>NW_008796218.1:664346-688158 GCF_000699145.1 Aptenodytes forsteri
CCGCCCGCCTTCCCCCCTCCCCCCACTGCCGCCCGGGGCACGCTGGGAAATGTAGTTCGGGCGCGGCCGTTAAGGCTCTCAAGGCCTGAGCGGCCCTGGCACGCCTGGGTTCCTCAGGGGCTGAGGGGAGCGGGGCCCCTCAAGGGGCTTCCTCCTGGTTGGGGGCTGTTGGTCCCCGGGCCAGGGCCCTCCAGCGTTACTCGTCCCCCTCTGGGGGGATTTCATGTCTGGGACTGGGCCTCAGCAGTTCAGTTCTTGCTGTGCCATGGGCTCCCTGAGAGGAGCTCCACGTCAGGGCCCCTGAGGTAGCGCGGGGGTGGTTACACCACCCTGCGCACAAGACAAAATGTGTTAATTCATGAGGGTAAGGAAAGCCTGGAGCTACCCCAGGGCTGCCAGGTGTTGGACCCAAGCTGCTCCTGCACAGAGACTACTGTTAACTCTTACCCCTTCCGGCACCCTTGAGAGAGTCCCAGAGCCTTGGACATGGGACACAGGCTGGCTGGCTGCCTCCCTCACCTGCCTTGTCCTTTCCGCTACTGTTTGCGCCTTGTGCTCCACAATCTCCTCTTTGACTCAAAATCCTTCCTTTCTCAGTTCCTCTAATTGCAAATATAACCAACCAACTATTTCTACAAAAACAGAGGAACAATACCTGCTCACACCACACCTCTTTGAGATGTAAACGATCCTAACTGTTTTAAAGAGGATAAATCCTTTCCATGCAAATGCTGTTTGAGACAGGGTAGATGTCCTCTTCACCAATTTCCCCCAATTAGCAGCACCTGCTTAGGTGGAGATGTTTACAGAGGCAGACCAGCTAGGGGTGATCTCATGCTTTGGGCACATGTATTAATTATAAACTATTTGTATTATGGGAGAGCGACAGTTACTCCATTGGACTCCCTGCAGTCATCAGCTTTCTGAGGGAAGGACCGTCTTTCAGAGGCTGTTTGAGCCATCACCCTCCTCCCCTGCCCTGCTTCCTCCACCCCGCCGTGCTGGGGGGCACGAAAGGCCCTCCCAGCCCTGTGGTGCTGTAGGTGTGGGGGTCCCCAGAGCCCCTCATCCCACAGGCACCCACCTGTGGCCTTGCTCGTTCAGGGAGGATGAGTCAGTCTCCAGCCATCACACTGACTCCAATGACAGTTTCAACAGAGCAGCGTTATCCTGGGGCTAGTAATACATTGCAAGGGGGTGTCACGGGGGTGATTTAATAAGAACGTGTCTTGGTCGTGGTTGTTTTGCATCCTTCTGTCTTGAGGAAAGGTGGTAGAATTATTTTGTATTAAAAACCATATTGTGCTGTCATTTTTGGAACGGACCTTTTCTCTGAAATCTGCCAGGGATCCCCTTGCACGACACATAACTGCTTTATTTTGCCATTCTCCTGTAACAAAACTTCACCCTGAGAATTATTTGGGTATCCAGCAGTGTAATATAAGAAATGGAACACCAGAACTTGAAAATGTATGTTGTCTGTGTTCAAACTGAATATTTTTCTTTAACACCTACATTTTATCTTTTAATTGTTTATCGTTTTCGTTATCTTTGCATTTAGAAAATGTAGCAGAGGATAGGAAAGAGGTCTCCTGCAGCAAAACCCCGCATTCTTTACTGAGTGGCTGGGATGAGGATTTTTTACAATGTTTAAAATACCAGATCAAACCATCTGCAGAAAATAATTATCCTTTATGCAGACACTTGATCCAGTCATTATCTGCAAACATTTGAGAACAGATGTCCCTCATTTGAATTATGTTTTCTTGTTGCCCTTTGTTAGGAGTATTTTTGGCAGGGTATTTGAGGATGAGCTCCATCCAATTTTACTGTGGGGTGCATTGTACCAGGAGTAGGGTGTTTAGTCATATGACACACGTTTTAAAGCAGAGATGACTTCTGATACAATGACTTTGTCATGTTAGATTAGCTGTTTTCCTTCTGATTGTATCAAGGAAAATATACAGCAACTGGCACTAGGAGAATTACTGGTGCAAAAGAAACTCAGACAACGAACATCTATTTCATCAATCTCTTGTATCGTACCTTCCAATGGCACAAAGCACTTATCTGTATCTCACCTAAGGTGATTATTTTATAATTTTTTTCCATTGTCAAATTGACATTACACCTACTGCTTTTTTCCTTCTCCCCTCAGCCACTGGAAACCTCAGAAGTCCCTCTGGCAGCCTGAGGATTTCACATTCATCCCTGTTCAATTAGGTCCCTCCATGAGCAGCTCTGAAGAGCAAAGGATGTGCTAATCCAAAGGCAGTCTCCAGTGGTTGTCCTGCAACTCCCCTTCTGTTTCTAAACCCTCTAAAAAATGCATCGCAGCGATTATTTGTTTGACAATAGCAAGCCTGGCAGGCCATGGGGCTCTTTTGTGCTAAGCCCTATGCACATGCATAAAGAAGGGGGGCTCCTTGTTCAGGGCAACAGGCTTCCCAGACCCCGTAGGACATGAATATAAGGTGCTTAACAAGAGACGGTTCTTGGCATACAGATGTGGTAGGAAGCGCAGAGGATCGGGGAGGTTTATAATGCTTGACGTTGCAGGGTTTTGCACCGACTCTTCCCTGGATTACTGTCCTGCAGCTTACTTGTGTCTAACAGGATTTAAAATGCAAGATTATTGCCGGACAGTCTGGGCAGAAAGGCTGCGGTGTGCCCCGTGGGCTTGCGGGATCTGGACTGTAAGGCTTTTGGCCTGTGGCGAATTGCAAGGAATACTGCGTTCACTCGCTCCTCTCCTCCTTGTTCTGCCAGCCGTATCCCTTGGCCTGGCTGGCACAAGAGGGCCCCGAAAAAGTGCATGCCCTGCCCTTCCCGGCCTCCAGGCATAGGGTGGCTTTGTTCCCAGGTGTTCTTCAGAGCTTTTCGGGAACTAATGGGAGGCTGGGGGGGATCCCATGCAGACCAGACCACAGGAGCTGGGGCAGACAAACCTCTCACATGAGGATTTGGCAGTCATGTAAAGCTCTGCAGAGCTCAGTATAAAAGCCAAGGTACAAGACAGCGTGGACCTGAGGGCTGTCCCAGTCTATCAGAGGGCTCTGCTAGGTCCCATAACCCCTGAAGAGAGATACTGCAGTACCGAGACTGGCTCAGCGCTGGCTGAGAGCTGCCTTGGAATAGCAAGCCTGAAGGCTTCTTTCCTTATTTTTCCCTCCCGTGGTTCTCATGACCAGATTTGTACAAAACAGGATGTTTGATAGCAGCGCAGACAACGTCTGTCATACATAGCTGATTTTCGTATTGGCTTTTCAGTCGGCTTGCTTTGCCGGTCTGGTAATAAAGCGGTGCCGCAGAGGACAAGCAGCTATGAGGAAGTAATCAAGGCACTGGTCTCTCTGCAACTCTGTCCCTTTACTGCCTCTGATTTTATTGTCATTACCTCCTGCAGCAGGAAAAGTGCAATGCACAGGTGGGCAAACATCGCCTTGCATGGCCAAGCGCTAAGGGAGTGGGAGTAAACTTTGCTCCCTTACTGGCTTATTGCATCAGAAACACCTGTCCCTCCTTCACCACCTAATATTTGGTGTGGGGTCGAGCGGCCTCATATCTGATACCTTGATAACAGCTTTGTATGTTACCTCTTCTCTCCCTAAGCGGCTGTGGTAGCGCTGAAGGAACGGGCGAAGGATGAAAGAAAGCATTGCTCAGGGCTGTATGAGTCTTCCTTTTCTTGATTTGAGGCAACATCTTTCCCATGGAGCTCATCTTACCCTGGGCAGCTGAGAAGCCTCAGCAGGCAGAGAGATGTGAACCTGTTTGCCTGGCTGAGGTATTTCCAGTGGGTGGCAGAGAAGCAGTGCAGGTGAATGGCTGCCCTGACGCAGAGGGGGTGTAACATTTTTCAGCAAGCTGCAAATCTGCTGCTCAGATCTGGGTCTTCCGCAACAGGAGGAGATACACCCTCACTGGAAAGACGTGGCAGACTGATGGGCTTGGGATCAAAATGGTGTATTTGTGAATCTCTGAATGCGGCACTGGCTCTTTAAGTCAAAAACATCCACATAGTCCTTCCCTGAGACAAAACGTCTTTGTCCCTGTGCATGAAACATACTATGGTTCAAATTCCTGCAGAGCCATTAGAAAAAGTGAAGTGCATGAGTCTGACAGCGTGGGCCTGCCTACAACTCCGAATGTGATTATTAATCATGCTGGATATTAATAACAGCATCTCTTCTTGGTTGGAACATTTGATTTTTTTATAAATAAACACTGTGAGTGGTTATAAATATTGATTGCTGCCAGTAATAATAAGTCATTTTAGATACAGTCTTGCAGCAAGACAATCAATCCTGCTGAGGACCAGATTGGAAAAAAAAAAAGGCATTTTGGGTCCTGAACTAGCTGGGAAATATGGCTTGTATTCAGATGTCTGAGAGAGGGCTGAAGCTTCAGGGACGATGGCTGGAAAATCTGTCCTTGGGGGTCTGCATTTCCAGGGATTCTGAACAAAGTTCAGTTTCTCTCTCCCAGTCACAGAAGAATAGAAGTATTAGGCATTTCCGCTTTTAGCAACAACTTACGAGTGGATGTTAAAGCATGAGACTGGTGGTGACTGGGTTTTATTTTTCCCCCCACTAATTAGGTATTACTGAGCAATGCCTGCCTCACGCTTCAGCTTCCACATCCGGAAAATGAAAGAAACATTTCCTCTGCATCAAAAGTCTTATGAGAGACGATGTGTAAATGCTCAGAAACCTTCATTGCTTAGGGGTGCTCAAAATTAGGTGGATTTCTCTGTTCTTCCAAGCAGGGAATACAAAAATTATGCCAAAGTGAATTGAATAGTTGCCAAGAGAGTTTTAGTTTCAGCTAGGAAGCTTAGGAAACGCTGATGGCCACCCATGGGGTCAGTATGCCTGGGCTGACCTGCGTGTGTTGGAGAGCTCTGTAAGCTGGATGAGTGTGGGTTTCCTTTTGTCTCAGTGCTGGCGATACTGCGTCATTGTGGACAGGCTATAACAAAACCCACGCTCTCATTTTGCCTGACCAACACTAGCCAATTTGAACGGCCTGTTGGAAAGGGGAAGCAGGAGACACACACCAGCTCTGTTGTAGTTGGTGCTGCTTTTCCTTACTGATAAGGTCTTCCCTGAGTGTATCTTAACCTACTGCCTGTGTCAGGGTGGAGAAAGGGGCACAGGGTGAGAAACAGGACATATATTTTTAAGTTTGGAGAGGGATGTCCACTCAGTGTGGTTGGGTTGCAGGCTACCTGCAAGCAAAGGTGTTGCACGTAACTGGAAGCCAGGGCTTGCCAATCCCCACTGGTTTTGCAGGAAGATGGAGACAGTGCCGGAAATTGTTTGCATTACTTCCCTAATGCTGCATCTCTCTCCCAGATGGCAAAACTCTCTCTAGGCCTCCACCTTGAAAAAAACCAGCAGGCAGCAAAGAGCTTGTAAGTCTGTTTTTCAGAGTCCTGGATGCTTTTAACCAGTCCTTGACATTATTTGCAAAGGTAAAGAACAACTTTCTGGCATGTCTTTCCCTCTGGTACAACTACACGTAAAGCAGTTCACCACGTAACCTCTGAAGTGACCTCAGAGCCTGTGTCATGTCTCCTGCAGAGCAAGGAGATGGGCAGCCCACCTGCACATGCACAGGGTGCTTCTCATGCAGGGCAGAGTTTGCTCTCTGCAGTCGTATGCCCAAATGGAAGCAACCCTGGATTTGCAAGCCACAGGGATGACTGTGAGACTCATGTGCCAGGATCACACCCAAGGATTTGCTTTGCGGGTCCTGTGTGCCCAGCTCTGAGCAAACTGTGTGCCCTCAGCCTTCTCACATAACGTGGGTGAGAGCAAGCAGTGAGCTGGATCTGGCCAGCCGCTCTGCGCCTCCACTCCTGCTGAGATCGGGGAGCGGGACAGGGGCTCAGCATCCCGCAGGGGCCGTCCAGCCCAGCACAGGGTTGGTGCCTGCAGTACAAATGAGGCCTCCGATGGCTGCATTGAAGTGTTCCCAGCCCCCACCGATTACAAAGGGTGCCTGGCAGAACAGGAGTCTGTTTGTCTGCCACACTCTGCACAAACAGTTGCTTCTGTAAATACATCTCACATGAGCAATTAGCCCTGACAATAAAGAGGTCCCATCTCTGCTGAGCGGTTCAGGGAAGCTGCTCTTTCACCGGGCACCAAGGAGGAGCTCAAACAGCTAGCTCTCCGCAGCCTGCCACCTCCCAGAGAGACCACAGGTCTGGGTCTGCAAAGCATCCCCTCCTTTCTGCTCCAGCCCTCTTGGCTGGGACTCAGTGCCTTGGTGTGACACGTGTGACACCACTGTTCTCGTAACAGCCCCCGGATCATAACCGAGCACCGAGCAGCGTGGTGGAAGGGGAACACATTGCTCTTCAGCTCCTGTGACACCCTGGGGCCAGGGAGAAGTTATTTTAAGGGCACAGGAAAGATTATGCTATGAAATTGAAGCTGGCTCTCATCGTGCTTGGAAACCACCCAGCCCAGCTCAGCAGCCATTCTTATCACTGACTAAATGCAATTGTAATTATTTCTCCTCTCCCTCCTTCCTCACCTTGCTAGCATTTTTCTCCTCTTTCATCTTGCACAATTAAAACCTAAAACCAACCCAGGAAAAGCACTAATCAGTTATTATTCATGCATACTTGCAATGCCAGGTAGAGGCCTCAGCTGGACAGCAGGGCTGCCTGTGCCAGGCTCTGGTCATTGCAAAAAAACACAAAGAGAATTATTAATACCAAAGCCCTGGAAGTCCTGGCCCCACATCTGGAGGGGAGATGTCAAATGTGATGAGCAAACAGCGTGCTTTGATGCACAAGCCTCTTCTCTGTACAGTGCACTCTATAATAAAAAGAAGGGGGAAGAGGCAGGGCGATGTGCAGGGGACATGGTCACCCCTGAGCGTCAGGCTGCCTGCTCTCTAGGACTGTCCGAGGAGGGCAAGTCCTGTGTCCCACATTGCTGTCGTGGAGGGAAAGGGAGCTTTCGCTCATGCTGCTGCTCTCTTTCATTTCTGGCCCTAATGCGTGAACTCAGTTCATCTTCTCTAAATCTTTCCAGCAGTGGACACACCTTTTTTTTATGGGGGGTGGGGGGTGTGAATTGAGGCTGAAGTGCTCCTGTGCTGCTATCACTTGCTCCTACACTGATATCACTGGAGTCCAGCTGCAAGAAGATAGCCAGTCTTGCAAGACTTGTGCAAAAAAACCCAGAAAAAAACAGTGACACAGATGCTTGTTAACGTATTTGGGAACAGCAGAAACCCCACATTTGCTTCACTTTTCCAACACCTATACTAGAAAAATCTCTTTATTTTGCCGTACTTGGAACTGGGCAATAAGGCTCTATTGCCTGCCTGTGAGATGGAGCAAGACGCCAGTGTGCTGTCCTGGGGGTTTCACATCCCAAGGAGACTCAATGGCACCATCTGATGGCCATAAGAAAAGCAAGCAGTAAAAGCTGCTCCTGGAGATGGAGTAGGGGGGAAAGTTCATGTGAAAGCTATTCCCAACCAGTAATACTGTTTCTAGCTAGGCACAGATGGGGTAGTGGTCTTGCTGGAGAGAAAAGGAGCCTTTGGGAGGGGTTCAGGAATGTTGAGAGGTGGGCTGGTTTGACCTGCGTGGTGGGAACTCTCTCCCCTTCCTCACTTGGCTCCTGGAGCACCTCTGGAGCAGGTACATGGGAAAGGCAGGTGAGCAACAGCCAACTTGCAGGGTGCAACTGGGAAAAATGTAGTGTGCTGCTGAGGCTCCTCAAAACCAGCTCAGGGCAGGGTGCACAGTGCCAGAACTGGTGTGCTGGTAGAAACAAAAAAACCCCTACCAAAACAGCCTGGAGAAGGGAAAGCTGAGCTCCTGCTGGGGCTGCTGAAGAAGATTTGGGGTGAATGGGTGGCCACGTGAGGCTCTGTTGATGCAGGTGGTTCAGACCAATGGGGATTCTTTTGGTAAGTGGCATTTCATTGATTTTTTCTATGTATAGGAAGTGTTGATTTCTCCAGCAAACGCTATAAACAAAGGTCAGGTTTATTCCATATCTACTTTGCAGCGTTAACAATGGGATGCAACCTGTCCTCTTTCCCCTCTGACTCTGACAACCACAAGGGCAGTAAGTGCAAGGAGTCAGCTAAATTCTGGCCTCTGTGCATGGTAATGTGCTACTACGTGAAATCCAGGAGGGTAGGTTAAGGGTAAGAAAGCTTTGCCCTGGGCAATTTCTTCAGATGTGTGGGGATCCAATGGTGCCATGACTGAGTCATCACGTACAACAAATGCCACCAGTTGTTACCATAGGACCATCATTCGTGTACATGAAACCAGCTGAACGAACTTGGAGTTTATCTTCATGGGGGTACAGAAGTGAACCTGTTGGTCCTTTCATGAGATGAGGCCTCTGCTCCAAGGTTCCATCTGCAAACCGGGGCTGCATGAGCGGTTTTTAAAGGAAGAGATGAAAACCCCTGTGCTGGGCACACTGGGGCTCTGGCTGAGTGTTGAGTTTCCTCAGGGCATCCACAGGCTCCAAGGCTCTGTTGTCCACAAACCCACCCCAAAATGAGAGACTTCTCCCCGTTAGCCCTAACCCACCTCCAGGGAAAACCACAGCCACCACCAATTCCCCTCTCTGGAGGAGCTCTGTGAAGGTGGCTGTAGCAAGACATGAGTTTTCCTCCCTCTTCCGATGGTCACTCCTTCCTGTGGGCTGCCAGCCTCAGAGCTTGCCTGGTCAGGGCACTGGGTGGTTGGTTGTCTGCCTGTTTCTTAATCTGGCTGTTGTCAAAGGCAAGTCTGCTTCCTGGGTGGAGCTCATAGATGCAAGGGAGGGCTTGATCTCGGTCTGCTTCTGGCAGCTGGCACTAGCACTAATGTTTGTGATGGCTCATTAGTCATTTATGAAGTACACCCAGGCACCTGAAAGTCTTCCTGGGGATGCGGGGGGAGTGAGGGAGCCCATTTTATAAGGGGCTGGGCAGCAAGTTGTTTGCTTCATACCTAGGAAAGGAGCCCAGAGCAGATGATGTGGTTTATGGCTGTAGCTCCACCAGTCTTTTTTGACGCCCCAGCTGCCCAGCATGGTTCCTCACCCTACCACCTGGTTGCTTGGGCAAGGGGCAAGGTGGACCTGAATGGATGGGAGAAGTGGCCCGAGGGGTGCAGGATTGTCCTTTGGCGGGGTGGCAGGATGCTGCTGAGTTGATCATGACCATAACTGTGTGCTCCCTGGCAGACTAACAGGCTTATCTGCTTGTGCCGCTGGGGTGAGTTTGCACAGAGACGCAGTCGCCTGTTTAGCAGTTGGCACAAGTAATGCTGACAGCTTTGAAAGCATGGGAGAGGGAGGAAAGGACACTGCTGTGGGCACAGCCCCTTCAGAAAGTCCATGCCCGGATAAGCAGAGACCATGTAGGGTGGGTTCCCATGCAAGGCACCAGGCTTTCCCTCCCTTAACCTGCAACCTTAACCTGGGGGAAAAAGTCCTCCCCCTTTCTCCACTGAGGAAGATAGAGAGGATGAATAAAGCACACAGTCAGCCAAAGCAAACAAGTGGTGCTGGCCAGGCTAAATCCCTGTCCTTCTCACTGCAGTCCTGGTTGCTTTTCCCTTAACTCCCAGTTCCAAGGTCCCTCGGAAAAGCATTCCTGGAGGCTGCGGAGAAGAGACAAGGATAGGAGAGGCAAAGAGGTTTCCTGAAACCAAAGCCCCGAGGGGGACGTGTAAGAGGTGTGGATCGATAGCTGTGCTTCTGAGAGCCTCCAGACTCCCTTGATCAGCGATAATAGAGGGGTGAGCTCATTGCTAATAGCTTTGGTGGGTGCGAGAGCCAAGGGCAGCCTGTCCGTGTTGGAGAAAGGCTTGATACCATCTCTGCAGCTCTGTTGGCAGCGCTGCCTGGTGCAGGAAGCAGCAGGAAGATCCTGGTTCATTACTTCTCTGTGCATGGACTGTTTTTTTGTTGAGGGGGGGAATCAAGGCTTGGTCTTTGGCTGGGTGCTATCAAATGCACAGTGGAGCTGGCAAAACCACAGAGGTTATCTGAGCTAGATGACTCCTTGCAGTGATCCAGGTTATCTTGCTGGCTGCGTCCCCTTTAATCCACTGTGATAGAAAAATACCCCAAAGAAGGATGATTCCCCTGCCCAAGGAGGTTATTCCTCTTCCTAAGAGATCTCCGTATCGCTGCTGCTCTGCTGGGCACCTGATTGATTGCCTGGCTTTGGAGGGGTGCAAGGGGCATGCTCGTGGGACTGAGGTGAAACCAGCTACCATCAGGGTCTGATGCAGGAGGCACCTAAGCCTCAGCTATTGCTGTTTGCTGCCTGCTCCTGCTTTGCCTGGTGGGGTTTGCCTCCCCTGTGCGAGCCTTGCACCCAGTGCTGCAGCATGGGGAACTGGGGGAGCATGGCAAATAGGATTTGCAGAGGAATACTGAATTTTCCTTTTTTTTCTCAGGTTCCCACAACTAAGCAAACTCATCAGAGCTGAAAGCATTTCAGGAACCCTGCATGACCCAGAGGACTAATTATGGGGCCAAGGGGGGAGAGGGGAGGGCAGAAAGTTCAGAGTTATCCAAATGCATCCCACTGTGCTGGCCCAGTAACATTACGGCCTCACCTACAGTCCCCACGGGCACCGCTTAATCAGCCAGTGCCTTCACCCTGATTGAAATTGCTCTTCTTCCATCTCTGACTTGTCTGTACACTCTGTGCCCCGCTCTCAGTGTGGTGCCCATGGCTCAACCCACAGCTTTCTGGGCTCACCCTGCAGCAGGGGTAAGCAGCCCAAAGTCCCAGGTACCTGGGCATTTTCTCAGGGGAGAAATGCATGAACAAAATATCCTGGTCATCTGCAACAGTCTGTCCCAGAGGTTTGTAGTGAGTGAGAGGCAGACGTGCCAGGTGCTTGCGGGGAGCATCTCCTGCATGTCCTGGCCATTGTCCCTAATGGATGGCCTGTGCAGCAATTAATGGGGAAAGCAGGGCAGGGAGAGGCAGCCCTGAGAGTGCTTTGACTTTATGATGTACTTTTGCGTGGCATCAGCAAGGTCTGAGGAATGTCTCTGGTGAGGGAAGGTTAATGCTCCCTGGCTGGAGACGAGGCAGTCTGGCCCTTGCTCGGGGCACCACCAAGTCTGCTGAGCAGTGGCTGTGAGGAGGCTCCCACGGCCTGAATGCAGACGCTTCGTCACTGTGCTGTGCCCAGGGGATGCCGGGGCAAAGCTGAAGCCAAGCCTTGAAGCCAGGCTGAAGGAAGCAGCATTCCTGCACGCCCTGAAATGATGGGCTGAGCCAGCGAGGATCACTGCTGAGCTTCTCTCAGCTCCCAGTGTTGGGGACCGCACACATGAGTCACAGATGGGACACACAATCTGGAAGGCAGTGGGGACCTGTCACTGACCTCTCGTGCTGATGAAGGGGACAGGCTCAGATGCCACTAAGGGAGTTTTGGGGTGCAGAGCAGGGTCTTCTAGAAGTGGAGAGGACTGTAGCATCTTGTACAGTCACCTGTTAGCAGCCCAACACTTGTGCCTCGAGTTTGCCAATGCCCCAACCCAAACCCAGGCCCCCAGTGGCTTTAAAGGTGTGAAAGACTTGAACCACATAGTTCAAGTGAATGAAACAGGACAGATGTGGCTCTTAGGAGCACATGGAGCCCTTCCCTTCGTCGGTACCATACATGGCTGCTGTGCTGGAGATAAGATGGGAGCTGGACACCGTGGATACCAGAGCTGACATGTCCCTCCCAGCTGGGCTGCAGGAGGGCAGGTTGCTTGCAGAGACACTGAGCCAGTATGGCCTTGCTCTTATGCAGTAATTTGCACCTGTAGGGTGCAAAAGATTTCAAAGCTGAAGCACAGAGGTGGGCATCTGCCCTTCGTCATGTCACACAGCTTGGTGGAGCCGGAGCCAGGCCAGGGGCTCCTGTCCCACCATGGGCTATCACCTTGCAGACAGCTTTGCCCTCCGGACTTCTGTCCTGCATCTATCCGACAAGGCGTGTGAGCAGCCATTGGCCTTCATTCCTCCTCCCTCCTCCTCCTCCTCCTCCTCCTCCTCCTCCCAAATGCCTGCAGCAGTGCTTCAGCACGCTTGCAAAATGGGGTTCCTCTGGCACCAAGCATTGCTCCGAGTGCTCCCGAAGGACATGAAATGAGGGCAAACTTCCTTTCCCATTGCCTAGTGTTGCACAGACAAAATTTTGGTGGTTTAGAGCTCCCAAGCCGTCGGGAGCTGCCACTAGAGGTTGCTCGCATGCCTTGCTGCAGGCTGGGTGCTGCCAGGGCTGCGGGGCGCTGCAGGGCCAGAGCACGGCTTTTGCTCAAGACACAGCTCAAGGACTTCCCTCCAGCCCTGCTCAGAGCCGGGCTTTGAAGCAGGTACCAGGGAAAGGTGTCCCACAAAGCTCTGGTTTGAGCCACCAATGCCCCATTGCTTCCTCCGGCACAGCCTGGCTTTGCTGTGCCCGCAGTTCCTGGGGTTGCCACCAGCTGCTTGGCAGCCCTTGGCAGTGTGATGGATGCCGTGGGGTGGCAGTGGGGTCTGCGAGATGGGAGAAAGCCTGGCAGGTTGGTCCTGCTCTCCTATGGCATCATGCCCAGCCAGATGGCCCCACGGGTTCACATTGAGGGGACGTCACTGGGGTGGAGAGAGCACACAAATATGTGTTTACCAGGGCATGCAGGGGCTTCATTTCCAGTCTGCAGGTGGATGTCCAGGCTCCCACTTCCCTCTGGCCTGTGTCCCTGGCTGCCATCGGCCTTGGCTGAGCTCAGTGCTGTGGAGCTGGCGACACCATCTCCTCCAAGGTGTGAGCCCCCGGCTTTCCTGTGCAGGGCTTTGTGGAGAGACACTGGGAGCCTGCTCATCCTGGATGGATGGAAAGGCTCCTCCCACATTAGTGGTGCAG
Source organism: Aptenodytes forsteri (assembly GCF_000699145.1). Lineage (NCBI taxonomy): Eukaryota > Metazoa > Chordata > Aves > Sphenisciformes > Spheniscidae > Aptenodytes > Aptenodytes forsteri. Next base: position 677,245 of record NW_008796218.1, read on the forward strand.
GATCAGGCCCTTAGCATCTGTTATTTAGAGGCCCAGGGCAGGGTGGTGAGGAGAAGTGCCACAGCCATAGCCCAAATCCAGACCAGCTGCCTGCTTCCATGCAGGGTGGATCTATTTGCACCCTACGTGCGTCTCTGCAAGACACAAACCAGACCTGGCTTGGGGTACCCCAGGTGTGCCCCTGCATGGGGGCTGTGTCTGCTCTCAGGTAAGCCCTCTTGGTGCTGCCAAGGCTTCATGAAGCATCCTGGGCTGGAGTAATGGGCCCCCTGATGACAGGAGGGTTGAAGAGTGATGCTGTGAAGCAGCAGTGTTGGAAGAGCTGGAGGAGCCTGAAGAACAGCAAAAGAGGGGGACTACGGGCTGAAGCAGCAGCAGGAGAAGAAAACGCCATCCCAATGCACCTCCTCCAGCTCTGCTGCCAGCGCCATGCTTGCTGCATCCCAAGTGACTGTGCCCGTGGTGGCAGGGCAGGCAGAGGAGCCATGTCCTCCCTTGGCAGCGGCAGTGCTGGCACGGCAGTGACTTGCAGACACAGATGCGCACCCATCAGGATGCAGCTCTGTTCCCAGCATGACTAGCTGTGACTCAGAGAGTGCCTCAGGAGAGCAAACCAGATGGGGAAGATGGTGCCTTTTTGTTGTTTGGAAATGGAACCACTTTTTAACATGGAGGCCTGTTTTAATTCACCAAGGTGTTTTGCAGACACCGCAGCATCCACTGGGCAATGAGACACTGCGGAGAGGAAGGAGGGCTGCAATTAGTGTGGGCTGTGGGTGAGATGGGAGCAGCCAGGTCATCTGGGCATCTGAGAGGCCAGCTGGATTTGGGCACAGCCAGATCCACGCTGGCATTCAACATGGATGGTTTCTGGAGGAGAGGATTTTTGTTTGCATGCTTACCCTGGTGCCATGAAATGTGATTTTGGGAGTCATTTTCTCTTGCCTGCTCCTGCCCACACAGCTTCCTCCTGGCAGGGCAGTGAGCAGGAGCAATACCAAGGGGCTGCCAGCGTGATTGATGGGAGTTGCAGCATTTTGGGTCGGGGCACACATATTTAGTGGTAAATCCACAGCAGGATAATTACCTCTCTTTGTGGATGGTGGCTTTATTAAAAAGAAATAAATAAAGCATCTTTAAAGGAGAGGCAAGCAAGAGACACAAACCCCATCCTTGGGGCAATGCAGACGGATGAGTAATGGGGCCCTTTGAGTAAGTGCCTGCCCGGCCAGGCCAGCTCTGAGTCACTGAGCAAACAGCACCAGCCTGGAGCCAGCAGCAGGGCTATTCTTAGCCGCTTGCCCGTCAGGAGATGCTGCCGAGGGAGAGGAGGCAGGTTAAGGGGTGTCAGTAGGGGAAAACATTTGCTTTCCAACTAAAAAGCCCCCAGAGCCAGCCTGAGGCTCAGTTGCAGTAACCCAGCCTGGAGATGGCAAGTGTGAGGATGAGGAGGCTGGCTGCTGCTGCACCGGGGAGCTCAGGCCAAGTTTCTCAGGGAGCTGGAGGGAGGGAAAAGGCACCTGGGGAGACGGGTGCTCCTTGGCCATGCGCATCGCCGGAGGGACCTGGAGGCTCCCCAGTCCCAGGGACAGCAGGCAGCAGAGACCAAGCATCGCCCTCACCTGCCCCCTGAAGCATCCCCCCCTTCCCACTCGCCCCGCAGGGTCCCACTTTGAGCTTCCCAAGAGCAACCTCCTCCGAGGCAGCCTGATGTCCCTGCTGCAGCCAGGGTTGCATCAGCAGGGAAGGGAGGTGGCAGAGGGGTACTGCGAAGGCCTGGGCTCAGTTGTACTTGGTCTCCTTCTAAATAAAGCATCTCCAGTCATACTGGCTTGAGCTGCTGGCTCAGCCCAGAAGCCTGGAAAACTAAATGACATCATCTGCGTACTGCTGACAGACGGTATTTCCGCTCAGAAACTAAGTGCACGGGTTTCAGCTGAAGAGTGTGGCCAGGGAGCATTGCTGGTTTTAGGGAACCCCCTAAAACTGCCCTTTCTCCCTGCAAAAGACGTGGGCAGGCAGTTGACCTGCATTTTCATCTCTGCTCTCAGCCAGGGCATCCCAACCCAGCCCCTCTGTGCCCCAAGAGGGACCATGCGCCTCAGGAGGGACCCCAGCAGCATCTCAGCTCTCTAAGCCAGTCTCGCTCCAACACCGCGTGGCTGGGACAAGTCCAAGGACTGGCCCATTGGCTCCTTTCCCCCTGTGCTGCCAGCACTGCACTGACCACAGTGACGGGGGCTGCTCGCCCAAAGGCTGGGGGCTGGTGGGGTCAACCACATGTGGCGGCAGGTCCGGGGCTGTGATTCCAGAAGGGGGGTCATGGGTGGGAATTTTGGGACTCACCACAGTAGTACTCCAAACCAATATACTCACAATCCTTGTCTGCATCTACTGCCACTGAGAGCAGGGTATCTCACCATCTTGTGAAGTGACATTGTGGAGAGGAATGTAAGCAGCGATACAAAGCATCTGCATCCCTCTGGCATCCCACAGATGAGGACCCGCAAGGGGACCAGAATTGCCCTATCAACTGGGGACTTAGAGCCTGGTGGTGTAGGAGCAGGACTGGGGGCCAGGATTTCCCGCACGCACTAGTTCAGCTTCAACTGTGCCTTCCTGGGTGGCCTTTGGCAAATAACCCGTCATCTTTGCTCCAGGTTTCCTAGTTGTACAAGCTGGAGTGAGTGGGATTCTCCTCTGACTTCCACAGCTCTCTGGATTTGGTAGAGCTGATCCCTATCTGCAGGGGTACATGGGAAAAGAAAAATCAAGCCCAATAACAATAATTACTTTTCTCCTTCCCATGGGTGCTGTAAGGATTAGCTCATGTTTAGCAAAACTCCCTGTAAGTGCTAAGTGTTATTAATGTCTTGGATTGCTCCAGGAGCGAATGTGGCTTTCCAGGGAGTGACGGGGTTTTTCCCTCACTGGCATGGAGCTGCAACGAAGTCGTCACAGCCCAAGGTAAGCAGCATCCTATTTCTGTTAGGCTCAGGGTGTAGGGCAGTGTCTGCAGCACAAGAGCAGTCCTCACCTCACTTTCCATCGGTGTTGGAGGGATGAAGCCCATCTCTTCTTGCACCGATGCACAACCAACAGGGCTCTGGAGGAACATGCATCCCACAGAGGGTCTCAGAGTGCGGTGCCCTAATAAAGGCTCATCTCACCGACGTGGCAAATGGCATCTGCCAGACATGCAATGAAGAGGGGTTGAGCCAGGGGGTCCCACCAGGAGCAGCAGGGGACATGGCTGCAGCATTGCCTGAGGTCCACCCGGCAGTCAGGGCCGGAGACCAGGTCACAGCCATGGCATGGCTTGGGGCACAGGTTTGTGTGTCCTGACTCGAGCAGGGGTGCATGGATGGGGGTCAATTCATGCCCCTGGGTGCCCTCAGGGTCCTGACACACAGCATCTCTGTGCACCACGAGTATTTACACTCCTGTGAAGTGTGGAAAAGCAATGCACATCACCTAATGCTGGAAAGCCTGTGGGAGAGGATAAATTCTCTTTTCCAGGCTCCAGTGCTGGAAAAAGGCCCCGAGTCCTCCCAGGAGAGGAAACTGGCTTGTGGCTGGCTCAGCCCCTGCCTGACCGCTCCAGCAAATGTCCCTCCCAGTGACCCCCCAGCTCTCTGGGCAGGGGTACAGGGGGCTGCAGCTCCTCCAGCTATCAGACCCTGCCACCCTGGCTCTCCAGCACTGCAGAGACAGGGCTGACTTTTTGTGACCCCTTCTCCCCGCGCTGACTCAGCCGTGCCCCCGTGGTGGGTGGCCGCGGCCCGGGGTGGGATGGCGTGAAGGTAGAGGCAGTACAGACTGGCAAGCTTTCAAAGAGGCCACAAGCTAAATAAATAGCCGGCAGCCTATTTCAGTGGCTGCTATATTTAGCTCAAGGAACATTTATTTATAGGCTTGGCAGCCATTCTGAGTCAATAAAAGCCCGAGAGCTGGAAAAAGGACGTTCCTGGGTTTCTCATTGCACTAATGGTTTCTGCCATGCAAACCACGAGGAGCGAGAGGAGAGGCAGCCTCAGCACCAGGGCAGGGGGAGGAAGCTGTGCTGGGTGCACACCTATGGGTGCCTCTGCCAGGGGACAGTGCTTCTGCATACTTGTATCCCCAGCTAAGAGCAGACACCCCACAGCATCACCTGGGTCCCCTCCCTCATGGGCGCTGCTGCTGGTGACCCAATGGCCCAGCGGTCCCCTGGCCCAGAGGGAATTTATCTCTAAAACATGAGGGGATTTAGCTGTGCCCGCAGGAGCAGTGACATGAGATGTCAGCCCTGGGGACTCCGCTGCAGTGTCATCTCCAGGGCAGCGGGTTTGGAAGAATGAAGCCAGGAGCAGGTAAATGGGGAGGGACATGGGAGCAATGCTCACGTTTCTGTATTAAATAATTTTCCCTTTCCATGTCACGCATGGCAATGAGTGGTTGAGGGAGGAGGGCATGCAAGCAGCCCCTCTGAAGTCGCTAGTGGGGTCAGCCGAGCAGGAGGCCGAAGCTTCACACCGGGCAGTGCAATTTCTACCCCAGCAGCAGATGATGGCAGTAGTTTCAAGAGGCTTTACAAAAGACTCAGCAATTGCAGCTGGATGAGAGGAGTGGATTTATAAAAGACCAGAGGATTTAGCCCGGCCTGAGGAAAACAGCTGTGGGGATGAATGTCCCTTCTGCATTTAAGTCAATAAGCGCTGCGGCTTTCTGGAGCCAGAGCTGCAGGGAGCCTGCTCATGCCTTCTCCTTCCTCCAAAGCAAACCTGCTGCAGGGGGGAGCGGGGGAATGCTTCCACTAGCCTCTGCTTGAGCACAGCCCAGCTGAAAGGGGCTGCTGGTTGGCGCCTGCCAGCTGCCCCCCGTGCACAGCACAACTGCTGCTGTGGGAAAGAGGTGACAGCTCAGTCGGCCATGGAGGGACCAGCGGATGTTTATAGGGTTTAGCTGTAGTGCGCAGCGAGCGTGCGGCTACACACTGCTGCCACGCCAGGAGGAAGGTGGGAGCAGAGCATAGCTGGGAGGCAAAAAAAAAGTAATAATAATAATAATAATAATAATAATAATCATCATCATCATCATCATCAGAATGTATTTAAATGCAAACACTCCATGCCTTTGTGCTCTTTAGCTCAGCAATCTGTACCATCCCCTACACTTGTAGGGGGGAGCAGGACCTGGCCAGTCCTTTCCATTAGAAAGGGGCTGCTCAGGTGCCTACCTATAGCTTCAGAGCCGCGAACCACACACCAGACCATCCGAAACCCCTAGAGTGGTTGTTTGCAGTCCGTGGGCCCATGAATGCCCCAATTAATTTTTATCCCCCTACTCCCTCAGCCATGAGTCTTATTTCTGCTTTGAATTAGTCCAGCTGTAGCTTCCAGCCGCAGGGCACTATACATAGACATGGGTCTGGCTGTGTGTCCAAGTATGGCTGTGTGTCCAGCTCTCCACTGGCTCTGGCCCCCATCGATGCAGCCGAAGATCCATCGCCCTCCCCAAATCCCCAAAAAGGACCCTCCAGTCCCACCCTGAGAAGGTCTGGCCCTCAAAAACCAAGGCTGACACCAGCTGTTAAAACACCTATTCGGGTATTTATTACAACACGTTGTTCCAAAATACAAAAGAAAGGAAAAGAAAGTAGAGGGTAGAAAAGCACTGCCGTTTACAGCCTCCGGTAATAAATAAATAAAGACGAGGCAGGGGCAGGGTGTCTCCCCGGGTCCGACGCCGGCGCTGGCCAAACAGGCAGCGAGGAAGGGAGTGTGGTGGGGCTGGTGTCCAGAGCCTCTCTTCCCTGCTCGGGAGTCCCCAGGTATACCAGGGTGGGCGCAGACCCCCTCCTCGTGTTGTGCTTGCTGAGGAAGGGCCTGATCTTGCAGGGATGGGGGCGGGAGCTGAGGAGGCTCAGCCCCAGCGCGGTTGGGACCTGCCTGTTCCCTCCCCATCCACGGCTGCCCCAAAGGCAGGTGAGGTAGGAAGGGTGATGCTGGACTGGGACCCCAACGGGGGTCTGCCAGGGTCCCCCGAGAAAGGGGCGAGACTTGAGCTCTGCTCTCCGGTGCAGTCTCAGAGCAACCTTGGAAATGAGTTCAGCACAGCATGATGAGAAGGACCCCAATCCACGGTGAAGCAAAGTCACGACAGAGACAAGAGACCGTGCCCAGGCCACTTGGAGAAGGGCGGTGTTAAACCCCGCAAATTAAAATGACTCTTCATGGGGCTGGCGCAGTACGGAGAGTGTTTCGTACCACGGTGCAGACAGGGTTCCTCTTCCCTTCCCCTAATGTCTCCTCCTTCACCTTATAGCCAACTGGAAACCTCCAGGTTGTACAAGGAGCCCAGGCGATGGGTGCGAAAAACAAGCACTGGACTCTCTCCGCTTACGACACCCCGATTTATGTGTTGGATAAAGGCTGTATCCAGTCCCATGTCAGGAGCCATTCCTAGCCCCTTTCTGAATCCCTCCAGGTACTGGAGGCTGCTCACATCTCTCCTTGTTGCTCTGCCACTGAGCTTGCTCTAACACTGGCCACGTGTCCTCCCCAGGCTGTGCTGTCCCCAGGCAGGGGGAGCTCACTGGCACAAGGAGGACACTCAAGCCAAGAAAGTCCAGGGCATGTGGCTAAAACGGGGCACCAGTGCACGGGCTCAGCTGAGCGGGGTAAGCTTTGCAAACCAGCTGCGATGGCAGAGCAAGAAGCCCCTGCAGGTGACAATGCAGCCTGTAGGCGCAGCCAGCAGAAGAAGGTGAGAGGACCACAACCTGGAGGGAGCTGACTCCATGAGTTGGATGCCTGGGCAATGCTCCTTAAAGCTGTTACAAAAGCTTTAAGCTTTTGCCATTTAATCCTCTATTCTTGGTGCCAGTGAGTTCCTGCCTCTTGCAAACATGAGCAGGCACCTGTACCAGGGAGAGGAGCCGTAGGAAGGGAAGGGAAGAGTTAAGAGAATGGATCTGCCCTGGCTTTGGGTGTCTTTATACCCTTAGGAAGCACCACCCTTCAGCTCCTCTGGCAAGGGTTTGCTGGGCTGGGTTTGCCTCCTGGGGCTTGGGACAGCTGGGAGCTGTGCTGAGTGCAGCCACAGCCAGGCTGCGGGGAGCAGAGAGAAGGTGTGATGGGGCCTTGCGTTTATTCACAACAGAGAAACAAAGAGCAACATACAAAGAGTAAGAAGCAAAGAAGTACAGAATCATAACCATAATAATTGTAATAATAATAATAATAATAATAAATACTCAAATCTATCATTCATAGATTGCAATGACAACACTGATAGCTTATTATCATTAGTATTAAGGATGGGAGGGGGAAGGGGACAACAGGAGGGGGTTCTAGGGGGCATCGTCTCCTAAGGGGCAGATGTAATGGGGATGGATGTCCAAAGAAACAAGCAGACAAAGAGAAGGGCCGGGAAGGCAGCAGGGGCTGGAGACACTGCTGCTGAGGCTGGGGACGAGCCTGCTCCGACCCAAGCCTCTGGCTCAGTGTTGCCGACCTGATTGCTGCCCTCCTTCTGGCTTCGCTCAGCCCCCCGAAAGGTGGCCGGGAAGGAGGTGGCTGGGAAGCTCAGCCCTGGGGACAGGCAGGGGCTGGAGGGAAGGGCAAAATGTTCTTCTAGCCTGAAGGAAAGCTGTGATTTGCTCTGTCCTTCATGTGGTGGGGAGCTCAGCCATTGCTGCTGCCACGACTGTCGGGCACTCAACGGCTTTGTTGGTTCCTCCCTTGAAAGGAGAGACCTTTCCTCTCCTCTGCTCACACTTCTGCCACTGTGTGTCCCTACGAGTAAATGCACCCTCATCAGATCGGTATGGAAAGACAATTTTTGGTTCCAGTGAGGCTTTGGTTTGGGTCATCTGGCTGTGAGAGCCCATAAAAAGACTTGGCTGACAGATGGTGGTGAGGGCTACCAGCCGGCACATCCATCCTCGTGATAACTCACAGCTCTCTGATTCACGAACAAAGTGGCCTATTTGACAGAGTCTGATTTTAAAAAATCATTTAAGTTAATTGCAAGCCAACTCAGTGACCCTGATGGCTTTGGGTCAGCACTAGCAGGAGACACTCAGGCAGGGCTGCTCCATCAAGGCATATTTCTGGATGTAGCCTTAAAATATTGCACGAGAGGGCTTCTAGTGCACATGCCCAACATAAAGGGGAAGGATGAACGCAAAGTACATCAAAATAAGGCTGCAGAGGTGGGTCGTTGTTGGGGATGTCTGTTAGCAGTTATGATCTACGAATCTTAAAATCTACTTCTCTTTGCTCTGGTTTCAGAGGAGAGGGGAGTCCATAGTGCTTAAAGCCTCAAACATGGCTGAGGAGCATCCAGGGGATGGCATAGTGGAGATGACAAAAAGCAAACCACGTATGTGCCTCTTTGCAGGCATTCAGAGTCTCATTTACAACACATGCCCAATCCTTCCTGACTTACTCCAGCTGCTTTTTTGCGCTCATAATGCACCGTGTCAGCTAACGGGATGAGTTACATGAGAGCTCGCTAGTGCCTTGTCTCATTTCCTCACCTGGCTGTGCCGACCTGTTGTCCTCTTTTTATTAAACCCCTTGGGAAGTCATCTAGCCCCTTTTCCATTGCCCAAAGCTACACCTAACCAGCTCCTGCCAGCAACTTGCCTGACCTGAGCTCAGTTGATCCGTGCTGGCACCAGCCCTGGAGGACTACGGGATGGGCAGGAACTGAGCGATACGGAGCAGAGATCAGCAGGCAATGACCCCTGGCATACTTGGGAAGAGATGCCACTGCCGAGGGCAGCAGGAGAGGAAGGGGGACCAGCAGTGCTGCTTGGGCAGGAGGCAGGCGACACTGACCCTGGGCTTGGGGGCCTTACCGGTGGGAGGACAAAGCCTTTTCCCCTCCCTCCTTGGACTTGACATCAATGCCTACTTAGGAGACCCTGCTGCGAGTGCAGCACCTGAATAGCTGCCTGGCTCATGGGATGGACCCAAATGCTTATTGCAATCTAAAAAGGGAGCTTAGAAAATAGTGTCATTGTCCTTTCACGGCCAGAAGAGAGAAATGTTCAGGTTGGCAACACTGAGATGGTTTGAGGTGGTTGCTGGAGGCAATAATGGGTGGCAGTGGGCTTTCAAGGGATGACTACGAGATCTCTCGCCCTCATCAAAAGCGATGTGGGGAGAGAGGCAGGTGGTCCCTGGCTCTCCAGCCACCCTCGTCCCTCCCCGCCACACCTTGGGGAACTAGGCAGGAGCACACGGGGGTCCCCAGCATCTCACCAAATGGCCCCATGGAAAACCAGAATAACTAAAGCCAGCCTGAAGAGAGCGAGGAGCCTCTGGGGACACTCGCCTTGACTGCAGACACAGAGGTGGTTGGGGAAGCAACCAGCTGAAGCGAGCAGCCCCGCCTCGCACGACTGCAGCTCCTCACGCCTCTACTTTGTGTTCAGTTTTAAACCTGAGATCATTTGGTTTTGTCACGTGTAGTTTGATTTAAAGATAGAAACGAATGACAAGAGGAGGACCAAGGGAAAGGGAGAGAAACCGTGTGGACCCAGAAAAGAAAAAAACACCACTCCAAGGATGACACAGGACACAGACATGCACAAACAGAGACCCCTGAGGTATTAGCTTTGCAAACTAGCGCAAGACAAGGGAGAAAGCAAAGACAGCCGCAGGGAGAGATGTGCTTTGCAGCAGAGGCAGTTCAGTGCCTACAGCTCCAGAAAGCAGCTTCTCAGCAAGCCTGATGTTAGGGTTTGGGGGCAAGAGCTTGGCTCCCCACTGGGACGGGGGGAAGCAGCCAAACGCCTCTGAAAATGAGTTGGTTGTGCCCCCCATGTGCTTGCAGAGCTTCGTGTCCGGCCAGCTTATCACCTGCTGGAAGGAGGGGAGCCAGCCCGGAGGGGAACAGGGCCAGGTGAGTCCTAGCACCTGCAAACACGCTCCCCGTGAGTTTCTTGGATGTGAAGCAAAGGATGGGGGAAGCCTGAAAAACCACCGCCCTCAAAAGGAAAATGGTGCCCATACCTCCCAAGCAAGGTGGCTGAGGCCAGAGGGAGCAGAGGGGCTGGGACAGGCAGGCAAGACACCTCCTGACAAGAAATCCCAACTACCGCCAGCCTCCTCTCCCTGCCTCCACTGCGGCAGCCTCCAATGCCTTCCCCACGTAGCTGGAGGTGACATCCGGCACCCTTCCCTCTGCTTCAGGTGACTCCCTCCTCGCCCCCTCCAGCAAGGATGGGCAGCCTAGGGGAGGGGAGGGGGGCACGGCCGGAGTGGGGACAATGGCTGGGATGGAATGATGGCCGGGATGGGGGTGATGGCTGGGATGGGGATGAGGGGAAGCAAACAGAGACCAAGGGGTGAAGAAGCGGCAGCAGCTTCCAGAAGAGAGTTTTCTGGCTCAGTTTGTGTTGTAAGAAGGTTTTATGGTTTGCTCGTTCGCTTGTTCATTTCTAGAAAAAGTGCCCAGAAGAGTCTCCTGTCCCCTTGTTGCTGTGCCCAGAGGGAAAGGGGGAAAATCTTTTGTCATTGACATGAGCTATAGAAGGAGCCACAGGCCTCAGATATTGCTTAGAAACTCGTATTTCAGATTTAAATACCATACACAGTAAAAATAGAGCTGAAAGTACCGCCCCACATTGTCTGCAAATCATTGCCAGAATGAACAGCTTCAATAAATTAAAAACAAAACAAAAAAATTGAAATATTATTTACGTCTCAATAAAAATTGCAGTAAAACCATTTACCTTTTCCTTTGTGTGTGTTTTCGGGTTTTTTTTCTTTATATTATATATAATATATATTTATATATGTATAGGGCTGCTCCAGTGCAGCATTTTTAGGCTACTTAGCCAGAGAAACATGGGGGAGCATGCTTAGTGCACCGGGATGCAGGGAAGGGGCGGCCGGGGCCCCCCCCCGCGGCCGCGCG
>NW_008796218.1:688313-713340 GCF_000699145.1 Aptenodytes forsteri
CCCTTCCGTCCCCCTCCCCTCTCCCCCCAGCTTAAATATCCCCCCGCCCTGTCCCTGTTCCCGCTCTCCAGGTGTCCCGGGGGGGTGTCAGGACACCTCGATGATCTCCATACTGCCCGAAAAGCTGGACTGTTTGCCGATTTTGCCCAGCTCTTCCCGGGTCCTGCCCTCGGACATGGTCTCCTCAAACTCCATCTGGCAGCTCCTCCGCTTGAACTGCTTCTCGGCGCCGGCCTCCTCATGCCAGCTGTGCCGCCCATCCCGCGGCTCGGCCCGCGCCTTGTCCCTCAGTCTGATCTCACAGCCGCCCGCCACCCCACTGCAGCCAAACGGTGGTGGATATGGGCCGGTGCCGGCAAAGAGGCTCCCGCCGCTACCGCTGGCGCTGCCGGAGTCCATGCCAAAGTACCAGCCAGCCTCGCCGGAGGGGGTGCCAGGGGATTCCAGGTGCACCCCACTCCAGGCAGTGGTGGTGGTGGTGCCAGGAGCGGTGGCTGGCTGGCTGAGCCGTGGCGGCAGCCCGTCCTCGGCGCCGGGGCTCTTGCGTGTGGCACAGGCTCCGCCAACGTTGAGGCTGAGCCCATGGGCCGGTGAGCCTGCCGGGTGCCGGTGCTTCCGCCGCTGCCTCACCTTGGCCTCCAGAAGGAGGTCGGGCCCGTTTGGCCGGTCGGGGCTGTCCGCCCCCGGGGAGAAGGGGCCAAGGCCGCCAGGGCCCGAGGGGCTGTCTAGCTTGCAGAGTTTGGGGGCGTCCCCGGGTCCAGGGGGTCCAGGGGGGTCCTGCCGTAGGCCGGGGGAGTAGGCAGACTTGATGTCCAGGGAGAAGGAGCGTTTCAGGCGGTTGGTGTCCTGGATGCGCTCAGAGGAGAGGTGCAAGCCGTTGAGCCCCTGCTGCAGGGTGGTGGGCGACAGGACCTTTGGGGTCACGCCTTGCCGCTCGGGGTCACCATGCGGGGATGCCAAGCCAGCGCCTCTCGGCACCTCCTCGGTCTTCTCTGAGGTAGGTGGTGGGGGGTGCCGGCCACCGTCAGCTGTCTCTGCTGGGTCCTGCTGGGCATCCACCTCACCCCGGTCGCCCTTTGACTTCAGGGCCTTGAGGAGCTTCAGGCTCCTCTCGTACTCCAGGAGCTGGCCCAGGAAGTTGAAGTTGGGTGAGATGGACGGGCGACGGTCCTTAACGAACCTGTCGAGAGGCACAGACAGTCCCAGTTGGTGCTTGGTCCTTCAGCAGGTCACCCCTACTTTCTCAGCCTCTCTGGGGAGAAGAGGCATCGTCCAGGACCTTCTGACCCTCCAAAGAAAGGAGTCTTGGGAAACCATGGGGCCTCGGGATGCCCCAGGGGTAGAGCTGGGACTGCTTCCCCTCTCCATTTTACCGCTCCCAACCGTTCCTCATTGCATGCACTTTATGAAGGGAGGTTTGGTTTGGTTTGGTTTGACCAGGACTTAGCCAAGGTAAGACAGAGCTTCAAGGGAGCTCCCACCCCCTCCTTCTGGGCTCAGCCTGCTTTCCTTCCCTGGAGTGAACCATACCGGCGTAACTCCTCCCTGCCCTCCGGGGAAAACTCACCTGTAAGCATCATCTGACGACATACCCATGGTCTTCATGATGTAGGCGATGGCGATGGTGGCCGACCGGGAGATCCCGGCCAAGCAGTGCACAATCACTTGGCAGCTGGACACCTTGGCCTTGTCTGATGTACGGTAGAGGAAACAGAGAGAAAAGCATCGATGCGGTCAGAGATGGTGAGCAAAATTACTCTAGCCTCCCTCCCCAACCTTCAACCCCTTTGTGTCAAAGAACAAGGGTTGCTGGGAGTAAGACCATGGAGGACAGAAGAAGAGTTCAGATTTTGAAGGCTGAGAACTGGAGGGTCTGCAACTATTCTAACAAAAGCTCACCAATGAATTCAATGGACTTGTCCAGCCAGGGAAGCAGCTTCTCACAGTAGTTGTCATTGACAGGAATGCGCATGAAGTGACTATCACAGATGAAGTCTGGCTTGGGACAGGAGTTGCTGGCATTGAGGACATAGCTTATCCCGTTCTGCGTCATCAAGTCCTGGTGGGAAAGAAGTGATCGAATGATTGGCTGAGTTCAGCCAGCACCGAGTGCTGAAGATCTGCCTTGCCATGCACTCCCTGCCGTTTCCCATCCCAATATATTCTCCTGTGGGTCTCCCACTGCTGCCTTGGCCTAGTTGATGGTAGGACAGCAGAGACCAGCTGAGAAGGTTTTGTCAATTTAGATGACACAGGTTTAAACCTCAGAAGATCTTTACTTTGGTCCAAGTAAAAGTCAGCAAGACCAAAGACACCTGGAAGGGGGTCCCAGAGGGGAAAACCCAAGAACCCCAGTATGAGAGGAATAGGAAAATACAAGAAAGAAAATCAGTGAAAACTCTGGCTGAAAGCTTTGAAAGTATCAGCTGAGGGAGAGAGGAGGCATCTCACCAATAGAGTGGGGCAAGTCATTGGTAGCACCCTGTGTTAACCAATGTCAACCCATGTCTTTGCTCCCACATCCCTCAGAAACACATTGGGAGTTCTCAGACTTGTTAGTTGTTCACAGTTCTTCACTGTGAACATACACTCTTGTGTTGGGACATAGACAGGTGGTGAGGGGAACCATCTCTTCCCTCTTTCTGACACCGGAGTGAACCTGGACTTGTTTTCTGTGACTTTTCTGCTTTGGCCATTCAACGGCCACCATCACTGCCCATATTTCTGACTCAATAAAATGCAATGGCACAAGGGAAACTTTAGGTAAATAGGGTCAGATGAAAAACTGCATTGAGGGCGTGAGGTTTGACCCACGGGCCATCCACCAGGGAACTGGCTTGCTGGGTGCGTACTGCTGCATCCACACCAACCTCCATTCCTTCCCTCCCAGGGCCACAGCCAGCTTCACCTATATGCAGTGCTGACACCAAATGTATGGCTCATCTGACCCCCGTCTCTTTCCCCGTCCCATCAGATTAGGTATCACCTGTACAACTGGGGGCAGGTTGCTTATAAAAAATGGGGGAACATCTGTGCCAGCTGCTGGGTCTCAGTGCCTGGTCTGCACTATTCCAGAGAAGACCCAGAATTAAATGGGAGGAGAAAACATGGAGATAAAAGAGTCCTTCCACACATCAGAGTGTGTAGGGAGCTGCCATGTGGGATCTCTCCTTTGCAATGTGCTAGAGAAGAGAAGCATCGCCCATGACCCTGCTCTGCTGCTTATGAATAGAGCATCTTCTGGCTACATCGTGGGGATGGCAGAAAACACAGCTCCAAAAGATGAACAAAACCCTCTGAGGAGGCGGGGAGGGAAGGGAACCATCAATTTCGCTGCCTGACATTGGCTCCTCAGGAGACCGCACCAGGATTTCGGCCCTGGCTCTCCAGTGGCCAGTTCCTGCCCACCCCAGCCCCAGCAGGCTCTGCAGAGCCTGGCCTCAGCTCAGTGGAGCCAGCCCAGCTCCTGGGCTCACATTCTTGGCATTTTTCTCTTTCATTTCCTTCTATTCCCTCTATATAATTTCTCTCCCCCTCCTTTCTGTCTCCAACCCACCTCCGGTGTTGTGGTCCCTCTCCCCACTCGCTTGCCCTGGGCGAGGACGCCTGGCTGGCTCCCTCCTGCCCGTGATAGGCAGGCACCCAGCGGCATTTTAACTGCAATTCCTCTTTCTTTCTTCTCGCAGTTATTTTTCCTTTAAACAAAATTCCTTCCCTGGCATGACATCATAGCACAGCCCTTCCAGCACCTTTAAAAGGGCACTGTCCCTCTTTTCTCCTCTCTCCCCAAAGCAAAACTTTGCTCATGTTTGGGCCTCCTGAACAAGCCCCTGCCCCTGGCCAGAGCTGCCTGTCCTCGTGCTGTCGTGGCTGAATACCCCAGCTTGTTCCCACTCTCTCTGGCTCCCAAGGGGATCGCAGCATTGCTGAAATTGGTGTTATCTGGCAGCCTGGCTGGCTAGGCAGGTGGGTGCAAAGCTGGCTCCTGTTCCATGTCTCCCTCCAGCTGTGGTAACTCCCCCTCCAAACCCAGGTGTTTTCCCGGCCATGCTCCTCCTGTCCCTGAGTTTGCTACGGGCACTTGGGAAGAGTTTGACCACCCCAAAGCTCATCAATATAAGACGACTCATCCTGCGACCACCCTCCCCAGTTCTGCCAGGCTCTGCCTATGCACTCCCTGCCTTGAGCGTCCTGGTAGGGTCAGACTGACCATGTGTGGTCCTCCCACTGGGCAGGAGAAGAGTCCTTAATGCCCTCACCCCTCTGCACGGCTGGGGTCCCAGATGGGACAGGGTGGACGTGTCCCCTTGACAGGGCCGTACCTTGTTTAGGACGTCTTTCTGGGAGCCCAGGTAGAGATGCGGCAGGATGCGCGTGGGGCCGACGTTGGCCACGGGCAAGCATGGCTGGGAGATGCTCATTGGCAGGATGGCAGCTGGCTTCCCCTCGCAGAGCCCCGGGAAGCAGGAAGAGAAGGTGGCAAAGCCTCCTGCGGAGAAAATGGGGACATTGAGCTTGTAGCAGTGAGGCTGAAACCATCAGCACCTGGCACCCTGAGGCCCGGGCTGGGGACAAAGCGGTGATAAACCTGCAACGCTGAGAACAGAGCCTTGAGGAGGAAAAAGCCACCAGCCATCGCTAACCAGGGCAGACACGTTGTGATGACTGTGCCACACACATGGAGAAAGGAATGGAGACCCAGCTCTGATTTTTCCTGCCGCAGCTGGATATTAACGCATACGTGAGGCATCCTGCACCCCCGCCTGCTCTTCGCAACTTCATTCAAACAAATGACAGGAAGAGAAAGTCCTTTTCTTGGCTGCCTACTACTCTGAGGACAACCAGGGTCACTTTCTGATAGCAAAACCTGCCAGGGCAGGATGACGACAAGCAAGCCCACCGAGGTGCAAAGCTCCCTGGGCTGGGGAGGTCAGCCCAAACCTGGCCGCAACAGCTACACTTACACATTGTGGTTTCTGAGAGATGTCCCCTCTGCCCAGCCCCGCCCAGCCCATGATTTCCGCCACATCGGACTGGACCGCCACATCGGTACCTGCAGGCCATTGCTGTTTTTCATGCTCTGACCTTATTGAATGTGACAGCAAGCAGCGCCCAATTTACTGCACCAAGCTGCTGGGCAGTCATACACAGCTTGAGCATCTCGAAGCCCAATATTGAGAGAAAACCCCCAGCTGGGGCTGCGGTAGGTGGCATCTCACAGCCAGAGCTATCGCCATGGTGTCTGGCACGGTCAAAAGCATGGTCTAAATGTGAATAAGCCTGCCTGAAAGCCAGTCCCCAGCTCAAGCAGTGAGAGCACTGACTTGAGTAGGGCAGCAAGCGTTGCCCTGCCTGCATGGTGGGCAGCTCAGGGAGCTGGAAAACCTCCAGTGCTGTTGCATGTCCTGTGCGATTGCGTAAGGCCACTGGTGATCCTGATTTGCTCTTGCTCACCGATCCCGTTCTCTGGGATAGAGCCGGGTCTGGCTAGTGGTGGCCCAACCTCACTCCCCTCCAGCTGAAGACATCTGGGCAGCAGCTTGGTGCAACAGAGAGGACCTTGAGTCCTATCAGCGCAACCAGTCTCCCTTGAGGTTTCCCTAGTCATGCGAATGAGCAGATGCAGCTTGACATCACCCAAAGGGCAGAGAAGACTTCGGGGCTTGACCGCCTCTGACTGTCAGAGGGACCAGGATGCCCCCATGACATCCTTCTGAAAGTCCAAGTCTCTGGACTCAGCACCACGGGAATCCCTGGCCCATCTCCACAGCTAAACAAGACCTTTTAATGAGCCTTTAGTAACGACTTTTCCATTCAGTCTCTCTCCCCTTCGGAAGCAGGGCAGCTTTGGCACATTCTCAATTTACCTTCTACAGCACCTTGCCAGCATTTCTGCTGACCCTCCTGGAGCACCTCCTTGGCTGCTGGTGTGGCACCAGGCTCTGGCGGGGTATGACTGGTGCTGCAGACAACCCACCCCACGCGTTTGGGAGATGAAGGTGATGGAGAAGCCAGAGCAGCGCACAAAATCATGCTCACACCACCTGACATCCAAGGTCGTCCATCACCCTCCAGCTCAGCAGCTCCTGGTGTCAGCTCCCACTGCCCCAAGAGGAAGGTGTCCTCCAACCAGCCTCTTGTGTTTTCCTGGCTGGCAGCTAACACAGCTCCCAGCTTCAAAACCTGGCCAAGCCGGGAGGGGTAGAGTTAAAGCACCTTATCTTCTCTAGCACTTCCTTTTCTCTGGCTCCTTCTGAAATGACATCACCTCACAATTGGGACATTAAATCAGAGCGAAAGCAGGAGGCCCAGCGCAGGTGCAGCGCAGCTCCAGTTACTGCTCATCCCTGTGCTGCGTCCCCATTGCCAAGGAGCGTAAATCACCAGCCAGAGCCTTGCATGGACATGTGCGAACTCCCTGCTTTGCCCTGCGCTTGAGCACACACCGCTCATGCCTGGGGGATGCTCAAGCAGAAACCCTGCGAGAAGGGTTTCCTTCAGCTGCCCCCAGGGAAGCCTGCAGCACATGGGGTTCAGTGGGGCGCAGATTTGACCCCTGGACTCGTGCAAAACAACTTGGGAATTTTTCCGAAGGAACCCGGCACATTTTTGGGGAGCAATGTGCATGCAAGCGCAGCCCTGGGGATCAGTGTGTGCTCTGGTCCCCAGGTCCCCAGCCTTCCACACTCACTCGTACCTGTCAAGAGCCGCCCAGGGCTGTGTACAGCTTTGTATCACTCTTTAAAAGCCAGGAGCGTGGAGTGATCTCATAGTTAAAGCAGGTCAGGGCACGCCGCTCTCTCCCCCTTGCCTGCCTCTGCCGGCACTTGCCCGGCAGTAGATCCTCTGCCAGCCCTGCCTGGGGAAGTCCAGGCAGGGGCAGAGGGGGCTGTGAAGCAGGTGGGGATGTTTGCAGAGAGTGGCAGCAGCATGCTCAGCTGCCGTGCCTACCCTGGCACACTGCCAGCAACCGGAGGATGCTGGCACCTGAAATGATGCCCACAGCTCACCCCACTTGTCCCAAGCAAAGCCTCAACCCTGTGTCTGGGAGCCTGGGCATGCTCCCATCCCGCCTGTCCTCATTTCCCCCGTGCTTGCAGCTGCTAAGGGCAGCCCGGGCTTGAGGAAAACCCTAGAGATGGGTCCGGGTACCCGACGCCATCCCAACCTTGAAGCGATGCTCACCCCACCCCATGCTGGCTGCTCTAGCATGCCTTTCATTTTTAGAAAGCAAAGCAGCTCTTCAAAACAATCCCAAAGGCAGTGAATGTCCCTGGCTGGGCTCCAACCGATACCTGGGCTTTCCCCCTTCCATACCCCGGGCCACGGATCCCAACTTTTGCTGGGAGAGAGCAGCAGAGCCCCATGGGGTAAGGAGCCAGGGCAGCACTGGGTCTTTCTAGTCTTTCCTCTTTTATTCACAGTGCTGGTGCTGGGAGCGCTGTTTCTTTTGGCACGTGGGGAATTAAGCTCAGGAAGGATTTGTGTATGACATGGAGCAGGTGCTTGGGGATCTCTGGTTTCTTCTTGATGCTCCCCTCGAGCCTGGGGAGGGCTTGCTGGGCAGCATCCCTGTGCGACATGGCCCGGTGCGCTGCTCATCGCTCCAGCGCTCCTGAGGGCTCTGAAAACCATTCCTTGGAAAACACAGTGTCTTTCTGCCTCCTGCAATTACCTGAGGCAGAGGTGGGGCCCAGGAGGAGAGGGGGGATGTTTGGGCACAGGGAACCAGGCCAGAAGTGGTTCACGCCTTCACTGCTCCTGCTGAAGATGGAGGAAGGAGAAGCGAAGAACCAGCATCAGGCAGGTCTCTGGGAGGGCTAGGGTGAAAATCACCCCCCAACTTTGGGGAGTTCATTCAGCAATGCCCCCAGAGACATAAAAGCCCTTAGCGGTGTCCAGCTCAAGGTGGGGCTGAAGAGAAAGGCAGCTTTCGGGAGGGAGGGGAGTGCTGTCACCCCCCCCAGAGGAAAGAGGGAAACTGAGACACTTAGTGCCAGAAGAGTGCAACAACTGAAATCTCATTTCTTCCCCCATCCTGGGCTTCGCTCACACGGTGCTGACCCTCCCTTCCACCTCCGGCTCTGCCCTGCATAGACCCCTCCGGGCTAGCCCCCAGCCCTGCTCTGCATGGCCCTGGCGGCAAACAGAGGAAGGGAAAAAACCCCCACAACTCCCTTACCCCCATCTTTGCCAGGCCCTTCCCTCTGCACGTTTTCCACCTGAACATCTATGACAACCTTCCAGTCAAACTGGATTTGTTGGGAGAACAGACGCCACAGAGGGAAGGTGGCCAGCCCGGGAATCCTTCTGGAGCCCATCCATCAGCCCGGGGGGAAATGCCAGTAGCACCTTTGAATAAGCCCCTGTGGAACCAGCACTGCTGCAACTCTTGGGGAGCCCTGCGACTTTTCCCCCTGAGCAGCAAACTGCACAGTGAGGGGCCCCTTTGTCAGTCTCTCTTTGCACCAGTGGCTGCGTAAGACCATGAGATGGCTATAACCAAAATGAACAAAAAGCCCCAGTGCTGGTGCTGGGCTGACAGGCATGGAAGGAGATCAGAAGGTGGAAGGAGAGAGGTGTTGGACTGCTGAGCTGGGACCCTGCTGCACCTGGGGACCCCTCCGTTGCCTTGGCTGTCACCTTCAGTTGGTCTCTGGGGGCATCCAGCTCATGGTTGGGACACTGACAACATCTCAGACATCACCCATCACTTGCAAGTTGCCCTGCTCCCCTCTCTGCCAAGGCAGGGCAGCAGTGGTGGTGCAGGGAGGGTGACACAGAAGGTGACAAAGTCCTGGCTAGGGACAGGGACATGGTGTGGCATCGTTTTCCTCCTGGTGGTAAGCCCCAGTTTTGGGGATTTACAATCCGTTGAGCTGCACGGGACGTTAGGGGAGATGCTGCTGGAGGTGTGGGGCACATTAAGCAGAGCTATCCCAGCTCCCTGCTGCTCCCTGCGTCCCTCCCTGCACCAAGGCCGTTGTCTTAGGCTGGAGGCATAAAGTGGAGACAGGGAAACGACGGGCCTTGAACACTCTCTCATGTCTCGCTGACAGCTGCAGACTGCCCATTCATCTCTGGCCCCATCGACTCACCTCCTTCAGAGTCCCTTGAAACAACCCAACAGCTCTGGCCTCGATGCTGCGCCCCACTGAAAGGGCTGCCCAGGACACCTGCCTCACCCCAAAACCGCTCTTCAGGAGAGCCATGTGTCTCTTGAACACCCCCAGCCCCATGAGTCTCCTAAATGCCTCCCCAGAGACACACACCAAGCAGCAGGGACATGTCCTGTTCGCCAGCCTCCCATGTGCACGATGGAGCACATCCAACGCAAAGCCCCCCAGCAGGAAACAGGGAAGAAGAAGTGACATGTCACCCCGCTGTGCTGTCAGCCTGTGGCAACAAGGAAGAGGGGAACAGGCACAGCCAGAGCTGCAAACCTTCCCTGAGCCAGCAGCTGCTGCGCTGCACCCCACCTCCTCACCCCCAGCTCTCACACCAGGAACTGGAAGGAGACCTGGGGGGGGTATTAAAGAGGTGGTTTATAGCCCACCCTCATTGCTCCTATGAGTGTTAAAAAGCAGCTGCCAGAGCTGCTCAGAGACCAGTTCCCCGTGCAGGTGCTGGAGCTTTTGCGGCAGCCCACGGCCCCACCAGTGGGCTTTGCGCCTGTGCTCGTGCTGAAGACCCTCTGCCCCCCTAAAGCTCCCGGCAGCCGAGGGGGCTGAGAGACGCTGGGCTCTGCCCAGCTCTCATTAAAATGCCTGCGGTGGCTGAGAGCCGCTGCCAGGGCGGCACGTGGCGAGGGGCAGCGGGGCATGCAAGTGAGCACGCGCCTCGGCTGCTGCTGGAGCAGCCGCCACGCCATGGCTCCCTGACTGCTGTGCCAGCTCGGTGGCCAGGATGGTACCTGGATGCCCCCTCCCCATCACCCAGCCCCCTGGGGACATGCTGCTCCCAGTGCCCTGACACATCTGTCCCCAAGTGTTAAACCACCTTGCTGAATTGAGGCATGGCATGAGATGACGAGAGCTGAGGGGACCTGCAAAACCCCAGCCCTCGCCTGCATCGTGCTCAGCCTTGGCAGGGCAGTGAGCCCGAGTGTTTGGCCGAGCATCTCTGCGGCAGGTTGAATTGAAGGAAGGAAAGCGGAGGGGCCAGGCACACTGCACGTCAACCCCCCGAGCCGCTGGGAAAATCCCTCTTTGCAAAATGCTGTCTCCTTGGCTCTCGTGCTGGGTGGGAGCCTGTTGGTGCCAGCAGCTAAGCCGGATGGCGTGATGAAACACTGCTTACTGTCACCTTTACTCACTGCACTCTGGAAAGCTCCGGGGCTTTGTCAGTGCTTCCCGCTGCCTGGGACGTTTCTGAGTTTTCCCCTGCCTCCATCCTTGCTGTTTCCCTCTCAGCTCTGCAGCCCCTGTTGCTTTTCCCCAGCCCTGCCAACAATGCCCAGTGCAGGCAGCCTTGCCAGCGATGCCCGATGTGGGCAGCCTGCTTGCTTGCATGCCCTTTCCACCCGCCTGGGTGAAATCCTGGTGCTCCACAGCCTGGCCAACTCGCCCTCTCCTGGCTGATGCTCCTTTACTTCCACACATCTCAGTGCATTGGAGAGAAACGTCCCCTGTCCCCACTGCGTTCCCCTGCCTAGCTCCCGTGCTCTCCCCCAGCCCGGGTTTCACCCTCCCTTCACTCAGCACCAAATTTCATCACCCCACTGCTGGCTCCTTTTTTTTTTCCAAGCAGTGGGGATGAGAAAGCTGATGAATCAGCCCTATTATGGATTCATGTGAATTCCCCGTTTCCCCAACGGTCACCCCAAACAACCTCTGTCCATCTGCTGCTACATCACCCTGCTGCCTCCCAACCTGTGCCAGCCCCCCCGGCCTCCCCTCCCATTCTCCCAAATGAGCGGAAAACATCCTTAATAAAAAGGAAAAGCGGCAGAAAGGAAGCCCTCCACCCACACAGCCAGGGACACACTCCCTGAGCTGCTGCACTTGATTTTCCTCTGGTGACTGTGCCTGCTTTGGACCAGCCTTACTCGTTCTCGTTTCGTAAAGAAAAATGTGTCATTTCCAGGAGTGACTTATTACTAATGACATCATCACTGGGTTATGTGCTTCATGCCACAAAAACCTGTCAAGCACTTTTAGCAGGCTCCCATTTTAAGTGGTGATGGACGGTAAGTTTCTTGATTCAACCCTTTGGTAATCTAGGTCATTCCAGGCTCGGCATATTTTTAAGCTGCTTCAGTTAATATCCCCTTCTTCTGCTTGCCCTTCACCCTGGCACTGGGGGGTGGAAACACTGCAAACCCCCTTTCTGAAAGAAATCCCCCTGAAGATGGGCAGGCAGCAACCGTGCTAGCAAAGCGAAATGGCTCCGTCGGGCAGCTGCGTGCGCGTGGGCAGCAGCGCAGCACTCCTTCAGCCGATTGCTCCTTGCACACCTCGCCACCCTCGCTTGTCCTTTCCTCACCACGCACTCCCCTTTGCCCGGGGCGCGGACGCCCACAGCCTCAGTGACCCCTCCAAACCAGCACCCGAGGGAGCAGAGTTGCTGGTGGCAGAGCCTGCCCTGGCTCCCGCAGCCTTCCTCCTTCCCTCCTCCTCCTCCTCTGCTCCGTCCACGCCCTTGCCAAGCTTGCCTGGATGGAGAAGTGTTCAGGGGACCCCAGAGTGGTCCCCCCTGGCCAGGCAGCCTCACCGGACCCTGCACCAGATGGGAAAGCTGCCTAATGTCGGGGACCACTGCAGATGCCCCTGCCCGCTGCAGCAGCCTCTCACCTGCCTGAAGGAGCTGCCCGCTCCGTGCAGTTCCTTTCCTGCTGCTGCCTGCAGGACCAGGCTAGCTGCCTCCGCAAGCGCTTCCGCACATTGCCCGTGGCTCCCCCTCCGCATGCTCTCCGCTCGCCTCCATCTCCCCGCTCGCGAGCTGCCTGCGCTCTTTGTATCACCAGCCATCACACTCCGCTCCCCGTCGGCCACTCAGCAAAGGCAATCTCCGTCCCCTGAGCAAAGCAGGGCTCTGAGCAGCCCCCTCTTCCCCCTCCATCCCCATCGGAAGGAAAGGAGCCGGCTGGCTGACAAACCTCTCATGTCCCTGCTCTCCTTCATCCTCCGCACCCTTATTTTCAGCTTCATCTGCCCCTCGCGCATGTCTGTCCAGAACTGGTCCTCGGAGGGAGCAATCATTACATCCACAGGCATCCAGGCAGCTGGGCTGCGGCTCGCAGGGGCACCTCTTGCCTTAGCAAAACAACAGCTGGAGGGCAAACAAAATACTAAAAAAACCAAAAAAGTCCCGCAGCAGCAGAGTACCGCCAGCCTCCGCCGGCTCCAGCCTTCAGGCTGAAAGAATAAAAAGCATAAAAAAATCGAGCCGGGTAGGGGGGCCCGGTGTAGTCCCCTTTCCCCGGCCGCCCTCCTCCTCGCCTCTCACTCCCTGCGTGCGCGGCTCCCACTCCAGCCTGAATGAGCTCAGCCCATGAGCAACAGCCCTGCTGATCCATCCACCGCCGCGCTCATAGCGCGCTCATAGCGCGCTCATAGCTAACGGGTCAGGCATGCGACCGCATTCCTTACTCAGCACACAGACACGCAGGAGAACGCCGGGCCTGACATATGCTTCGCTTGCTGCTTAAAGGCACAACCGCGATTTTCTCGCCCGCCCAAAGTCCCCCACAGTGAGTGGCTGCGGCAGGAGATGGACTGCTGCACCATGCCGGATTTGGCCCCGCGGAGTTAGTTTGGGGACAGGGACTTGGAGGGAGGAAGCTAATGCCCACACCTCATTTCAGCACCAGCCAGGGTGGTGTGTGATCAAACCCCCATGCCGAAGGGGAATGTGGCACCGCTCTCCATCCCTGCTCCCTGCTGCCCCCCATCCAGTGACAGGCACCCCATGGCTGTGCCCCATCCTGCCCCCTCCCCACAGCTGCTCCTGGCAGGACCAACGTGCGCCCCCTGGGGTATGTTTAACTCTGAACCCCAGCACCAGGAAGGGCGATGCCATGATCTCCATTTCCTAAGGGGGAAACTGAGGTACAAAAGATTAAGTAACTTCTCCAGGGTTCTCTGCTGCAGGGCAGAGCTGGGGACCAGACAGCAGGTCCCTAACCACCAGCTCATCTTTCCTCTTGATGTCTCCACTGAGAGCGTCACATCACCCAGGAGGGATGCTCATCCTGGAGTGGTTTCAAACAGCTGGAAGCAAACGAGTCCCAACAGCTGGTGGGGAAAGGTGCCGGCGCTGGGCTGCTCACACCTGCGATGGAGTTATCTGCCCAGTCCCAGTGGAGAAGGACTGTGGTCTGGAGGAGCTGCACCCTCCGCCAAAGCCTCCTCATGTGCAAATGTCCAGCAAGAGGGGGTATGTAGGAAAGGGCTTTCCTGGTCCCGCTGGGGTCTATCCATCAGTGATGGCTTCTGAAGCAGGTTGGGGGTTGATGCATTTTCTTCCTTGTATTTGTCCTGGGGAAGAGAATTACTTGTCCCCCCCTTCCCACCCGCGGGACTCCTTAATACGTCTCCACACAGCTCCTTACGAGTTTATTGGTCTGAGCCCAGGCCTCCAGAAAGTCATTCAGGATTATAGCAAGCGGAGGAGCGAGGGGGGGGGCATGTATTGTGCCTTTGAAAATCTGAAGCTTTATGGGCTGAAAAACCCCAGGCTGAGCCATATGTGAGTGACTTCAGTGTTTTTCCTTTGAATGACATCACATGAGATGAGGTCATTGGCATTAACTAAGTGCTATCCCCTCCCCCCCACCCTGAGTGGAGCCAGCCTCCTAACGAGCCTTGTTGTTGTAACAAATATGGTTTGATTATTATCAGATGTGGGTCAGAGGTTGGATAAAATTCAAAGCATGCTCCAACTAGGCTGGAAGAGAGGAGCAGCCTTCCCCCAAGAGCTGCGCTCCGGAAGCGGCTCCCACAGCAGCTCCCCAGGGGGTCCATGGTCCCCAACATTTGCCACCTCCATCCCTACGAGGGAGGGCACATGATGCTGGTGGCCAGTGCCAATTGCTCCCAGTAATGGAGATGCCTCCATCTCCACTGCTGCTGCGCCAGCGGTGCTCTACCCACGCTGGCGGGCGATTTGGCTGCAACCTGCTCTGTCGGCTGCGCTTGGGGCTCTGCTGGGGTGGAAACCATCACCAGGTCATGCACGGGCAGCAGCCGGCCGGCTGCTGTGTACCAGCCGAGGGGGAAGTTGCAGGAAGCACGTGGTGAATTAGGGAGTGCAATCATCAACCTGTCCCCAACCCAGCGGTCCACATACATGAATTTGCCTTCCCTTGCTGCCCTCCGGTTGCCTGACTCCCTCAGGCTTGTGAGAGCCCTCAGTACAAGTTATTTTGGTACTGGCAGGTTCCTTCAGGATGCATTTGGACCTAGTTTTCGTCTCAGGGCTGCAGCTAGGGAGCCGGGCACGACAGCACCATGCAGTCCCTGATGCAGGAGGCTCACTGGTGTCCTGTGTCCCTCTGACCCTCAGCAAAAGACAAGCGAGCAACCCCCTTCCTCCATCAGTGTGAGGTCCAGCCACATGGAGATGCTACCCACAGCCACCATTCCCCAGGCAGCGTCCTCCTCCCCACCTTCTTCACCCCTTTGCCAGGACCAGGGTAGGGGTTGGGAGCTGATGCTGGGGGGCACTGGCAAGTAGAAATGAAAGGCAACATCTGTAGCACAGAGACATATCCCACGTATTGCCTGCTGCCCCTCGGCCCCTTTCCCCAGGTGCTCCTCCTGGCCAGGCTGTCACCCATCCTGCCTCCAGCCCCTATTTAGGAGACAGAGGCGCATCACCTGGGGAGCGATGCCCAGCCTCACCAGCCCTGCTTCGCTCTCATCGCCACAGCGCTCACCAGCAAAAAACCTGCTGCAATGGGTTGGAGAGAAGCATGCAACCCGCCTACAAGAGCAGGGAGCAGAAAGCCCCTGTTCAGCACCTACATACCCACTGCAGCGGTACCTATAGCCTGGCACAAGCCCAGCTGGGCAGCAGCCAGCGGTTCCTCTCTCCACCCCGTGCCGGGACCTTGTAATAATTGCCAGCGCTGACCTTTCGCAAGCGTGCGTCAGGGGCCCGGGGAAAGGGGGAGGCAGATGAGGGGAGGCAGGTTCCTCAAAAGGAAGGAAACCATAACTGGGCAAGCGGCTCCTGCCCATTAGGATCTCTTACTGGGGAAGTTGCCTTCCTCCCGTTGGCTTTCCAGAAATGAGAAACGAAATAACACGGCGGTTTTGTAAGTGTTGGCAACCAGAGGGCTGCTCTTCTGTAAGCCCCTACTCCTCCGTCCCTCTCTGCCTTCGGCCTTTCACTCGCCTTTTCTGGGTCCAATGGTTAAAAACACGGCTGGAGGGGGAGGGGAAGCTCCTCGGGTAATTATAGAATCGGGAAAACAAGTTGTCTGACGACAGCGTTGCTAAACAGGGAGGTTTAGAGCATAGGTCTGGAATACAATCAGCTTGCACATACGTGACCTGGCTTAACCCCTCACAGAGATGCAGCCACCGGTCCTGCTGGGGCCGAAACCCTCCCAGGCATCTCCTGGGCTGGTGGAGGGTGGGAAGGGTGTACCTTACCCTGCCACCATGCCTTGGGCTGCGGAGACCGGGAGCAGTCCCTAGGGCCACCGCTGGGCTGGGTGGCTGGGGCTGGATGCCAGCACCCGCTGGATGGGGGCTGGAGGGCGAGAAAACATGGTCCTGCCCTGGCCAATGTGGTCCCAGATGGCTTTTTCTTTCTTAGGTTTTAGATTATTTTTTTCTTACATTAGGTTTGTAAAGATGCCTTGACCCTGGTTCTGGATCCTGCTAAGCTTTTAGCTTCAGTGTCAGCCATGACAAGTTTTGCAGATTAATTTGTATTTTTGCTGCCTTTCGGATGCACATGCTGTCTCCAGCTCCTGGGACTCTGACTAAAAGCAAGCCCCCTCTGCTCTGCCCTGCCCATGCGCCGCTTTTGCACCTGCCTAGCTCAGCTTTTTTCATGCATCTTCTCTTTTCCTCTAAAACAGCCCCAGCCTGATGTGTTTCAAGAGGAGCAGGCAGCAAGGGAGATGTGGTGCTGGCATGTGACTTCACACCAACACAGCACACAAAAGCATCACGGTATTTTCAGCCAAGGATGCACAAAGTCACACTCGGCTGCCCTGATGTTTAACCTCCTTTTAGGACTGTCCCTGTGCAGCAAAAAAAAAAAAAAAAGTGCTTTTTCATAGAATCATAGAATAGTTTGGGTTGGAAGGGACCTCTAAAGGTCATCTAGTCCAACCCCCCTGCTGTGGGCAGGGACATCTTCAACTAGATAACTTTTTTTAAAATTAAAAAGTATTTTTAATTAATTAATTAATTATTTTAAATTAATTTTAATTTTAAACATTATTTTCTTTTCTTTTTTTTAATTAAAATAATCTGTCCCTGAGTCCTTGTTTCTGAAATAATTCCAGCCAGTACTGAACCCACTCCCATCTGGGCAGCTCAAGTCAGCTCCTGCAATGGAAATCCCCTTTCCTTTTTCACTACTTCATTTTGTCTGCTCCGAAGTCACCTGCCTTTGGTAGATTCCCCCAAAATCCCCCAAATCTCAGCCCCCTCCGGATCACTGCCACTGCGCAATTACAACTCTCCCTGGACGTGCTGGCTGGTCGCGGCACTGCCAGGCTGGAGAGGACCTGGGTCACAGCCAGCACTGCCGAGGCCAGCCCGCTTGCCAAGGAGGAAGATGGCGAGCGGAGGGCTGGGAGGGATTTCTTGCTGATGATATTGTTACATTCTTTCCGAATCCTGGGAGTAAACAGATGCTCCAAATTTAGAAAGAACAGGACTGGAAAATTTAAACATTCCTTGAAGAATTGGTACAAAAGGGGGGGGGGGGGGGATGATCTCACGCGCGCTCCCGAGCCAGATGAAAAGCTCATGACTCAAGTTCAGAAAGCAAGCGAGGGGCCTGTTTCAGGTCGGAGCACAGTATCACAACGATAAAGCTCCCCCGGCACATGAAACTGCAATGAAAAGAGCCTCTGCTGTGCAAGGGGGTCCCAGCCCCAGCAGTCCGAGCTGCAGGGACCACCGCTGCTGGCCACACACTGCCACCCCAGTTTCGCCTCCGGCTGGCATACGGCTTCAGGCGCAGGAGACAGGAGCCTGGTGCTCAGCGAGCGCCAGGCGTAGGGACAGGATGGGTGCCTGAGCATCATCTGGACAAACATCCCAAGCCCTCGGCTATCGCTTTTAGCCGCTGAATGGGAGAAAAGGAAGATCTCCCCACCCTCCGCTGCAGCTGGACAAACGGAGAGGAGCTCGTGAAGCTCAGCACCCAGGAGCTCAGCACTACACTACAGCTCAGGCCAGGCTCCAATACAAGAGCTGGCACATGGGAGCCATCAGGGAGCGATGGAGCCAGACCACTGCTGCTGCTTCATAAACAGATAATGGCTGTTAATAAAAACCAAGCGGGAGTTTGCAAAGGGGAAGAAGAAGGGGGGAAAAAAGCAAAGTGAAAAAAAAAGGCAAAAAAAAAGCAAAAAAGCCAAAAAAAAAGGCAAAAAAGCAAGAGTTTGTGCTGAAGTAAACAAAGGTTAAAAGGCTCCTGCAGGAATAGCAGAGCTGGGCCGGGAGGGAGGGAGGGAGGCGTTGCTGAAGTAAACAAAGGTTAAAGAACAGTCAGGCTCCTGCAGGAATAGCAGAGCTGGGCCGGGAGGGAGGGGGCATTACGTAATGCAGGAAAAATGTTGGCTCCATTCAGTTTTCCACCACTTCATGTGATGTCAGGAAAACCATATAAATCAACAGGCTTTCTGCTCCCATGGATGGAGGGCAGCAAGCAGCACTATTTATACTTACACAATTAAAAAAAAAAAAAGGGAAAAAAGAAGAGAAGCCCATGATTTCCAAGACTGGGAATAATTGACTCAGATTCCGCCTTCCCAGCCTGCTGGAATCACTGCTTCTGGGCTGTTAACCCTTGAGCGGTCCCCACCGCCGCTCTTGCCACCCCCAGCTCCCCTGTCCTCACCCATCAGCCTCCACCAGCTACTTCAAGGGTCTGAAGGACGATGGCTTGGAGGTGAGCAAGAATGGCCAAGCACAGCATTTGCATGAGATGGGGACACTGAGGCATGGATATGTGTCACCTCTGGAGAAACATCTGCTGCGGCTGAGGACAGCTGGGGAGCATGGAGGTGCTCGGGAGGTTCTGGGGCTGCATAGGGCTGGCACATGGCTTTGGGGACCCTCAGGACGGGGTGCTGGCATCCACTTAGGGACAGGCTGAGATTTCAGGGCAGGACCCTGAGATTTTGAAAGCCCTTGCCAGCCCAACTCTCCGCTGGGGTCACAAGCCACCTCCAGGGAGGACCCATGCACCTCTTCTGGGACACGGAATGGGTTGGGGCAGGATGAGGTGCCTGAGCCCGGAGCGGACAGACCGAGGGGTTAAAACCCACCAGGGCGAGGGGTCAGAATCAGGCCCAGCCTGCACATCCCCCCTCAGACCTCCCAAGAGCTGCCTCTAAAACAACCCGGCTGCTGCCCACACCGCAGGCAGGAGGAAGCTGCATGTGTCGGCAAATGTGCCCAGCCTCCCTCAGACGCTGTCCGCAGCCGCTTCCAATCACGATTTCCATGTAAAATGCTGCCACCATGACCCAATGTTCTAAATTTCGGTTCCCGTTTTTTCCACCTGCTGGCGGCCCGCATTCCCCATCAGGCTGCGGCCCTGCAGCACTTTTAATTAGGGAGGTTTAAGCTTTGCTTGGCACCTAGCACAGCCACACCCCTGCTTGGGGGTCTGGGCTCCTGCAGCCCAGGGAGATGGAAATTGCTGCCCTGAAGATGGAGGATGCATGTGCCCAAGCGGGGTGCCGGTTTGCTCATGGGGGGGCAGTGGTGGCGATGGTCATGGCTGGGGGGGTGGCACGCCACCAGTGCTCACCCACCATGGGGCATGCCATGCATGCGGCTGGGGTGCACCAGTACTATGGGGGTCCCCCAAGCCTCCCCTCGCTTTCCCAGGGAGGAGAAGGCTCCAGGGCTTTCAGGGCCACCTCACCCAGCCCTGTCCCTGCTCCAGGAGGACTTGAGGCAGGGGGTTTGCAGCCAGTGCATAGCGCTGCCCCTCGCCTGGTCCTGGGAAAGTGGCAACGGGTTGAGGGGTGCCAGGGTCACGCTATGAAGGCTGTTTCCTGACCCATCCCAGTGACTAAGCAGGTTCCTTCCCAGATGCAACTGAATCTGCCTTCTCCTTCTCCTGCACCGTGTGCCAAGCCGTGCCCTTGTTTATGCCGTGACGACCTTGGAGCTAACGGCGTGGCCGCTGGGGCAGGCCGGGGACTGCCATAGCAAGCTCGCGGCGGCATCCTCCAGCACTGGCCTCGGCAGAGCTCCTGCAACCTGGGCCACGCTAATTAGCTTTAATGTGATTTCATGTAATCCCTGCTTGCTTTTGAAACCCTCAAACTGGGGGGTTTATTCCTGCTATTTCTCTGCTCTGTTCTCCCCATCCCAACACAGCTGCTCTGATTCAACAGTACCTTACCCATGCCATGCATGAGCAAGGCTCCCTGAATGCCACTTGCTTGTGCCACCTTCCCCATCACAGCTACTCCTTCCCAGGGTTTGTCATGCTGCCAAGTTTGTGGGGATAGCCACTCCCTCCATCCCTGCGATGCCCCGGGGACACAGAGGTCGGTACCCTCTGCCTCAGCCCTAAAGCAGTACCTAATCGCTGCAGGAGGAGGACAGGCTTGGGGAACAGAGATGATCCCCATCTCTGTGCTTTTGGCACTATCTAGGAGCCTGGCTAAGCTCAGCGGGATCGAGGGGCTGAGTGGGGCAGTGCCTGCTCACCCCTCCGCAGGAAGAAAGCTTGGAGGTGGGCAGCCAGCCAGGCAGACGCCCAGCCCCCCCCAGCTATGGGGAATTAAAGGCAGCTTTAACTCTCCCTTCGGCAGCTCGCTGCCTCTTTCTCCTTCTCTCTGCTGGGTTGGAGCATTTCATTCATCGGTCGCCTGCCTCCCATTTTGCTCTGCAGAAGGGCTGCAATTAGGGCAGCACGTGCCTCCTCCTGCCTGCGCACTCGCGCCTGGAGAGCATCATCTCCAGCAGACCTTGACTTACCCAGGGATGACCCTCTGCCCTTGCCCTCCTTCTCCTTCTTCTTCCCAGCACATCCATGGGTGTCCTCTCCTGCCCTCCCTTTAACAGCAGCGAGAGGGAGCAGAGTGCCTGAACCAGGTCCAGCCCTTGGCACATTCACTGGGGACGAAGCAGCACCAGGATGGGGGAATGAAGGGCAGCTTTTGGGTGGCCGGATCCGTGACACCATGACCCCTCCATACCCTCCCCTCTCATTCACCCTGGCTGGTAGGTGCAGTGGCGGGGAGCTGGACAGTGCGAGGAATGAATGCGCTGGGGGACCCAGCAATGCTAGTGTGGGTTGAGCCTCCTCAGTCCGCATGCGGGGCTGCCCTCCCATGCCACAGCCACTGGTGGCTGGGAAAGCGGGTGCAGATGGACACGTGTGGCCACAGCCCTGTAACTCCAAACTAAAGGCACGAGCACCAAGGGAAGCAGTAACCTCCTACCTGTGAGGATGGAGACACTGTGGAAACAGCTGTCCAGTTTGCCCAGGAGGATGGAGAGGAAGCTGTCGGCAGCCAAGCCGGTCACGTCCCGCGTGCTCTGGTCGTAGACCACCACGTCCTGGTGCTCCTCCGCCTCCACCTGCAGGGGAATGGCAAAAACTGGCCATCAGAGAAATAGGCTGAGCGCTGAGGATGCTGTTGCCCACACCACCATGGGAAGCAAAGCTGAATTTAGCAGTCACACAAGCAGGAGACCCAACTCCATGCTGTCCCCACGAGTTGGCTTCGCTCACCAAATGAAGGGTCCAGCCAGGCTGGGACTCTGCTCCACGGCTACAAGCAAGTATGTCGGCACAGACGCCCGTCAGAGCAGCCCCACCAACTGCGAGCGCTTTTGAGAATCCTACCCAAAATAGGGTCACTCTTCCCCATCGCCCACCCTCGCTTGCCATTACTTAACCGTGTCCCAGAAGTCGCTGCGACTTCTTCCACCACCTCCTCCCCACCCAGCCTTTGCCCTCAGATACTCCTCTGCAGCCTGGCTGGTGTCACGGGGATTTGGGGGTGGTTCTGCAGGCAGGGATGCTCCCAGCACAGCCCCTGGCTTGCGGCCGGAATGAGCAGGGCTGGAGTGACAGCTCTTCAGGGCTCAGCCTGGAAACACCATACCCAGCACAGTAACACCTCTGTAGGCACTACCCCTCTGGAAGCTCAATGCAAACCTCCCGCAGATCACCCCTGAGGGCTGAAGGAGAGGGAAAATCTTTTCTTTATCTTGGTGGATGTTCAGGGGGATGCTCTTTCTTCCTTTTGTAATGCGTGGCGGAGCTTGCACACTGCAGAGATGTGCTGGGGAGAGGGAAAGGAGCTCCTGGGCTGCTCTCACGTGACTTTACGTGCCACAAACAGCACCCAGCCCTGCCGCTGCTGCAGGGTCTCCAGGGTGGGTGAGATGGTGGGGTACCCCACAGGCAGGCAGCTGTCTGCAGGCAGGAGTCCTCCCACACCTGGTGATGGTTGGATTGCAGTGAGAGCACTCAAGGCGCAGCCGGCCTTTCCTACACCTACCTGAAGGTCCAAGCATTAAAAGAAGATAAAAATCTTCGCAGAGGCATGGCTCAGCACACCTGCTGAATAGCTGGGTGGATGGCATATGCCTGCCTTGTGGGCGCCTGCCCTCCCAGCCAGCGGGGCAAGGCACATCCATCACGCCGTGGGAGGAGGAGGGGGCAGCAGCAGGCAGGGAGGGAGGGTCTGCGCTCCCGAGCCGCTTTCTCCTCCGGCTTGTGTTGGAGCTGCCCATTGCCCACCCCCTGCCCATCCCTCTCCGAAATCTCTTTAGGAGACCACTTGAACTAGGAACCACTCATGGACACCTGCCTCCTTTTGCTGTCTCACTGCCATGCCCTATCTTACCACTTGAGCAGATTCGCTCGGGGTTGCTGTTGATATTAATGCTGCTTTCACACCCTGCTGCAGGTGCTTCCCTGCTTGGCAACGTGAGCACCATCCAAATAAAACTGCAGGGTGCACCAGTTTAGCTGAGCTCATCATGTCTCCTCGCCGCAGTGGAAGGACGGCCCCGCACCAACAGAAATCCCCGCTGGGGCACAGCACGCGGCTCTGCAATAGGAAGGGGGGAGCTCAAAGGAGCCGCCTGTCTCCAGCCCGGCACCGGGCACTGGAGAGCAAAACTGGCCCTGCAGTCAGTGGGATGACAGGAGGGATGAAAAGGCAGTGGCAGGATGAGAAGGAAGAGAAAAGGATGTGGGAATTTTAAAATAAAGACACTGAAAAATGACCGAAGCCACCTGGGGGTAAGCCAGCTGAGGATCTACCCCAGCATCTCTTCATCGGCCATCCCTGAAGCAGGACTTTCGCAGGAGGCCATCCCAAGCGCAGCTGGAGGGAAATACGGTGGCTGCTGAGCCAGCTCGGAGCCGGGAGCCTGCCAGTCCTTAGCAGGGCCACTATCTCTTCAAGCCCCCCCTAGCACACCCTTAGCACATCCCGAAAATCCACTCCTCAGCCTGAAGCCCCATGCCAGTGAAAGCATCTCCCATGCTGTTGCATGGTGAGGTGGGGACCAAGCTGCGGTGGGGCAGGGGCTCGTCCTGGCTGCGCAGTCCCAGCCAGGGTGGCTGCAGGGGAGATACCAGCTCTGGCTGAGCAGAATTATCCCACAATAGGATTTAGTGTTCCCTCCGCACGGGGAGGCTTTGTTTGGGCCATTACTGCAGGGTTGCTGAGCGACGGCAGAGATGTGCGACACGGTTTACATCTTATTAAAGTTATAAGGTTTCACTCAATGTAAATGCCAAACAAGTGCTGGCCTTGCATGGCCTGGCTGCAGAAAATAAATACCCCACTTGCTGGGGTGAAGATGCCTGCAGGATGGTCCTGAGGAGCCCTCGTGGAGTGCATAAGGAGCCCGTATCAGCATCCCGGTTCCTCGCCACAAAGGGAAATGAGAGGGAGATGTTTAATCAGGACCGCGGGTCTCCCATTAACCTCATGCACTCCTGACATGCAGAGGAAGGCACAGCTCCATCTCTGGCCTTAAACATATGGAGGTTAAGAGCTAAGTGGGGCAGAGGAGGAGGGTAAAGCTGAAGAGATGCTCAGGGCCTGATTCCTGCCTCTGCCAGGGGCTGGCATAGGGCAGCGGCATGGCTGACAACACAGGAGTCCCTCCGAGGAGCAGCACCTCCATGGTGGGAGCTCTTCCATGGGGGTTGCCTATCACCCCAAGACTGCTGAAGTAACCAAACCCCCAGGCATCACCCTCCAGAAAGGGTCCCCAAATCCAGCCAGCAAGGGACAGCAGGGCCAAGGCACAGCAAGTCTTTTGGCCCCAAGTAGATGCTGAGTGGGGCTTGCAAACCCGTGCATGCCTTTGAAAAGCTGCTGGCCCACTCCAGCGCCAGAGGTGCCACAGGGCACCTCCCCAGGGACAAACCTCCTCCCTGCCAGCAGCTCGGCTGGGGGGGATGGCCAGCCTGGAGCAGGGACCACCCAGCCAACAGCTCCAACCAAACCCCAGCTGAGACCATCCATTGCCTTCGCGCCAAGCCCAGTGCTCCCCATCACTCTCCCAAGCTCTGGCTGGAGGTAACTCCCTTATGGACATGTGGTCCCAGGCACTGGGTGGTTCAACGCAGTCTGGGTCCCTGCTGCGCCTCTCCCCGGCTGCCAAGCAGGGATGATGATGCTCTACAAGTGATCCAAGCTAACGTAAGAGCAAGCTATTCTTATTATCCCAATTACTACCGACATCTCAGTCACATATTATTTCAAAACACAGCGAATCACCCCACTGAAATAACAGGGCTTCCATCAACATAAAGAGCAGCCAGGCACAAGGCTCAAAAATAAGCCCCAGCTTTCCCTCAAGCAAAATAGTTGCTTGCAGAGCCATGCTCCTAACGCAAATAAATAAATATTCCCATCACCGGAAGAGACCCTTGTCATGCTTCAAACCACGGCTGTAGCTGATCTGGAGATAGCTACATTTCAGGAAGCGAGAAGAGGTCAAGAGGTTGAAAGACTTTCCAGGGGGATCTTGAAGAACTGAAATTTTCAACATTTCCCTCAAGAAATGCTAGTAAAAACCCCAAGCAGGAATTTCCCATAACCTCTGCCCCCAAAACTGCACCAAGGAGCTGAATTATTCCAGTTGTTATTGGAATTTATTATTGGGAGAATTTATTATTGTTAGTATTGGGAGAAGGGTTCAAAAACAAAACCAGAGCAGTACATTGGTACCATTTTTGTGCAGAGAGAGACTATTGCTAACTGGGAAATGAATTGCTGCTGCAGTTTCCCAGCCGGGCACCACGGGAAGATGCACGCGCCCAGCAGGATACGGTGCACAATGGGGCTCGGGTAGCGGTGGCTTAGCTATGCCCATGATTGTAGGCACATTTCATAGAAAAAACAAAGGGATTTTTATTTTTCCCATTTCTTCTTTCCCACCAAATGGTTCTTTCCTTTCCTTGCACCAAAAAAGCCAGGGGTTGCTGCTATCACACAGCATTGCTCCAAACCACAGCACGCAGAAGCACTGTTAATGGTACCCTTCCTTAACAGTGGTATGGAAAAGAGGGGTGCAAGCACTGGGAAAAGCAAATTAGACAAATGCTCTCATCCCCCCTGCCTGCGCGCATGCAGAAGGAGCAGAGGGGAGAGCCAGGCAGGGTTGCCTAAAAGCTTTGCTCTGTATCACCCCCTGCATCCTTCCCCAAAAGGCAATCGCAGCCTGGGGCATTGCTGAGCTGGGATGCACAGGTCGAGCTCTCTTTGCACTGGGCAGGCGAGGAGGAGCAGGACAAGGTGGGGGCTCAGGGCTGCCCTTTCCCTGCCCGGGCAGCCACTCGTCGCTGCTGGCCGCCTTTGTCTCGGCAGGCCCCCCCGGCCGGGGGCCGG
>NW_008796218.1:713581-714703 GCF_000699145.1 Aptenodytes forsteri
CCAGTGATGGCAGGTGGAGGCAGGGAAACAATACAGGGGTAACAGAGGTCTAAACCAGCTTTCAGCATCCCCCTCTGAGGGTCTGTGCACCTCGAGGCAGCAGATCATATTGATTTCTGGGAGTCCCAAAATACGTCCACGACCCAAGTGGCTGAAATCAGAGGCGTGGGGGAAGGAGAAAGGGGGAGAGGAGTTCATCATCCCAAAATACAAACTCGCAGGTGCGTGCATGAAAAGGCTTGGACACCCCGAGCCACGGCCACCACCTGTGCTTTATGCCAGATGAGGATACGACTGTGACCCTCCTGGTCTCCCCCTCCAGCTTCCCAGGGCAAGTGGCTTAACCTCACAAGGGTGCCCTGAAGCTTAATTAATTCCCGGGCTGTGTGCACTGGGAGAGCCAGCGTGCAAGCAGCGAGCATGGCAGGGGCTGTGCAGAGCAGCAGCAGGGGCATGCTGCCTCCTGCGCGCGGATGCGCTGGGAGAGATTTCAGCTGTACCAAAAAGAAAAAAGAAAAGAAAAGGAAAAAGCTGTGAATTGAAGATGGTGGCAACGCCTCTCCTCTGCCCCCCTAGTATCCCTGGTTATAATCATGTCCCCAGCCAGTACCTGGACCATTACACAACGTTCCAGGAGCGGGGAGGAGGCAATTGCTCCTTCTATGGGGACAGAGCAGGGACCACCTGCAGGAACCAGCCAACCCCTCTGGGAGCCACTGCTCCTCTGCAGCTGCCGAGCTGCAGGTTTGCAGGCAGACGGCATCAGCTTCCATGCTTCCCCCTTCCCCATCATCCTCCTCTTCTTCCTCCCCCTTATGCATTGCTTTTGCTGCTGCTGCTGCCGCTCCACGTGACGGCGGCCACTGCAGAGGTGACCCTCGCCGGGAGGAGGGCAGCCGCGCCGCTCTCCTCCTAGCTTGCGAAAAACTGATTATTCTGCTTTATTCTCCCAGGGATTTAAGAGCAGCTAAAGCCGTTCAGGAATCAGTCTCTGCAATCCCCTCCAAATCGCCCAGCCCAGAGCATCACCGCAGCAGATTGGCGCGAGGCCGGCCCCCCCGCACTGTGAGTCCCCTTGATCCCGGCGGGGTGATGTCACCGGCAGCCAATGCGGACAGCCGT
>NW_008796218.1:714830-721568 GCF_000699145.1 Aptenodytes forsteri
GGCAGGGGGGGGGGAGACACGCCGCATGGCTCCAGCTGGGCCCAGCATTTGATTAATCGCCTGAATTACCCTCGCTTTGCCATAAAATTACAAGTCGGGAGGGGGGGAACGGTAAAAGCGAGCCGGCGGGAGGGCGGGCTGCAACGGCAAACCACCCCCCGGCTTGTCCCGCAGCCCGGCACCCAGTGGCACAGCCCGCCGGCAGCGTCTCTGCGGAGGGCAGGACCCGGCCTACGGCACTGCGGGGGCAGCCGGCACTGTTCTGGCCGGGTCTCCAGCCCAGCTCCGTGGCTCAGAGCCACCTCTATTATTTAACCAGGAGCGATAGAGAGGAGCCTGCAAGAGATAATATGCCATGACACCGGATAAGAGCTTCTGGCGTCACAGGGGAGGAGGATTACATGTCCCTGAATGGAGCTGGAGATGACAGAGGGGAGGGGAAGAGTTTTTAGCAGGGGATTAAACTTACAGCTCCAGGAAGGCTTTGGGGGGTTGTTTGCCAGTGTAGGACAAGTCCTAAGGCTGATATACCTGTTAGACTTGCCTAGGGAGGGCTCCTGAAGCAGGGAGCCCATCACTGGGGTGGGGGCAACGAACAGGTCCTCAAGGACAGCCCTGTGGCTGCATGAGCTCACGCTCCAGCTCTCCAAAGGGTGCCAGAGAGATGGCGGCAGATACTGGGGTCAAGGGATGGAGGAGGAGGATGCACATACCAGGCATAGACTGGCCCTTAGGCCAGTCTGCATCCCACCCCCACCCTGCCCTTTTCTACTGGGGAAGAGGGTGCAAGCATCCACCAGGAAAGGTGAGGGCCAGATCCCCTACCTTCATCTTGGAGGCAGGCTGGATGAGCTCCGTGATGGAGACCTTGTCCTGCTGGAGCCTCCTCTTGACGAGCTTGGAGCAGCAGATGTTGACGGAGCTGAGGACGTGCCAGGAGTTGTACTCCACGAAGGAGCGGCTGTCAATGACCAGGGTACCCTCCGCTCCGTTCCTCAGGAGGCTGGCCAGCTTCTTCGGGTCCATCACCTTGCGTGGGAGCCTGTCCCCAGCCATAACGGGCCCGTCCCCTCTATGGTGAGTGGGGGGCAAGGGGCAGAAGGGCAGGGCAGGGACGCCAGCACCCGTCTCCCTGAGGGGAATGAGCGAGGGGGTAAGGGGTGAGCAGGGCAGCACCCGTCCTGGTCTCCTCACGCTGCTAACACCCAGGATGCCAACTCATTGTGCTGAACCTGGAAAGAGATGAAAGGAGAAGATGACCGGTCAGCTGGGCAGGATGTGACACTCACCTTGGGCCAAGTCCCCAAGGGCTTGGCCTTCAGAAGAGTGTAAGAGTGCAACAAGCCACACTTTCTAGGTATTGTTCTCCCAGCCTGCGGGCATCTGTGGCTCCAGAGCTGCCCAAGCCAGAGGTTTTCTCTTTGTATTTAATAGCCCTCAGCGGAGCTTTCTTCCATGAATTTGTCTAATTGCTTTTTGAAGCCATGTCAGCTTTTAACAGGCACAGTGGCCAGTGGCAGGGATCTGAACGGTTTGCCAGCTACAATGAAGAAGTCCTTCCCCTGGTTTGCTCCAAATCTGCTAACCAATGGCTCTTCCAGGTGACCCTTACTACTTGCACTGGAAGAGGCCACACATGCCCATTCCCTAATCACCTTCCCCATGGTTCTCACCACATTTAGACCTTGTTTAGGAGCCTTTCAGGTCAGAGCATCTACAGAGCCGCCTGTTGCACAGGTGCCTTTTGCCACCCCGGCCAGCCTCAATGCACCGTGTTTGAGAGGCAGGCACACCAGGGACCTGCAGGAGGCAAGATGTCTCCTCCTTTCCCTGTTCCCAGACCAACAGCTCCTCGCACTCAATTTGCTTTTTCTGACCTCTGCCAAGCACAGAGCTAATGGTTTCACAGAAGCAGCTTAGCTCAGCTCTAAGGTTTTGCTGCCGCATGGTAATAGCTAGTTCAGGGCCCATCAGACACACCACCAAATCAGGTTTGCTCACCCACGTCCATCACTTCACACTGGATTTCACCTGCTTTTTTATCACAGTCTGCTCATGGGTATCTTGCCAGCTTGCCTCCTGGCAAGTCAAGAGCAGATGACCTCTCTTGGAAGCCAAGAAGTCGAGTTGACCTTCACTCCTGCCTTCAAGAAACAGGCCAGGCATTAGGGCAGAGGCCCTGGGAAGCTGTACTTGGACTGAGATGGCCCCAAAGTGGCTACTGTTTTCCAGCATCTAACTTGCACAGATTTTGAAAGGGGGTTCGTATACAGGGGTACATATCTGGGCTCCATCTTAGGAGCTGAGGAGAGTCGAGCCTGGTGCTCTCTGAAGTGCTACCGGAAGAACAAGCTTTCTCCATGCCCAGCCCATGGGGTCTGCAAGAGCAATAGGCAGGCTGGGAGGCATTCAGCTCAGGGTGTCTTCTTAGGTTTTAATGGCACACGTCATTGTAGGCATGTTTTAATGGCATTAGGTTTTAATGCCACTGCAGTCATTCAGAAAATAAGCCTGAGCTACTACCAGGCTCCTCTTGTTCCTGCCAGACGGTGTTTTAGAGAGAACCCACAAGCTGTTCCATGGAAGCTTTAATGCATCTGAATTAGGAGGACTATGAATACCATGCCTGAAAAGGCCAGCGTAAAGATTTTCATTGACATCTGCAGGGCCAGGATTTGGTCCATGGACTAGAGAAGGCTTACGAGTCACCCTGATCCGAATAAGCCAGCAGTTCTTGGAAGCTCCTACACCCGAAGCCCTTGCAGTGCGGGCACCTACTGCAATGGTAGCTCAAGACACAAAAGAGATGCTTGAATAGGACATACTACTGGGTGAAATGACAGGCACCTCAGTTACCAGTCACCAAACCTGGAGGACACAGCCAGGTCGCAGGAAAAGGATGGAAAGCCACAGAATTTGAGGATAGGGGTTCCAGCATTTGCTCCGGTTCATGACTCCAGCATTAACAACCCCAGCTTCCCTGGGCTACCAGACCTGCCTCCCAAAGCAGAAGGTAGATGTCCCAGGCTTCAGCCTCAGAATCCAAGCTCCCAGTACGAGGCTACAATAGGATGTGCAATCCTCCCCTGCCCCTGTATCACACCCCTGCTGCCTCTGCCAACACATTAATTCAAACCGGGGTGCAGGGAAACCCCCTAAAAGCTGCAAGTGATGGCCCCTCCTGGCACAAAGCATTTTGGCAGCCCCGCAGCACTATGGCATCGCTGTCCCTGGCCCCACGGTGAGCTTGTATCGTTCTGCAGCTCCTCGTGGTGACTCCAATTAGAGCTGCCCCCTCAGCGGGCATCTG
Organism: Aptenodytes forsteri; assembly: GCF_000699145.1. Taxonomy (NCBI): domain Eukaryota; kingdom Metazoa; phylum Chordata; class Aves; order Sphenisciformes; family Spheniscidae; genus Aptenodytes; species Aptenodytes forsteri. The sequence goes on from NW_008796218.1 coordinate 718,141, forward strand.
GCGGTCCCCCCGCCTCTCTCCAGCACTCCTCCAGGGGGGCTTAAAAATTGAAACAGTTCTAATTAGGGGGTCTGAGGAAGAGCGAGGCTGGCTCCTGCTGGGATATGACACACCTCATTACGTCGCTACCGCCTTGCCAGAGGACCCCCTGCTGTACCTTGGCTATAGAGCCAGGGCACTCAGAAAGGATGCAAATTAGCCAGCTTTTCCCCTTCGTCTTCCTTTCACACCCCACTCCCCAAATCACTTTCTGCCTCCCTTCCCCATCAGGACACCAGGCTGCGAATTCTTCTCAGCTCTTCCAATTACATCCAAGATATAAAAAGGGAATGGAGAGAGTCGACAGACAAAAAAGATGGCGATAACACCACAGCAGAGGGATGAGAGTGAAAGACTGAAGTGGGAGGAAGGAGTGATCCAACATGGGGAGGGGACATTGCACAGTACCTCTGGAGATAACATGGTATCTGCTCTCCAGATAATGAGCAAGGGGTAAACTTTGGGGGTCTCAGACACAAATAGAGGGGTCTGGGAAAGATAACAGGTCCTTGATTGCCTAACTGCCCTGAGAAAAACACGTTCAGAAGAGGCCTTCCATGCATGAAGTTCTGGCAGATGACCGGGACCTTGGGTGGAAGAGATTGGAGAAGACAGATCAGGAGGTTTCCCAGCTCAGCTAATAGCCACCCTCCTGCAGAACAACCGGATAAATGTCTGCTCCAGCACGCCCAGGTGGACCGGGTGGCAGACCTGTGTGACACGTCAGCCAGGTCCCACTCCCAGCTCCACCCGAAAGACGTGGAGGAAGGCAGGGCAAGGTTGGTCCATTCTGCCCCTCTTTCTGGGAGCCTTTATGGGGGATGGAGATGACTGACTGAGTGCGGTCATAGGGAGCTGTAACCTTGGCATTAGACCCAAGACACAGGGACTTCTCTAAGAGTATGTCCAGCCAGGTCAAAGCTAGACGAGCCACTTCTCTGCCAGCAACCACAGGAAATTTTGAAGCCAGACTGAGGGGTGGTGGGTTCATCCCCAGCTATCAGGTACCTCACGTACCAGCAGAGGCTATGAGACCTTCACAGTACCTCACCTCACAGTGAGATGGTCTCTGAGAAGAATGAGCTCTAACACCTTCGTACCCAGGAAGGCTACCAGAGAAGGAAGGAAGATGTCTTCCTGCTTCTGCTCAGGTGGGTCAAAAGGAAAATTGAAGGAACAGGCATAGCCATGGAGCACTGCTGAAGTAAGAGATCTTCTCACCATGGTGACAGGAGGCCAGGGGAAAAGGTTAACCTGGAACCTAAATTAGGGTTTCAGAAACATAGCTGTGTCCCTCTCTTATCAGTTTATTAAAGCCATCTTAATTTTCTTGAGTGTTCCTGAAGAACATTACCATAATCCTTTAATCCCACCTCTCCCTGGAGTGCCTGTAATGAGGAGATGGGCACATGGCTTAGCTGAATGGGGACAGCCAAGCAGGAGAGGCCACACTGCAACCGAGGGACAGAAAGACGGGCAGAGCTTAGCACACAGGCTGGGCCAACTGCCCGCTCATCGGGACTCTGTCCCCGGCTTCACCTCCATGCACGTGCATGTCAGGTGAGGGGTGCTGGCCACACGAGTCCCCAGCGTGACAGAGATGTGTGTGGCAAGCCGGGCTAAGGGCAAGCATTAACCTGGCTGTGACCCTCTTCTGGTCAGGCCAGGCAAGACAGCAAGAAAACCGAAACACGCCCCAGCCTGAGTCTATCTGTGTGGCACGACAGACCATGGGAACTCATCCCTATGCTGGCCCAAGACAGGTCACCGAGGTGGAGGCCACTTCCCTCAATTTCTCATCTTGCACAAGGTCCCCAGCTGAGAGACGTAGTATGGGAAGGGCACAGATCTGGTTTCTCTTGTACTGGAGACATCAACTGGAAGGCCAGCATGTCTCTGTAGCAACGATAAACCTCACTAACCAGCATGTCCACTCTTTGCACCAAGCTAGCAGTTGTGTCCTGGAGAGCTCTACCCTCCACACACGGTTCAGTTGAGGAGATGCTCCCCTTGCTGCCTCGGGCAGGCCAGCTTTGCTGCAGGAAGCAGCTCTGACCTCATGAACACATTTCCATCATGTAAGTGAGACTGGATCTACAGCACGCTCCCTGTGATGCTCATCCCAGGAGCACGTTCTTCTGGTGGCATCTCCACCTTGAGTTTACCAAGGGATAAGAACACCACAGAGAAACGCCTGCTCGTTTGTCCCCAGTAACCCATGAAAGCAGCCATTCCTGAAAAACTGCCATCTCCACCAGGGACCCAGCAGCACTGAGCTAAGTGATCTGGCTTTTCCCCCTGCAGCCCACCTGGGGAAATATCTGTGTCCTCTGAGCCCTGCAGTGAGATGCTGCCTGGCCAGGGCTCCTCCATCCATCCAGGTCAGCCTTGCCACCAGCCCCAGGCTTACCGCTGGGATGCTGGCAGGATGCCACCGCCCCCCAGTTCTCCAGACACTTATTAAGATGTAAAATGTGGCACTTTTGCCAAGCCCTCCACCCTTTTTTTCCTCCCCATCCCCTCATTTCTTTCAAGTGCTTCGGCACTTAGCGAACTCCCCTCGGCAGGCTCATGCTGTTTGAGGGATTCCTAAATCATGGGCCTATTACTAATTATTATTATTTTGCAGCATCAATCAGGGACGCTGGGCTCATTAACAAGTTAGCACCTCTGGTTTCCCTGGAAACCCGCAGCTGCCAGGCAACGGCTGTGTCTCCGGCCCGAGGCGATGCTACTGCAGCGCCTTCGGCTCACTCCCGGAAAGATGTTCAGGTCCTGCACGGGCTGATGAACCAGCTTAGCAAATGGGATGGGGTTAGGAAACTCCAGGATGTGTCCCCCTGCTCTGTCCCATCTGCTGTGAACCTCAGCCCATCTACTGATCCTGTTCTGCCACTCACAGCATCATAAACTGCGTAGCGGCTTCTCCCTCCCAGCGAGAGATGCAGGCTTTCTCCAAGGGCGAGGAATTTGGAGCACTAATGATCCCCCAGGGTGGCAGTGGGACAAAGCTGTCAGGTGCCTGCAGTAGCCGCTTTGGAGGTGATGTAACTGCTGATGATTTCTTAGCAGCTACTCAAGGTCCCTTTAAAAGGCAGCACAAAAGATTTCTCTGCTTGACGATGGAAAAATGGAGTGGTTTTTTTTCTTTTGCTCCTTAAAACAAGGCTGGGAAACACCACTAACCACATCCACTGACCCAGATGCAAAGTCTGCTTGTCCACTTTTCCCCAGTGAATCTCAAGGATGGGGAGGAACGACATCTCCCAAGCCCCAGCAGTATGAAGATGTAGGGGAGATGGCAATGCAGTCTGCTGCCCTGCTCTAACCCCCTGAGACCCACAGGGGGTTTTCCCAAGGCAGACAGAGAACTCCCCCCCCCCCAGCCC
>NW_008796218.1:721884-730568 GCF_000699145.1 Aptenodytes forsteri
GCTGATCTCACATCCCCATCTCGACTCCTTACACACTGCAGGCATCCTCCCCCCGGGACAAGAGCCCCTGCGCACCCCTCCATGCAGGGAGGGCTTTGGGAAGGGGCGGCCTCCCCCTCTTCCCACAGCACATTGCCGGGAGGCAGCCACTGCACCTTTGACAGTGTTTCAGGCCCAGCTGCTTGCTTATCTCATGATTTTATAATTTTTTTTTTCCCTTCCTCCTTTCTACGCTGCAGTCTCCTTTCAGTTCCCGTAGGCTGGAAGCAGCATGGTGGGGAGCCCTGCAAGGAGCTGCACGTACCCGAGCAGCACCCGCTCACCTCCCTGTGCCTCCCATTTCTCCTCTGCACCTGCAGCCCTCGGTCCAGAAGATGTTTTCCACCAGAGGATGTGGCTGAAGGACCAGGATGCTCTTCAGCAAAGTGCCAGATGGTGTGTTTGCACCGGACAAGGGACATGGCGTGGAGGCATGTGGCAGCACTGGCATGGGGGTGGTCAGCCTCAGGTACGTGGCTGGCAGCAAGGGGCAGCTCAGGGGCTGCTCACGCTCGAGCCGCAGACAGGAACACAGGGATGAAAGGAAAGGGGACAAGCTGTACCCAGCTGCAAGGGAGTCTTTCCCATGCACCCCTCACCCCGCAAGGCAGACCAGCTCTTCTGGTCACAGTTGAGCCAAGCGAAGGGGTCCCTCATCCCCTCCCACCACTTGATGTTGTGCCAGCAGCTTTGGATGGGCTATGACTGCAAATGCAATTGCCTCCTAGCTTGCTCCCACCAAAGCAACCCAGGTGCATTTAAGGATTTGCAGACTGGCCATTCCCAGAAAAATTTCTGACTGCAGCCATGGTGGTCAGTCTGGAGATCTGGTCAAGAAAAGCCAACGGGGACAGCAGGGAAGGGAATTTAGCTGGAGTCTAGATGACAAGGCCAGTATCTCCTCCTCTTAGACTTGTGCTTTTAACACGATTTATATGGTTTTCCTCTCTAGTATAAACACAAGCTTTCATTTTAAAGCCTACAAAAGCCAAGACCAAAGGTTATCCATAACCAGCCAGCCATTTAATCACTGCCTTTGCCCACGCTGAGGGTGGAGCTCCCAAGCACGCTGCTTTCTAATACCAAAGCTATCCCATTTCCATCCTCACCCTGCCAAGCCAAGAGCTGGCCAGGCTCTCATCTCAGAGCTGAAAGCACCTTTTGCTTTGAGCAGCTTGGCACACATCACAGAGGACATGTCACACTGGAGAAGGGAAATCTAGTCCTACTAATGCTTCAAGGGCCCTTGCTGCCCACTGCCTCATATCCCCATCATCTGCTGCATGACCCCATGAGCCCAGCAGGCTTATCTTGGGGATCTCCAGTAGCTTGTTTGCCTTTTTGCAACAAGAACAGACAGAGGCAGCCCAGAAAGGTATGCAGTTAGATACTTCTGCAGGACTGGTTAGGCTCTCTCGTCCTAGGACACCAGACACCATACATACCTGCTGGGTGCATTTGCAGTCTTCCGGAGAAAGGGTCTCCAGGACCTGCCTACTATTTTCCCACAATGCCTACATGCTAAGTGGAAGAAAGCACAGGATTAAGCTGTGGTCCTTCAAGGCTGCACATAAATATGCCAGCATTTTACTTAAGGACAATCCCAAGCGACATGAGTTTGTCCATCTCAGCAGAGCGCCAGGGACAGTCACAGGTGAGGCCAAGACTGGTGAAGCAAGCACCTAGCAAACACAGGGGCAGTCCGCTGGCACCTGCCCACTGCAGTGTCATTAGTCCCCCATACTTAAATGACAAACAGGACCCCTGACCTCACTGAAGAACAACGATGTTGCTGCCTCCTGGCAGGTTTTACGCAGTTTCTGACAATAACCAGTGCAACCTGAGGTGCAGGTGCAGATCCCAGCACAGGTCTCCAGCCAGCAGAGGCCAATGTCCACAGTTACGCCACCCTACGCCTGCTGAAACTCTGGCTCTCCTTAGGAGACCCAGAATTCAACTCAAATGCGAGGGGCTATGCTGGTTTTCCACAGGATGAGACATCCCCCAGGGCAGTAACATAGGCTTTGCAAGGCTTTTCTGACCTGGGTCAAGGCTTGCTAAGTTTCCTATATGCACACAATAGCTAAATTGCTCACAGGTTTGGGATGAATTAGCACTTGTCAGCTCAGGCTCCACCTGTGATCACAGCCGTGAGGAGGCACCAACTCCGGGTTTTGAGGGGTTACCTTTATCTAGAAAAAACACACAAGACAGGCAAAGCCCAAGGTGATGTTCCTGCCCCACTCTCTCCTTTTCCCTTTGGGGCTGTGATTCATTACCAGGTGGTTTTGTTCGGTTAATCTGAGGTGACACAGGGATCAAATAAAGTGTTTTACACATCTTCCTCCATCCCCACCATCCCGGACAAGCACATGCCCACTGACCACACCAAGCCACGGCTTGCTGGTCAGATGCCATAGCTCTTCGTGTACAAAATCCTACAGCCTAGCCTCCTCACTGAGAGCTGGGTATTGCATCGTTTTGTAACATAGGCCTTCTCTCTTAACCCGTATTATCATTGCTATTGTGGGTGGCAAACTAGATGAACTCATTCACTGGGGGAAACAAGCAGCAATATTCCCCTCACCAACTCCAGGCAGACACTGAAGTATCTTTTTTTAACCCCAGTTTCAAAAAAAACCCCAGAGGTACATCATGACATCCACCCAGAGCTTCAACATCCTCCAAATCGTTTCCACGCCAGCAGGTCTCACTCATCCCTGCTTCTGCATCACGCAACAGAAAGCATAGGTGATCACACCAAGCCTTGCCTCTTTAAGGCTGCTGGTTGAACCCCCAGCTAAGTAAGATCAGTTCGGTCCTTCTCACCTTCCTGCCCGCCCTGCTAGACTCCAACAGAGCTCACACTTATCTTTATATCAGTTACTGCTGAATGAACCTTGCTCAGGTGCCAGACAAAGAGGCAGCCAAGCTCAAAGCAGAAGGGATTGCAAGGATGACACAGAATTACAGGCATCAGCATTCAGCAAGCAAGCAGAGAACGCGCCGATCTATTTTTAATGGTACAATGCAAGTGCTTTACAAAAGGATGTGTCTGGGGAGATTCTGCCCAGTCAGAGATTTGCATTCGGGTTTTTTGCAGCAGTCAACTTCGCTCGATGCATGGGAGGCGTTTTGTCCCTTCACCACCCCACAGAATAATTCAGAGAGCCGCAGCTCAGTTTCAGCTGGAGGCTCGTCCCTCTCGGTCACCTTCCTGCCCTGCCTGTGTCCTTCTGACTTTCCACCAGAAGAGCCAAACCTGCAGTGAGCAGCACATAAGGTGTAAAGGAGAACTCCAGGTTCGCTTGGCTTCTGGGTCTTAGCCCCGCTGAACTAGCAAAGCTGCCGGAGACATCTCTGCAAGGTCCACCGACAGCAGCAAAGCGGTTAATGTGTTTTTTCACAGGCTAGCTCACAAGTCAGCGGTGCTGGCACCCTCTCCGCACCAGCCCTCTACTCAACAGTCTCAAGTGCCAAGCGAGGCTCAGGCTGCGACCATCCGCTCCCCACGCAGGGCTGCCGGCCAAGGCAGATGAAGATGGCATGAATAACTCCACTCAAGCTACGGCTCAAGAAGGACCAGGCTGCCATCTCAAGCTTGGAAATGAGGGTCGTTAGAGGCAACACAAAAACAATTGGATGCCGTAGATGCTTCTCGGTTGCTTCTTTTCAACAGCACACCCCAGAGACTGAGGGACCCTCTTTGTCTGGAGCAAAGATTGCCTGGCATTACCCAGGGGGGGCTGGATTTCAATGGGAGATGTGTGATTTAAGCAGACGCAGGTTTAATGTGTGGGAAGGGCTTGACTTGCTTGACGAAAAAACCCTGCAATCACTTAATAAATGGACTGAAATTTCTACCAGAGCTTCTGCTGCATCAGCTGAATTATCATGTGCTAGCTTTAGACAGCAGCGCTCCTCAAAGAACTAAATCCCCTATTAAAAAGAAGAAAAAAGGCAAGATGAAAAGCCATGGATGTGGGCACACCACGCACCTACATGCCAGATGAGTAATGCGGGTAGGCAGAGATGAACCGGAAAGACGCACTGCATCATTAGCAGGGCTGGAGGACGCATGCTGTGGAGGGGAGGATGCCAGGGTCATGCTGTCATTGGAATCTCCATACAGAATCAAAGCAGTGGTCCACCTTGTCTCATGCCCCCTCACCATCACTGCCTAATAACAGGTATTTTACCAAAGCCTGGGAGAAGCAGGATGGTGGGTATTTATGGAATAGTCATGGAATAATTTAGGTTGGAAGGGACCTCAGGAGCTCATCTGGTCCAACCCCTCTGTCCCTTAAAGGAGAGCTAACGTCAACATCAGAACAAGTTGTCTTGTCCCTCTGGTCACCAAATGACTTGCTCCCAGTCATCAGTAGGCTCAGAAATTATGCTCCCTATAACTCAGCATGCAGAAATGCTACACGGAGAGCCTCTTTTGCAAATTGCAAGAGCACCCTGAAGGGCTCTGGAGAAATTCCTGAAGAACATGAGGTCTCTGCCCCAAGAGACCTGAAGACTTGATTTAAAAAAGGCACAACGAAGGCAGACAAGTCAGGCACGCACACATCGAGGTGGGCAAACAGTAACCGTGAGGCAAACAACATGGAAAAGGCATAAGAGGAGTGGGAAGAAAAGAGGGAATCAAGGGAGGATTTTCAGCCCCAGATAGGTTGCTGGGATGCTAAGTTAAGTCAGTGCAAAATGCATCACTTATTTCACTTTCAAGCAACGCAGTGCCTGCACTTCTGTGCTGTTATTGCTCCCTGTTTGCACTAGGAGACTCTCCATGCGCTGGACCAGTTTCCAGTGAGCATCTCCAGGTTCTCCTCTGATGCCAGCCTGGGCTACCACTGCACCTGTCTTCTGAAATACCGATCCTTTCAAGGCAACATGCAAACAAGCATTACCTGTCACTTTTGGAAACTAAAGGTCCAGAGAAGCAAAAAACTCACAGAAGCTCTGGGCAAAGCACAGGATGAAGCCCCCTGTACACCAGCTTAGATTACCTTGTCCAGCTGGGTCTAGAAAACCTCAGAGGAAGAACCAAATAGCAGAGAGATGGAGCAAGCCACCCTACAGGAGCCATGACAGTCTGCAGCACATGCTGGGCAGGGCTCTGTGCCGGGCATGGCCCCCCAACATGGCCATCCCTTAATCTTACTCTCCTTGCTCGAAGCGGAGATGGTTGAGAGCCAAAGGAGCCTCTTGGACATCATTGACCCAAAGGCTTGGGGTAGAAAGTCTACAAACAGTTCTTGGAAGAGGAAGAGATAAGACCTTATTTTCCTTTCTATGAACTCACGCTAAAGAGAAGGGGTGACCAAGGCGCCCGCTGTGGCCAGAGCTTGGTATGTCGCACCATGATCTCAGCTGCTGGCCTGCTTCTGGCAGACCATCTCTCCCATGGGGATGTGACACATCCACATGCCATGGTGTCCCCCTCCATCAGAGGAGCAGGCAAAGCCATCAGGCCATCACCAGGGTGCAATAAACCACCAGCTGTCCCTGCGGGAACCTGCACTGCCACTAATGACACTGCAAGCTCTGCCTGGCTTTGAGGGCAGTCCCTGACACCATTAGTGCAGAGCATCTTGGCATGATCAGTTTTTACCCCCCTCATGTTCCCCTGGCTGTGTTATAACCCTGCACACTAAGTACGCCCAAATCTCCTGAGCAAGCCTGAGAAAATCTTGAGCAGAGAGCTCATTTAGCTTCTTATCTGATGAATGCTCCCAGGCCACTCACCTCCCTTCCCCAAGCCTGCCCATAATTATGTCAGGTGCCTCCTTCCCACTCGGCATCAGGCGGGACAGGTGTATCTTCAGAGAAGAAATGTAAAGCTTGAAAAACAGGTTTTAAAACCCAGAGGGCATGGGGATGCAGAGGAGCACGTTGAAGCTTTCCCCACAGGATGACGGCATTGCTGCTCTGGCTGCAGGAGTTTCTCTGCATAGCAGCAAGAAAAAGAGTGGGGTGAGACCCAGTGGCTGCGCTTTGGAGGACCGGGAGCACCCGGGTGTTTCTGCAGCTATCTCCCCCTTAACACTGCCATTAAACCCATGGCGGAGGGCAAAAAGGTCTACAAACTCTCCTACTTCAACCTCCAAGCTGTCCTACCAGGCAGAGAGGAGTAAATCCGCAAGCTCCTTCTCTTTATCACCTCCTTCCCTACAAGACTCAGTTTGCTGGAGCTGTTTCAGTACGATGGCAGTGTCCTGTGCGCCTGCACCATAAGTCAAGGCTGCCAAGCACTGGAGGACCTCCTTTTCCGCCTTCCATCCCTGACAGTGTTAACATGCTCTGCAGCTGCCTGCGCCCAGGGCTTTGGGAGCCGAGTTGCACACCAGAGAAACTAACCTCTGATCCCTAAGAACAGCCTCGCTTAAAGGCAACGAAGCAAATCCAAAGAGGAAAAGCACCTATAACACACTCCCTATCTCTTACATAGATTAAAGCAGCTGGTGCAGAGGTAAGGGGTAGGGATGGAGTGGGTACTCGCTCATATTCATGCCAAGAGAAGTAATTTCAGAAATCCAGAGCCACAACAGGTTTCCAGCCTTTGGGGAGGTCTTTTTGGGGTGACGTGGCTGCAGGGGGAGAAGCTAGTTTTCTCCCACCTCCCAAGATCCAATTTGATCCATGGGACAGACACTACTGAGAAGTCCTACCCAGCCCTCGGGGTTGTTTCGGTAGTAATAGTGGCCTTGCATTTAATTTTAGGTGAATTTAAGCTCTCCAAAGGCAGGCACCTCAGTGGCTTTGTCAGCAAGGTGCCTGGCACCCAGCAAAAATATGCTCCACAGACAAACACGGTGCAGTATTTGCAAGAATAATCTCCAGGCAGAGCCCCCAGTGAATGCTCCTAAGGACTCTGGCCACTTTGCTCAGCTCTCCCAAGTATAGCTGAGGCTAGATTTTAAACAGCAATGCTAGATCCAGGGTTTCCTTCCCTGCTCCCTACCTTGCGTCAAGGCAGGGACAAGTGCAAGCCATGGGGGCCAAATCTGTTGGGTTAAAAGTCTTTTGGTGCGAGATGCTGCCATCTCAGCTCAGAGACCCTCCAGCCCCGCGTTTGTGCTGCTCAAGCGTGTTGCCGATGGGCTGAGGGCAGGAATTTCTGCCTACTGCCATTGCAAAGAGGTGTTTGGGTGTCCATCTGCTGCTCATGCGCCCAACTGTCCTCTCTGGTCCCAGCCATTCGGACAGTCCTACACATCCAGGCTCTGCCAGCATGGCTGTGCCAGGCAAAACTGGGGACAAGGCACTTGCAAAGCCTTTGCAAGCATTTTAAAATCCCAAATACCTCCAGCTACGGCCAGGAGGGTTTTCTCGGTGCTGCAGCTTATTTTGTTTTGGGAACCGTTACAAGCAAAACCAAAGCAAGTGCAGAAACCCCCAGCCAGACCCAAAACCCCAACAAACCTCTTCTGCAGAGTGAGTCCTCCCGGCACGGATGCCCTCCGACAGCGCGAGCAAACCCCGTCTGATAGAGGCAAGGCCAAACCCATAAGCGCCAATTCCCATGCATTGAGTCCTTCCGAAAACAAAGCTCTCTGCAGCCGCATTTGGGCGCGTAGGCAGCAGTGCCCCGAGCCTTTCGCCTTAGCTGAGGAGGATGAGACAATGCACGCGAACGTTAAACACCGCTCCATGGGCAAGCTGCTTTCAAGGTTAACATGGTCCCTGGACTGTCAGGCACAATCCTCAGTGCTACCTGTTCAGGGCTTCTTGGGCATCCTGACCACCTCTGAGGGGGGGGTGTCTGTCTTTATACGCCAAATTAGAGGGAGACTGAAACCTCCGGCAACTATTCCCAATGCATTTGTCATCGCTAGCTGCTTGGGACGGGGACGGTCTCTTCCATACATGCTTATGCAGCGCCCAGCTCCCTCCAGGGAGCTGTTGATAACTACCGCAATACGAAGGATAAACGCATCTGTGCCCAGAAAAATCCAAATATCCTTAACAGAACAGCACTGCACCGCGTCCTGCCTTCTAACAAAACCGCAAATTACTGACCTGTGCACAGAGCTCCCCCAATGCAAGCTGAAGCACTGACATCAGCTTTTGCTGTTGCTCAGGAATTTAATTCTGGGGGAGGAGAAAAGGGGGGGCAGGAAGGAGAAGGAACTTATTTATCAATAAGGGAAATAACCAGGAATCTTTAAAAACAACCAACACTCAGCACAGAAAGCAACACTTATCACTAAATAATAATTGGGGGGGTGTTAATCGGTCCATGCACATTAGGGGAGGTGGAGGGGATTATTTTAAACGGGCAGCTTAACTCGTTAATCGCTAGCAGCGCCTTTGGAGCCGCAGCAGTGAAGTGTTGCATGAAAACCCCCGCTGCTGAACACATGCCGGCTTCGTTTAAACGCCAAGGACACAGGGCGACACTCCAACCTCTTTCATCATCAGAAAAACCACCGCGCTGTTAACACCGGTTCCTCAAACACCAGCTCTCAGCCCCCAAGAGAAAAACCCCTCCATACGCGACCCCCGGCCCGGCAGGGCAGAGGGTATTCCCCCGAGCTTCCCAAACCCCCTCCTCACCTGCACCACCACCGCCCGGGAAACGCACACCGCGAAGGCAGGGTGGGATTTTCACACCACCCCCCCACCCCCCCGAAAAC
>NW_008796218.1:731422-741335 GCF_000699145.1 Aptenodytes forsteri
TCCCGGGCAGCCCCGGCCCTACCCGGCTGCTGGGCTGCGTGGGGGTCTCCCACGCCTGGTGGTTTTGGGTGATGCCCTCTCGCAGGGAGATGGGTTACCCCGCGGAGAGAGTGGCCTGAGCAGCAAAGGGCTTTCTGGGGGGTGACCCTCCTGGCTGCTGAGGCTGCCGGGGGCCCCCTCCAGTGCCGCGCTGCTCCTGGCAAAAAAATGCGCTTTCATGTATTTTTGATTAATAGATGGTTCCCGCCCTACCCTCCTGGCCTGATGCAGGCGACGCTGAGCCTGGAGCTCTCCCGCAGGCAGGGCCACCCCTCCTGCCTGTCAGTGCACCCTGCCTGCAGTTCACGTGCTGGCTCTGCCCACCTCAAACACCCTGTTGCTGAAGTTGGAGCAGCTGGGTGGCTGCCGGGACGGCCCCGCAGGACTCGCTCGCTCTGAAGTGCCCAAGCTGGGGAAGGACAGATGTAAAGGCAGCGCGGTCTCGGAGGACGGCGTGGCAAAGAGTGGCCCAGAAGTTGGGGGGGTTTCAGGGGGAGCCTGGCCCACGGGTCAGCTCCTGGCTGGACGGGGTGGGCTCACCTCCATCCCACTGTGGTGGCACTGGAGAGCTGCACGGCTGGTTTGTCTAACGCAGCAGGGGTTTTTCTCTGTCCTTGGCCCTGGCCTGGCAGCTCCAGCTTAGAGAAGGATTAGGGTTTAGAAGCTTAGGTTTTGCTGGCGCTTAGGAAATCAAGGGAACCTTCCTCCCTGCCGATACGGATGCCGGATGTTTTAAAATTAACTCTCATCTCTCCGGACATGCAGCCGGCAGCTTGCTCAAGAAGGGTGTCGAGCTCCCACAGTTACTGGCAGCAAAATCTTTCCCAGAAAGGTCATTTCTCATAGAGCATCAGAGGTATAATACCCTGAGATGCTAAAAAATCTCACTCTCCCATTGCATAAGCAGTGCTGAGTTCATACCCTTCTCCTACCACAGAAAATCAGCTCACCCAAAGCTGTCAGCAGGGAAACTTTTGCAAAACCAGGACTACTCTACCTAAACGGCACGGATTTCGGCACATTTACCATAGTTGGTGGCAAGATGCTGGGGTAGCACAGGCACTCAGTCCTCTAGCAGCTCTGGAGCACTTGGTCCTGGTGGGAGCAGGAGCAGAAGTGTGCCCGGCATGGCTGGAACAAAGCTGGGGTCTTTCTTCCATTCTGCCTTTCTTGCTGGTTTTCCTGCCCAGCTCCCTCCTCGCAGCCGTGCAGAGCGCCCCGGACGGGGAAAAACTGAGAAAGACTTCTCTTGCTTCAGCTTAGGATTGTTTCCTCCCCTGCCCAACACCCCTTTTCAGGGGCAAAACAGAAAAAAAGAAGGGGAAAGGAATGAGTTTGAAAATCCCAAAGCTTCCTCGTAAAAGCTATTATCTAGGCAGAGAGCCATGAGCTTGCAAAGCCTGCTGAAGGAAGAGGATATCAACAGTTTCTTTCCAAACCCCGGTTAAAATCAATGTTTCCAACCGTGGGCCTGGCACGCCGCTGCCAGATGAGCATCCCAGATCGGCTGTCAGGAAGATCACTCCCCAGCCGGCCGGTGGCACGGTGCAAGGGAGGAGTGCGAGGAAGGAGATGGGAGAAGGATGCTGGGCTGGTGGTAAGCAGGAGATGGGGAGGTGGTGAAGAAGAGGCAGAGGATGGGGTGTCCCGAGGGACTGCCAGACACCTGCCTTGGACTGTTCATTCCAGCAAGAGGCCGAGCTGAGCTCCCTCTTGAACCTTCATCTCTGGCAACCTCTCCTCAGCCACCCCATGGACCCCCTGGTGTTGCATCCCTGGGTGATGGGGACACAGGAGTTTTGAGCTATGCAAAATCCCTAATGGCAGTAAGCAGGAGGAGATGCTCCGGCAGGGCCGAGGACCAGTGGGACGCTGGTTCTCACGGCCGGTGGGAGAGGCTCCAGCCCACAAGCCGTGCACCTCTCCCACGCCCACTGCTTCTGCGCAAAGCGCTGCAGCCAAGCGCCTGGTGGGGAGAAACCAAAACAAATGATTCACTGCTGTTAAACTGCTCCTGGGATCACAGGGACCAGGAGCAGGTGGCGACGGAGGCTTGCAAAACCTCACCTGCCTCCCAAAGCTGGGAGTTAACCCCATTTAGATCCCAATCCCGTTCAACCTGAAATTCTGGCATTCGGGTGCGGACCCGTGGCTACATGGAAGAGGGCAGCCAGCCTGAGCGAGGGCAGCACTGCAAGCGCGCCTGGTCAGCTCTGGGTGGCTCGGGCACACTGACTGGGCAAACAGCATCCCTATTTTCCTCAGGGGAAATTAAGTGGGGACAGCGGGGGCAATGCTGTTATGATCAGGCAGGCAGAACAAAGCAGCCTCACGCTCTAAGCTCCCATCTACCAGATGTGGATCTATTGTCTCAGCCCCAGGGCCGGCATCCCCCCCCCCATCACAACCATCATGAGCCGAGCAAAAATTATGCAGCAAGTTGCTTATTGCTAAAGGGAAGTGCTTTATTTCAGGTAAAGCACTTAAAATAATTTGCCTCACTCTGTTTTTTCCTCTTCCCCAGATTTCAAGCGCATCCAAAGATGGATTGCATCCCAGCTACATGTTTCGAATTCGAGTTATGCTTGTACACGTAATAGTTCTTGCTAAAATGTTTTCCAGGCTCCCTAATTGTCATGGCAGGCCAAGTGCAGAAGAGCGCAGCAGAGCCTCCTGCATCCTATAGGGATTAAAATCGGAACCTGACCATGAAGGAAACTAAAACTAGGAAAAAGAAATTGCTGCCAAACCAACTTTCTTATCCATCAAAAAGGAGAGACTTTTTCCCAAACTGTAATTACTTTAAATGGCCGAATGATTTTTTTTTAACCTTGCCTGGTGTTCACATGCAGTTCCTTGCGCCACTGGCCGAGCCAGCTTCCCGTCGCCCTTGAGCTGGCAGCGCTGGCTGTGGTGTGGGGCGCTGTATTCCCACCGCAGGGGTATCGGCATCTCGAAACTGTGCTGATGGCTCAAGCCAGAGTCGACCCTTGGGCTGACATGCCTCTGCTTCTACCAAGCGCGGTGGTTTCCACTGCACGTGTGCCTGTCACCCTTGCCGCGGCGTCCCAGCAAGGTGCCGGATGAAGGAGTGCGCCAGGCTCCATACCACCCAGTTTCATAAAGAAATATACTGACTGCAGTGAACTGTGCATCCCACAATGGGAAGGGCATCACTCCCCTCTTTGGCTCCTGCCCACGTGCTCCCGGGGAGCCGGGTCTCCAGCTCTCCCACTCCATGGCTGGGATGGAGCCCAGCAGATTCCCAGTGGATCCCAGCATGCAGCCTTCCTCCTGCAAAGCCCAAAATGGTGTCACTCCATTAGGGAAGAGAGCTGCCATGCTTGAGCAGGCAAAAGGCACTTGCAGCATCACCAGGCAGCCTTGTATCTCACACAGGGGGTTGTCCCGGATCTGTCTCCATTTACCCGATAGAAATATCTGCCCGTGCGCAGTGTGGCTCAGCACTTGCAGGGCATGGAGCTGCGCGTGCACGTTGCAAAAGCAGCTACCATGCAATTAATTGCAGAAGTAGCAGGCTGGAGGGCTGCGTGCTGTGCCATTCAGCTCAGCGCATGCTGCAGAAGAATTCATTCTGCAGCTCCGACTGTGCTGCGAGGCGCTCCTGCCAAAGGGAAAAAGGAAAAAAAAATCATACGTTGAATAAATTCCCTCTGATTCCCTCCGCCCTGGACGTGTCTGAGAAAAGCTGGGCAGGAGTGTAGAGATGTGCCAAACGCGGGGCATGGTTGCTGAGTACTGGCATGATGGGTCAAAGTCAGGGGATGGGAGGGGCAGAGGAGCAGGACCTTTGCACTGGCACAAAAGCGATCACGCCGGAGGAGCTGAGGCTGGTGGCAGCAGCTAAGCTGTGTGGAGGCTTTGCAGTAACATCCCTCAGGTGCAGGAAGCATGCCTGCTCCTTCGCCCTCAGTGCTGAACCGCCATGCCATGTTGGCATGCACATGGGTTTGCACTGGGCAGTGAGGGTAGGCTTTGGTATGCCTAGAAGCCGTCTGGGGACATATTCACACCTCCGAGTGTGTGTGTGTGTGTGTATATGAATTGGGGATGGGAGAAACATTACCCTGGGCCAGAAGGCAGCATGGAGTTAGGCTCTGTGCAAGGGTCCGTCAGGTCTAGGCCTTTTTTCTCTACCCCTGTGCTGTTTTTTGCTAGGCTGCTCACCAGTTGCTAGGGTTTTTTTTGTTTTGTGTTTTGCTTCAATCATTTTCACTGATGAGAGCATCTGCTGCCATCTGTGCCTCCCCCTCCTCCCCCCGGCAGGGCTGCACACCACCGCGGTCTGCCTGCAGAGCCGAGCGCTCTTCACTGTTCAACCTGCCGCACATATCCTGCGCAGGCCTGCCAGTGTCCAGGGACGGAGAGGAGGGAAGAGGCAGCTCCATCAGCACGCTGCTCTTCCCCTGTATCTGTCAATACATTTCAGCAATTGCACCAGTCACAGGACTCCCACAGTGCCAAGGTCCCAAGCAAGCCCAGGACCTGGTGGCACTAAGCAAGGCTGCAGTTCCTCCTCTGAGAAGCCAACAACCAATGAGACAGTGTTGGAGGGGAAAACATAGAGGTGAAGAGACTTGCTAAGGTCACTCAGGACATCAGCACATGGCTGGGAAGAGAGGCCAGAGCTACTACTTGCTGGCACCGTGACTCTGCCTCCTGGCCCACGGAGCGCCTGGAAGCAAGGTTGTGATGCTACAGCTCAGTGTCGGGTTTTGCTGGTGGCTTCCACACTGCGCAGGATAGAGGGTGCCATTTGCATCTCTCTCTGACTGTTAATTTGGGTATCCAGGCTGAGGGCTCCTCCAGCCCTGACTCACCATGCTTTGCCTGCATGCCTTACAGCTCACCCCTGGTGTGGGAACCAGCGGGTGCTGGCACCAGGCCAGGAGGTCGTTACCTGAATTAGCTCCAGCTTGCCCTGTTTATTACCACCAACCCCTAGACGCAGGAGAGCTGTGGGGTCGCGTTTGCTGCTGGCAGCAAACCCAAACCAGTTCACCCCAGCTGGGATTTGATGTGCCACTGCCTGCAAACTGGCTCTGCGGCATTTGCACAGGGGTGGCATCACTGAGCCCTGTGTGGCAGCCCGGGCAGAGCCGTGGGTGAGCGCGGAGGCTTGTGTAAGTGTGGCGGGGTTTGCTCAGATGCAGGCTCAACACCCGCCCCTGGTGCTGCTTGGCCCCCAGCCACCCCTCCCTGCCAGCGTGGAGGGTAAATGTGTAACGGCGCCCGGGCCCTTGCGTGACGCACGCGTCCCAGATGACACGAAGGGGCACGTCCCTGCGGAGGGGCTGGGGTTGTCACCTCGCCCCTACCCGCTCCTGGCTGGTTTTAGGGTGCAGGAGCCACCCTCACCCCACAACTGCTTCTTGCACAAGCCAGCGCTCGCCCTGCGCGGGGGCTCACATCTCCCCGGCGGTGGGGCGGGGGGGGGAGTCCCGGCTGGATCCCCGCTCCCTGCAAGAGGCAAGGGGCCCGAAGCCTCCTGGCCTGCTCTGGAGGCCGCGGAGACGGGCGGCGCGGCGGCGAGCTGCCGGCTGCGGTGGCGCGGTGTAAGGGGGCCCTCTGCCTGCCTCCCGCAGCACGGCTCCTCGCAGGGCAGCTCCAGCTCGGCTCGGTTATCCCACTCCCTCCCTCCGTGACCTCCTCCTAGGTGCTGGGGCTGCCGTGAGTGTCCTCCCGAAGCCATTTCATCGCCGGGCTGAACGAGCCCCGTTCCCGAAGCATCTCCTCCCTGGGCAAGCGTGCTCCTCACCAGCCTCGGTGGCCTTTCCCTACGCTCACCCCAAACGCCTTTCATGTACCAGGGGCTCAAAACCAGCAGCAGTATTTTAGGTACAATCTCACAATGTCGACTAAAAGGGAAGAATCACTCACCCCCTTCCCCGTTTCTCCCCTCGAGCCAAAGAAAGAGCAAAAAGAAATCCTCATCAGCTGTCAAGCTCAGTTTCCTGAAGGAATACAATTAAATCTCTACATGGCAATGTGGCCGTCAGTTCTTTCCTGTCTCAAAAGATGCTACTCAAGCAGCGTTCGGCTGCTCCTCTCTTCCACCCCCTCCTCTCGGTTTTCCTTCCTGCTGCTGAATGCAATAGAGTCTGTGGCTTCGCAGCCAAAAAAAGGTGCGATTTGGAGAGCGTGGCGCGACGTTGTGAGTGGCAGAAGTGAAAAGGCAGAGAAGCAACCCTTGAAAGCCTGCCTTCTGCTGCATCGGGTGTCAGCCTTGGCAGAACCTGAACTTCCAGAATTTTCTTGCAAAATTTAAAAAAAAAAGCAATTAGAGGACCTGTCTTATTTGGCTGCTGCTTTTCTTTCCCTTGTTCCCTCAAAATGAAAAAAAATTATTTCTTTTGCTTAACAGCACAGTCGGTGCAATCTGGGATGTACCTGCTTGCCAGTGTATGGGGATGCAGTTTTGCTGTCTCAATTGGGGGTTCCCCAACACTGGCAAGATGAAATGAATGCTAAGCACCTTGATACTGCTGCGTTTGGAAGACCTCTGCATGAATAAATGACCTTTTTTTCCTAAGCAAGCTTGGAAATCTATGTCCCCCCCTCATTTTCCCCATTTGGGGGGTGCTTTCCTACTGCGGTGAGTTTGGAGAGGCTCCATTAAAATGGATGGGCGAGCACTAAGAGAGAGGAGGGGAGAGCGCAGGGGCTTTGCTGTTCCCAGACCAGGGCCGCAGGTGGAGCCGAGGCAAGGGCTGTGGTGGAGCTGGGCATCTGCCTGGGGTCGATCATCCCGTCCTCC
Organism: Aptenodytes forsteri; assembly: GCF_000699145.1. Taxonomy (NCBI): domain Eukaryota; kingdom Metazoa; phylum Chordata; class Aves; order Sphenisciformes; family Spheniscidae; genus Aptenodytes; species Aptenodytes forsteri. The sequence continues at coordinate 738,240 of NW_008796218.1, forward strand.
AGCCACGGGTTTACTGTATCCTCTTCCGCTACCCTGCTCTTGTCCGAGGCAGGTCTGGGTGGACCTCTGACCTGCTGCAGCACAGTGATTTCAGCGTTCACACCTCCTACTATGTGGGCAACAAATAATAAATGTGATGGTTACTAATAATAGCCCACCCTCTCCACCCCTGATGGTTTATGCATGCAAAAATGCTGCACAGTCAGTTCAATATTCCCCCTGGTTCATTAAACCAGCATCCATTTTCCTGCAGATAAGACGGTCCGTCAGGGGAAGGGATGATGGTAACTCATTTGTCATACTTGTTAAATGTAGGAAAGGCTGGCTTTGGGTCACTTCCAATTTTGTGTCAGCTCTGCCTTTATCTGAGCAGCCCCGCGCCTGCATGCCAAGCAGGGCAGCTTTCTCCTGCATGGCACAGGAGATGGGGACGGTGGCACTGTCCCTGCAAGGTTTCACAGAGTCGGGCGGGTCTCCAAGTGCAAAAGCACTTGCAGCATGGCTCCAGCGAGTCCCAGCTCACAGAGAGGAATGCACTTGTTATTGCAAGAGGTGCCAGGCACGTTGGTCCTGTAGTGACCTAAACCTGCGGCTTTGAGCCCCCGGCACTGCAAGCAGGGTCACCCTGCATGAGTTATCCCCCGAACGCATCCTGCCGGGCTTGTGTTTGGGCTGCAAATCTTGAGAGGTACGATGAGCACCCAGATGGTGAAGGATATTGAGCCAAGACCTTGGGAAATGCCAGTGTGAGCTTGGTGCAGGTACAGGGGGAGGGAAAAGGTGATGTAACCTCACCTCTGCACTCCTCCTAACCCTTGGAGGATTTCGGGGTGACTAGTCCGGGTCTTGCCTAAACTAGCACCATCCCAACAGGCTTTAATTTGCTCCAATTATCAGGTGCCAGCTCAGGGTGGCTGCAACGCGAGTCATTTTTGCTGCACCCTCTTTGGAGGCATTGCCATCATGACAAGTCACCTCCTTCCTCCGCTAGGGACAAGGACTGGATACAGCCCCTATATATGTTAGGATGGAAATGCCGATGGCTATGACCCCTCAGATCTTGCTTCAGGGAAGGGAGGAAGAAGTAGCCGAGAGAGGTTGGGAAGAGTCTTGACCTCTGGATGAGTGATCACAGAGCAGTTCATGGCCGAGATACTTCCCAGGGCACCATGTACTGCACTGCCAGCAGAAACTTCAGTGCAAAACAGACCCCTGATCTGGTCTGGTGTGGAAATGCCCTCCAGTGAGTGGGGAGCAGGTAGGACTGCAGGTCCTTCTGCCCGTAGCTTCCGCCATAAATGAAGCCCAGGCCGGGGTTAAGGCGTGGAGACCTGGACAGGAAGGAGATGACATCTCATGAGGCTTTCAGGGAAGTATCCTCATGGTCTGTCCCCACGGCTCACTATGGCACAGCCCTCACTAAGCAAAGCCCAGCCAGCACGTTGATTTAACCACGCACTCAGCAGAGGATGAAATGTCCCATGACAGCCTGTCTGCATTCCCCATCTCTCGCTGCACCTTCACTTTCATGGTGGATGCAAAGGTGGACGCTGTTGCCTCCTCCCGGCTCCATGGCTGGTCTGCAGTAACCAGTCTCCTGTGGCATGAGGTCATCTTACCGCTGGAAAAAGATGAGGCATCTGCGGCATATGAGATGAGATGAAGGGTCAGAGGGGCCGAAAAGCTGTGTTTTAGTCCCGGTCTTGCCATTCGTTTGTGGTGTTTTCAAGTCAGGGTGTGTTGATTTGCAGCACCACAGGCAGTTGCAGGCAGCTATCGGGAAGGGCTCTGAGCTCCTGCTTCGTTCAGCGGCAAATGCGCGGTGTCTTCGAAATCTGGCTCTTGGTAACGACCCCGGGAAGTGCTGCAGTAGCAGCAGGTTCAGACTGCAGCGATTTATTTCTATTTTCAACGTTGGTCCTACCAGGGGAGGAGGGACCTGCCTGCTCAGCTGCATTTGCTTGCTTGTGATTGATCAACCATCATGGGAGTCGTTGAGGTCTCTGCTCTTAAATCTGCACCCTCTTTTATGGCTGCGTGCGGCCCTGACCTGCAGCAGCATCCCTCACTCCAGCTTTAAATCTCTCCCAAGCAGCCGCTGGCGACATTAGCATTTTCCCTTGCCGGCCTGTAGGGACCAGGAGCCCGGCCCTCCTAAGGAAGGAATTAACCCAGCAGCTTCAGATATCAGAGGTATCTTTATTGACCGTTTACAGAAATACAGTAGCACTCGGTTTAGGGGGCTTAGGTGAGTTCTCCAGAAGGTGCCTTCCTTCTCAGCATTGCCGGGAGATCCTGAGGAGAAACCTGCCCTTTAACGCTTTGGGGTTTCTCTGGAGGATTTGGGGCTCCCTAGCACAAACTTCCTAACACCCACAGCTCTCCAGAGGTTGGGAGTTGTTTGAACCAATGGATAAAACTCAAGAGAGGAAAAGGAAAAGAAACCCCTGTACGCTGGGAGGTGGTGGGGCGCTCTGAACACGTTTGATATGTTGTGAGCCAGCTGTACCATGGTTGCCATCCATCACTGCACACACCTCCCGCTCGGCAGGACCGCACTGCTCCCCAGAGCTCAGCTTTCTGCTGCCAGGCATGCGTCGCTCTCGGCTTTGCATGCTCTTGTCACACGGCTTGTTGGCCATAAAATAAATATTTCTTGGTCTGTTTTTCTCCCTGTACATGTGTAAGAGTGAAACCCTTTCCTACAGCAGTTCACAAACTGTTTGGGGGCAGGAAGGGTATGCTCAGCTGGGCTGATCAACTCATTTAATTTTTCTTTATGTATTTAATTGGCTTTTTTTTTTCCAATCAAGGTGGAGTGTTTTGGTTTTTTTTTTTGTGTCCTTGCTACAAGAAACAACTGCAGACACTTCTGGCATAGAGGCATTTTGGCGGCGGCCACTGCTGTTGGCCTCACTCTAGTAGTCAGTGAGGGGGTATCGCAGGAAGATGAAGATAAGTATGATACAGAAGGTGGCAAGGGCTGAGCTCGTGATGTTAAAAAGCCGGGCTGTCTTGGCATCTTCGACTGCTCCATTTAAGTCATTGAGGAGTTTCTTATCCCGGACCTGAGACAAAAAAAAAAAAAAAAAAAAA
>NW_008796218.1:741508-750823 GCF_000699145.1 Aptenodytes forsteri
AAAAAAAAAAAAAAAAAAATTGGGAGATGTATGAAAAGACATAACTTGTTTCAAGCAACACCCACATTGTAGGGTACCTGTGCAGTGGACGAGGGCTGGGCTATGCCTCTTTGCATTTGAATGCTTGGGGTGCCATAAAACACCCTGAGGTGAGGTTTGCACCCTGGCTCTGCTATGGGTTGAGCTTGTGAAGCCAAGCACTGTGATACCTGTGGGCTGGAAATCCCTGGGAGTGGAGAAGACCTGGAAGAGTGACCCGTTGCTGTTACCAACCAGGCAAACCAAGTCCCCGTGGCCCCTGGAGTGGGGCAGTGCCATTTTGAGCCCAAGGGTGCACAAGGGAACTGAGGTGCTGTAGTGCACCCCATACACGTGGGCACTAAAGCATCCTTCCCACCGTGTTGCAGCCCCCTGGCCCTGCAGTGCTGGGCTTTGGCTTGCCTGGCCCATGAGCCAGAAGGCTGGCTGCAGTTTCAGTGTGCATCCCCTTGCCTCCATCTGCGCTGAGGGGCTGACCGGGCGAAACCTGGCACGGCATCCTACTGCAGCTCCAGGGCTGCGCACGAGCCTCCAGCATATTAAGCAGTCCTGGGTTAATGAGTTCCTTTTGCAGGTCCTATGCGGCTTGTGTAGCGTCTCTGCCACTGGCAGTTTTCAATCCTGACAGCGCGGTCTGCTCTCTTCATTATCCTGCGGGCTGGGACTTTCATGGGCTTGCCTTGGGACAGCTCTGCAGTGGGTAAGGATTGTGCATGTCCATGTCACCGGTTTGCCTCCATCTCCTCCGGGCTGCCAGGCAGTGCATAGCACTGCCAGGCAGCGATGGCACCAGCAGGCAGTGGATGGCACAGCTAGGCAGCGGATGGCACTGAAAGGCAAGTGATGACACTAGCAGGCAGGGATGGCGTTACCAGGCAGCGATGGCACTAGCAGGCAGCAGATGGCACTGCAAGGCAGCAATGTCACTAGCAGGCAGGGATGGCATTACCAGGCAGCAATGGCACAGCCAGGCAGCGCATGGCACTGCAAGGCAGTGATGGCATTGCAAGGCAGCAGATGGCACAGCCAGGCAGCGATGCCACTAGCAGGCAAGAATGGCACTACGAGGCAGTGGATGGCACAGCCAGGCAGTGCATGGCACTACCAGGCAGCAGATGGCATCACCAGGCAGCGAATACCACTAGCAGGGAGTGATGGCACTGCCAGGCATCAATGGCATCGTCAGGCAGCAGATGGCACAGCCAGGCAGCGATGGCACAGCCAGGCAGCACATAGCACATGCAAGCAGCGGATGGCACAGCCAGGCAGCTGATGGCATGGCTGGCCAGCAGCAGCTCTGCAGTTTAAGCCCAGCACATGAGTGGTCAGGCTCCATCCCTTCCTAGCAGGAATGTGTCCCCATCCCCAAACGCCCCGTCAGCTGTCACTCAGCAGACCCAGGCAGCTGGGGCCATGAGGATATGGAACAAAAGGACCAGGAGACTTTACCCCTCTTCCGTTTCCTGTATCCGAGTGGGGTATCCAGGGGCCGGCACAGTGTGGCAGCACCTGCTTTGCTGCCCGCTTTGCGGCCAGAGGGTTGCAGGCCGCGGGGCCACGTGTCCTTCGCTTGCCTTTGCTGCTGGCAGCATGAGCACCATCAAGGTGCTGCCGGCTGAACGCTAGATGTCGGTGGCAGGCTGTGAAAACCAGCCCCAGAGTCCTACCTAGAAATATTAAAAGGTTTTATCGACCAGGAGCTTTCCGAAAAGACTCTGCGATGGATTCAAACCGCATCTTAGTGACTTTTTCTCTCTCCCTCCTGCAGTGCTTACCCATGGGGCTGTCCTGAAAGCCTTCTGTGACTTGCTGGATATGGGGAAGGGTTGTTGAACCTCTTGTTCCCACTGAGCCATGCTAGTTCACGGGACCTCCAAAACCACATCTCAGACCCTCAAGCAATGTCCCCTCCTCCATCAGACCACTGAGGACCTCTCTGCACAAGCACCCCCTGCTCTTCATTAATCCTAGACTGTGGGGAGGGAGGCTGCTGCCGGCATGAGGCCTGCAGGAGCCAGCACCAGCAGGCACATAAGCAAGAATGAGAGCTCTGTTTTTCTCCTCGTATTAAATCCTGTGGTGCCATGTCCTCGGCCCCTGTTGCACCCCGCTCCCAGGAGCCTGCAACTGGAGCCGGGCCCATCCACCCATCACCTGCTGCCGAGTGCTCGGCAGTCTCTGGGCATCCTTCTGGGAGCAGGGACAGGGGAGGGTCACAAACCACGCATGGCTCTGTGGCATGCTTGGCTGGTGCTCCCAGCAGCGGAGATGACCTCTGGGAAGGCAGCAAGCCAGCAGCCTGGGAGCCTGCACGCCTTTTTGTGTCAGCTGTGTGTCCGGGATGACTTACCTTTGAAATTATTCAGTAGGTTTAGCATCCTCCCGAAACCCCCTGGGCACAGCAGTGCCAGGCAGCAGGCACCTCCTCACCTGCCGGTGAGAAGCGTGGAGGTCCCTGCAGCCAGAGCCCCAAGGGCGCTGGATTTGGGCCAGAAATCCCGCCCGCTGCTCCTGGCAGGGTCTTTGAAGCTCTCACATGCTTTCCTCTTCCCATTGGCGGGGCTGCCGGAGGCAAACCCTGTGCAGAGCAAATGCCTTTTGCCCCTTCCTCTGCTGTAACACAGCCACGGCTGGGAGAGGTCGCTCTCTGCTGCAGGCAAGCCGGTGTTTGCCATCAGTGTTTGACAGGCAGACAGAGGTTTCTCCAGCAGACTGGCGTGGCTGGCACACCAAGCTCTGCAACCCTCCTGCCGCCGAGCAGCTTGCTTTGCCTTTGTGGGGCCAGTGCCTCTTGGTCCCCGGAGCTCTCCCGTGCTCCTCTCCTCCTGCTCCTCCTTTCCCTGGGGTGCCCTGCTGCCCTAATTTCCGTGCCCAGCCCTCTCCCAGTGCTCCCAGCAGCCTCTCCCACCTGACACCAGCTTGCACTCGTGACCGGCGCTTTAGCTCTTTCCCACGGCCCGCTTCAGCAGCGCCTGCCCTTGACTTTCCCATGGTTCTCCCTCTGTCCCTGCTCCAGTCCTGCTGCTCCTCAGCATCTCTAGCAAGGGACGCCTGGGGCTGCCCTCTCCTCTCCCTGCCCCTGTGGTCAGTCCCACCCACCCACTCCTACCAATCTGTGAGGCACACAGAGCTCTGCCCTCATTAACCATCTCTGTCAGCCCCCTGCCCTTTCCCCGCCCTTTCCCTTCCCTTTGCCTTCCTTAGCTCTCCTCCAGCCGCTCAGGCCTTGGTTGCCTGGATCCCTCATCCTCGCTGAGTCCTTGGTCCCCTTCCTCTCCTCCCTTATTATTTCCCCATACACCTATGGCTTCAGTGGTCACCCTCATGCAAATCATCCCTTATTGTCCATTATCATTTATATTGCAACAGAGCCTTTAAGTGCTGGACAAGTGCCAGGGCCCCTGCGGCACACAAGTGCAATGAAAAGGTGTTTCTTCTTCCAAACCACTCGCAGCCCCAGCCTCCCACATCTCTCCAGGATGGCCTCACCTCCTCCCACCTGGCCTTGCACCCCCAGACGCTCACAGACGTCTCCCTTCAATGTCCTGCTGTGGCATCCGAGCCAGCCTCTGGAGGAGGAGCTCTCCTGGAGACCAGATACACGTTTTGGCTCCTTCCCCACTCTGTCCTTAAGGAGATGCCAGTGTCTTTCTCATAGCCCAGCCTCAGCTTTTCCTATTTTCATGCTCCTGTGGCCACCATCACCATAATGTGCTGGCAGCTGGTTGCACGAGCTTCTGGGAGCTCTGGAAGCTGCTTCCGTCCACAGCCGAGGAGGTGAGGCATGGGAGGGACAGGTCCCCAAGATCACAAGGCTGAACCCCCCCAAACCCAAGTGTGGTGTTTCCTTGGTCACAGATTCTTTTTTCATCGTCACTTTGACCCTTCTCACCTTGCCTAAAATTATTTGGGGATTTTTGGCCCTGCTTTGCACTGAGATGACTGGTGTGTAAGGACAATTATCCTGCATCTGCTGATTGCGGGGTTTTCCCAGGCACCTCAAAGTGCTGCACGGTGGCCCTTTTCGAGATCCCACCCTGGACAAGGCAAAGCTCATCTCTGGTCTGGCTTGGCAACTTACACATTTCCTTTCCTCTTCCATGCCTGGCCTTCCATGAAACACAGCCCGCTTTTGTGGTTTAACATGCAAACATTCCTCCTCCCCTCTCCCACCAGTGAAAGGCAGTGGTGGCCTTTCCCTCCGTTCCTGCTTGTCTGTCACCTCTCTGCTGCTCACCTTGTCCTCCACCATCTCCAGCTCACCTTGTTCTCCAAAATCTCCAGCTCACCTTGTCCTCCAACACCTCCAGCGTGCCGGTGCCTGAGGGCTCTTTCTGCCTTCCCTCTGACCACCATCTCCTGCCCTTCCTCCCCTTGGGGCTTTGCCTTCAGCTTCCTCTCCAAGCACTCCCCTTGACTCCTACTGTCCCGCTCCTTCCTGGTCCCTTCCCCAGCAGCCACCTCCCCTCTCTCTGCTCTGGGGCTCGGCCCCTCTCGTTTTTAGGAGCAGGGAACTTGCTGTGCAGGTACAAAGTGCTGCCTCAGTTTGCAGGAGGAGACAGTTTGTTGATAACAAGCCTAATGAGGCTGTATTTAAGGCAGCCTGGCTTTTATCATGCAGCCCACAGCTGGTTGTCTGTAAACCCATTTCCGTGCAGAGCTTTGCGTCCCTACACATAAGGAGCTCTGCAGGGGATCCTTGGATTTATTTGCTCTGTGAATTGGTCGAGAGCTCTCCAGCCCGTGTGCGTCCACCATGCCAGCACAGGCGTCACGGGGCTGTCACCTCTCTGTTTCACCCACCTCCATAAACCATTGCTCCTCCTAAAAGGCGGGCTGAGAGCCTGCCTGAGCAGTTGGGTGCCATAGCCTCTCTGCTTCTTGGGGTTAATAAATAACTATGGATTTGGCTGGTCTGCTTCCACTCAAAACGGGGAAGGTCAACACAGAACGAGAGGGAAAGGTAAACAGTTGTGCCCAGAGCTGCATGCTAAGGGCCGGGCAGAGGGCGGGCAGGAGAGCTCAGCTGTCCTGGCATGCTATCACACCGCAAATTTCAGTGGCCTCGAGGGGCAGGAAAACTGTGAGCAACCCCGTGGGCTGCTGGTGGGGCTTAAAAAGCCAGCGGGGCTTCTTGCCATCTTTGACACTATACAACCACAATGGCATCCGTACTGTGGCTCATCTCAGATCCCACCTCCTGATCTACCGCCTCATGGCATCATGGGTACTGAGAAGGACTTGAGTCACCCCAGCGGTCTCTGGAGATGGACCTCCTAACAACTGAAGTGAGATCTCCTGCCACCAGGCGCTGATGCATCTAATTACCGCTTGGAGCTGGGAAAGAGGAGGGGAGGGAGCTGCCGAATATTGGGCCACGGCATTTGCTCCTGGTGAGAAAACCAACTGAATCCAAAGTGTTGCTGTTGGAGCGTTCCTCGCACCTGTGCTGGGCTGGGCTTAAGGTTACTTTAGGATTTCTAACTTTCCTGGTCCTGCTGTTTATCTCTTCTTCCCCAGCACGAACGTATGCTTACATGTGAGCACCTTGCTTGTGCTCTGGGAGGCTGACCTTGAGAAGCCTGAGATGCTAGAAATAACCCCCGGAGGGATACCTGAGTCGGTGCAACTCTGTTGCAGCCCAGCAAGCTCTCTGCTGAGGATCTGGCCTGCTACGGGTGTAAATAAAGACGAGGCGTGCCGTCACACTGTTATTCAGAGCGCTTGGCTGGGGTGTCTGTCACACAGAATACCTGGCTTGGATGTCACAGTCTTTGCTGTCACCTGACTTCATGTGTTTCTTTGAGTAAGAGCATAAATTCTTTGGTGCTGGGGTGGGTTTTTGGCATTTTTTAGTAAGTGGTGGTCACCATGAAATAGCATTTCCCTGCAGAAAGAAATCTAGAAGGCTGCAGCTGGCGTGCAAAAGGGCAGGCAGACATGGAGGTACTGTTTTCCCTGTGGCTGAAACCAATAAAAGTGGGCATGGGGAAGAAGACAGCTTTACGGTAATATTCAAGTGTACCTAAGCATACATCTGGCTTCCAGTGTGGGCATTGTGCTGCTGAAACTGGTGGAAATACTAGGGTGTGCTAAGGTCTGTAATGAAACATCTCATGGACCTGGAGCTTGAAGGAGCTACTGCTTTATTAACAGTATGAATCTGGCAAAAGCAGATGATGTTTATGGCAGGGTATTGAAAATGCTATTTCTGACAATGAAAACGATGATTCCTGAGGTTGCTAGATGTTTCAGATATTTAAAGGAAATGGAAAAACCATAACCTGGGAACCGTTTAATGCCATCAGCGCCCTGAAGGCCCTTCAGCCAGGAAACTTGTGCTCCACTGGCCGAGGGCTCTGCCATCAGAGGTCCCAGAATGGGCTCAGGGAGGGGAAGCTGCTGCTCCCCTCCTCTCCCTCCCATAGCACCTTACTCCGTCTTTGCAGAGCACAGACATCCTACAAAGGCTGGGACTTAAGTTATCTGCTGCTAAATTGTCCTTACATTTAATTGCAGAGGAACAAGAGAAGTCTGTTTAAAGGGACATCTGTCCCCAGGGCATTCCTTGCTTCTGCTTTCTCTGAACTTCTGACTGTAAAAGAGATGAAAACAACAGGCTTCTGGAGAAATGACCCTAACATCCAGCTTGGCCGGGATATTGTGAAGGTCTCTGCAGTAACTGTGAGTGAGGAAGGATCCCATCTTTCTTAACATCCCAGTGGTCTTCCCCAGGACAGACCTTCTGCTACTGCCCCAGCATCCCCGTTGCCTCCCACCACCCACCCGAACAGCAGCCCACAAGGGCATTCGCCATCCCTTCAACCACTTGCTAGCTCTGTTCTGCACCTCTGAGGGACATTTTGTTTCTATTTTCCCTCTGCCACAGAGTCACAGCCACTGGGGAGCTCCAAGACCAGAGCAGAGTTACTTCTACCTGCTCAGCTCCACGACTGTTCAGGTACCACCGTTACATCCGATCAGCTACCGCCTCTGCAGTCAAAAGCCAAGGCTGGTTTTTGACACCCATCTTCTATTTTCCTTTCCCTGATTTAGAACATACTTGCCCATTTGCCTTCCCTTGCCGCCGCTTCTTTTTTTCACACTGGAGTTTATGTCCTCTAGACGTTTGCAGCCAGATGCTGAACCCACACCTCTGCCCCGGCATGAGGCTCCGGCCCCGGGTTACTTCTGGGCTTTGCCCTTCCTTCTACTTCATGTCAAGGATAGTGAAGGGTCCAGCCTTTAAAAACCTTGTAGGTGGCAAACCCTACTCCGTCCTGTCCCCTGGGGATGGGTCAGCCTGGTCCTCAGGCTGTCCTGCCCCCACTGCTGGCTGCAGCCAAGGGACTGCATCTACCCAGATACCCGCTGTAGCTACTGCTGTGTCCCTGTGATGTGAAACCCTTTCTTAGCCTGCTGTGACCGTGCCTCTTGCATGGGAAAGACACTGATCGTTAACGGTAAATTCAGATGAGCCAAGACACAAAAAAAGGAGGAAGCCAGTTTCTTCCCTCGCTGGCTAAATGAGTGGGGGTGTTAAGGGACTCCCTCCTCCCCACTCATGTTAGGCTGCCGCTGCCTGGATTTGCCCTTGGGTCAGTCCTGCTTGTGGTGATGCTGCTCAGCCCAAGCATGATTTCAGCTATTAAATGCCTCACCCACGCAGCAGTGAAGCCTGCTGCATGGGTGGCGGATGGGTGCTCATTGCCCATCTCGGGGAAAGGGAAACTGAGGCAGGCACCACGGTGCCAGTGCTGGGCGAGCCCAGGGCACGGGTCTGCGGACTTGACCATGAGCCTTTGTGCCGGAGACCCTGACGGGCTCAGGAGCAGCCTCCTTGCAGTGCTGGGCACTCGCAGTCCAGCTCACGGGATCTGGATGGGGTTAATTGATCTGCTTCTGTGACGAAGCCCATCTGCGCCCTGGCCTTCCTCTAAATGCTGCCTACCAAAACAAATCAGCTAGCTCCTCTGCAGGGCCACCCAGCTGCCCCTGGGCTCTCTGCACAACCATTCAGTTAGTTTTGAGGCTAGCAGGCAGGGAAGGGGAGGGCAGCCCAGGCCCCTCTCTCCCGGCAGCTGCCGAGGGGTTGCCTGTTTGCCGGGCGCCATCCCTGCTGGGCTGCTCTCCCCTGCAGCTACTGGGAGTAACCTAGTCTCAGCTCCTTCGCTGGCTGTACTCCATGCCATCGCCCTCTCCATCAACACAGTTCTATTTCCCTCCAGCCCCAACGCTGTGCAAAGCTCCCCTGCACTTTCTTCCCCCTCCTCAGCTACCCGGGGCTTGTTCCCATGATACTGGCAGGTCTCCAGGGCTTGTCTTGGGTTTTATAGAGCTCGGGGACAGAGGTGGAGCTGGCCACCAGCTCTGGTGTTTTAATTAGGGAGAGGGCAAGAAGGAAACAGGCAGGATTGCCCTGCACCTTGGCAGCCTCTCCCACCCACGACTTGCCAGGCACCGGCTGATCCTGGCCAGTTGCTTCTTATTGCTTCTGCCCGACGATGCGATGCTGCTGGATCCTACCCTGACAAGATCTCTAACCAACAGGATCCTTAAGAAGGGACCGAGCGCCGGGGTGCCTGCAGGCGCAGCACGAGCCGAGCTGGCCCTGCATTGCCTGCCCGTCACCCTGCCACCACGGTACAGAGGAGCCTCCGAGGGTACCGGAGCAAGTCAAAGCGCCTCTTTCCCACCTGAAGCCACATCCCCGGCTCCAAAATGCACCTTGGCTCTCCTCATCCCCATCCCCAGCAGGTGCAACCTCTCATTTGGGTGGCAAAGATTTGATATACATCAGGCGCGACCTCCAAACACTCCCACCATCTCTGGCCACCCCTCGCCCTGTGCCTCGTGCTCAGTACTCACTTTCAGTGAATAGGCCAAGGCGATGAAGCCGAGGCAGCAGAAGTTGAGGTATACAAAGTTGAAAATGGACCAGAGATAGTAGTCGTTCACCTCGGTGGTGTCGGGGTAGATTTCGATGACGGTAGTGGGGTTGGTCATTGTCTTCTTCTCCACTGAGTGCTTGCACGGCACTGCCGGCCGCAGGCTGTCCCCTTTGCAGCTCTTGCTCTCCATGAGATAAACGTCGGAAGAAGGGGACAGGACAGGCGAAGCTTGCCGGAGAGCCGGGGGCTTGGCGATGCAGGCGAAGCAATCCTGCGGGGGGCCCTGGGGGGGTCTTGGGGTCCAGGCCACCCCCTCGAAGGGGCACGGCGGGCCCAGGGGGGGATCCTGTGTCCTCTCCGTGGTGGCTTGCCCGGTGGGACACAC
>NW_008796218.1:752755-774075 GCF_000699145.1 Aptenodytes forsteri
CCCGGCCCCTCGCCCTCCCTCCCTCCTGGGGGGTTTATTTTTTTGAGGCTTTTTTTTTTTCTTTTCGCTGACATCTCTGCGGGATTCCAGATGGGATCGCATTTCCCGATCCCTTCCACCTGCCAGCAGGTTCCCCCCACCCTTTTTTGGGGGGAGAATATCGTGGCCGGGGAGGAGGAGGAGGAGAGGGAAGAGGGGATGAAGACAGAGGATGGGGAAGGGGATGTGGGAAGAGGTTTCCCCCCACCCCAGCTTTGCAAATAGAAGAGACTAGTCCACCTCTGGCTGCCCGTCCGTCCGTCCATCCATCTCCTCCGAAGGCATCAGGAGGAGCGAGGGATACTCACAAGGAGGGATGCGGGGAGTCGCTGCATATCCGGCTCAGCACTGCCTCCGGCTCGGCTTCCTCGGCGCCGGAGTTGCGGGAGGAGGGGAGGGCGGGGATGGGGGGGGCACCCGTGGGCTAGAGGTGGGCAGGGGGGGAGCTAGGGGCTGGGAAGGTCAACCTGCAGCCCCCTCCCTCCCCCCCCGAACATGCTCCATGCAGGAGAGCTCCTCCGTGTCTCAGCACTTCTCCTCGTGTCCCCCCCACGGGGATGTCACCTCCTGCTTGGAGCATCCTGGTAGCGCCCCGCTGGAGAAGGGCATCTCCTGGGCCCCGGCCAAGTGGCTTCCCGGCCATCTGGAGGGGATACTCGGCCCCACTCTCCCCAGCATCACCCACAGAGACCTTTGCAGTGGGGACTTGCTGCAGCCTGGGTTGTGGGTTCGCTCCCATGGGCCCGGGTGAAAACCTCAAGCAAGCCTGGCAGGGGCATGTGGGTACTATGGGGGCAGCATGGCGAGGGGAGGTGGCAGCGATGGAGAGCCATGGGGACAAAAGTGCTCCAGTCATGGGGGATGGATGGACAGGGGATAAATCCTGTGTGCGGGGCAATAAATCCTGCCGGCACTGAGCAAATCACAGTGCAGGCAGGGACGGGAGCACCCCAGCAGCAGGACGCAGGGCATGCAGCTGCTTTAGGGGAGGGAGGTGGGAATGTCATGAAGGATGGACGAGCCCGGGAGGATCTGGCCGTGCCCAGGCTTGGCACAGGATCAAGGAAATGCTTGCTGCCTCCCATTGCCAACTACCCTGGGAGCTGCATGGAAACCCAATTCTGGGGTGCTGCGGTAGCATCCCCCCAGGGACGCGATGCTGGAGAGCAGCTGGTGCTGCGCAGGGACAGTGTGCAGGTCATTCGGGAGGATGCAGCCACGGCATGGGGAGGGTGAGGACATGAGAACATGCTGTGACACCTCGCAGCGGCAGAGCCAGGCCTGGTGCTGGTGGCCTTGAGGCAGCAGCCGCTTCGACTGGGGCGCTGGGGAAGGAGAGCAGAGAAATCCCAGAGTACTGGAAAGAGGCGGGGTAAAACAAAAGTTCGCGTGAGTGGTACCTGCAGGGGAAGGGAAATCCTCTGGAAATGCCTTAAGCCTACCCGCAAAGTGCTGAGCAAAGAAAAAAGGATGGTAATTCACTCAGCTATTTGCAAGCAGGTTTGGCTCCTGTGTAGGGGCACCCAACCTGTATTCATCCCCACGGGTTGGTGTGATGCGAGGGGACTTCTTGCATGACCACAGCGCTCCCAGGCTGGAGTGGGTCCAGTTTCCATGAGGCCGATGTAATCCTTCTGAAGGTTCCTGTGCTAGTTAAAAAAGGACAAACTGCCCTCTGGTTTTGGATTTATTGCTACTGGAGTGGTACTGGGTCCTGCCAAAGTAAAGAGGGTTTTATTAGTGCCCGTGACGAGACCCAGGTCTCCCTCCAAGAAGCTGCTAAGGAGCAGAAGCAGCACCGGGGTGAGAATGATGTTCCCATGGGATTAAGATGTCTGCAGGAGAGGCAGACCCGCAGTCAGCTGTCATCAGCTTTTCTGGAGGACTTGGACAAACCCACGCAACCCGCAGCTGTGCAGAGCATCCTTCCTGCAGGCTCAGGAGGAGCAACGATACCCCTTGGATGCAGATTGCTGTCTGCCATAGGAGCTACTGATGACCCTGCTGTTCATTTGTCTGGGGAAATTTGTGAGGCAGCAGGGTGCTGTAGGGGAACGTGGGATCAACAGAGGTGGGCATATTCCCTGGGGTGAGTAAGATTGAAAGGTCAGGGAGGTTGGATGGCTGTTTTTTCTCTTCTATGGGTACCTGATCAACCCTAGAGTTGTGCAGAGCACTTTTCGGTCTTTGGGTTGGTAACTCATCATCTTTCTCAATGCTAAGTGTGAGCAGTGAGAGGTTTATTACTGTGGACTACAACAGACCACAACCAAACATCACTGGTTCAAAAACCATTCATGTGGCCCTTCAAAATTAGGGAACTAGCTTAAAAAATAATGACACAAGGATGAAAAAACCCTCAATATTCTGCATTACTTTAACACTCCTATTTTCTGGGAGTCTTTAAAGGTCATGCATGCAAACTCTCAACCATAAGGTCTAGGACCACTTTAGTTTCAAATAAAAGCTGGGATAAGTATGAATAATGGCCTGTATTACTGTGGCATCAAGGCCCGCATGCCCTTGTACTAAGCATGGGATGAACAGAACAGAAAGATGTTTTCTGCCTCAAAGCAATTCTCCTGTAATCGTGTTAAAGACATGTGAGCTGTAGCATAATCAAGTGCTGTAAGACCCGTGAGAAAGTCTTCCATCTCAAATCCTACTCCAGCTCTCCAGAAAACCATTAGCAGGACCTGCACCTGCTTTTTTCTGAAGGAGAAAGCCCACAACCTCCTGAGTCCTCTTTCCTATTCCCCTTATAAAATTCCTCATGGGTTGCTAAGCCCCATAAGCAGTAAGGTGGCCTGAAGCTTGGAGGGGTGAATCCCATCCCCCCACTCTCCCTTGATCTCTGTCTCCTGTCCTCTAAGCTTTCAGTCTGCACTCCGCTTCTTTTCCCTCCTAAAGGAACCTAAAAATAAATCCAAGAAAGAGCGGAAAAAGAAAAAGCCACCAGCCCCCAAAACAACGTTCTTTGTCATTGATGGTGAGTAAAAATAGTTTCCCAAAGCAACAAATTGCTGAGCCAACCAGATGAATGAGCAAGTCATCTCCATAAACGAGGGGTCTCATCCTCCCTCTCCTTGGGCAGGTCCTTGTCTGAGTGGGCTTTTGGCAAAGCCCTCATCAGACCTAGAGCGGAGACAGTTGGAGAAGGATCAGGCCCATGAAGACAGCCCTGAGGGTCAGGGCCAAGTGCCCTACTACTCAAGGGGACATATAATGAAAAATTTTATCTTCTTTGCATCAGTGGAGACATTTAATAAAGAGTGAGTTATCAAATTGTCATGTGCACAGAGTTCTGCAGTGACGGTGCAGTAAATGGGGGGGGCTGATGTAAACCTGAGGATTTGCTGGTCAAGATACCATGGGGCCGTGTGCAGGCTGCTCATGGGGTGGGGTGTGCTCTGCTCCCTGCTGGAAAAGCATGGGTGGACAATCCTGGCTCTTGGCTTCTCCAGCTCTTGGCCAAGATCAAGCCTGTGATTGTTCCCGCTGAGATGTAACGTTCAGTACTCATGGCACGATTAAAGGTTTAGGCACAATCCCCCAAGCGGAAACAATGCCCTTGTATTCCCATCGATAAATATTTGGTAGCAGATGACTTGTACTCCCCTTGGGCTGTTGAGGAACGGTAGGCTGTATGATTGGTTTTCAGGACCCAGCCAGCCTTTTTGGGTTAAATCCATCTCTTTAACGTAGGAGATCAGCTGATTGGGGTATTAAGGCATCCTGGGGGAGCAGAGGCTTGGGACGTGCCAGTGGGGAAATCGGTTAAGCTCTCTGTGTGCTTAGATCTGCGCTCAGAAAATGGGATGGGACTTGGCTGCATCCGTCTTGCTTATGCAGATGATGCTTTTTTCAAAGTAGGGATTAGCTCTTATCTTCCACCTGGCACATGGGGTCTTCATTCTGCATCAGAGTCTCCAGCTCCCGTACAGCAGCGCTAGGGCTAAAAATCACACAGCCAGGCAAGAGGGATGGATTTTTCCTACATTTTGAAAAAAAACCCCTGTGTTCTTCATCACTGGGCTCTGGGAGCTTATATTCCACATCCTAGTAGTTTTTAGGCTGGACTTAGAAACTGGGGTCCTGCTTTGGCTGCTACAGGACCACTCTATGTCCCAAGTCAAACAGGAGCTTGTTCTAGCTGGCCCAAAGGACCAGAGGATAGCTCGAGTACCCTGTTGGAAGACTACCCCTGGCAATACTCAGCCAGGGAGATGTGGCCCCAGGAGAAGGCTGTACGCCAGGAGAGATGCTGGGAGTGCCTGCTGCCCCGCTGGTGCTGGGTCAGACAGGTGACACTGTCATGTCATCCTGAACAGGCTGGGTTATGTTTTAATACATTGAAAAAGACAATCCCGACAGGCTGCTAGCATGTTTCCTTATCAGAGAGAAGGGAAGAAGCCCTTCTGAAACACGAGTCCACCCAAGTGGGTGACCAGACATACTGAGCCAACAGGTCAGGGAGACACAGTCTCTGGACACGGAGAAAGAGTTTGGCATCTCAAACTGCTTAAGGAAAGACCACTCTCAGAGTTAAGGGGGGGGAAATACTGTATATTCTCTTCAATTTTCTTTGATGAGACAGTAATTCTGACAGCAAATTAGATAAAAAAACCCAAAACAGTCACGTGGTTAGTTTGGTTTAAAAATGCAAATAAAAGAACACGGGGAGGAGACCCACTCAGGGAAGACTACAATGAACCGCTCCTCCAGCCTATCCTAAGATATGTCACTCGGCATCGTTTTGGGCCATGCTCTTTCCTCAGGCAGCAGTCTCCTGCCTGCCTGAGGACAGAGACCAGCCCAGCCTTGGATTACCGCAGAGGCTACGATGCAGACAGCATAAGGCATTGCATGCCCAGCAGAACTGCGGCCCGACGGCTTGTTCTGGTGCTGCATTGCATGTGCCGCTTAAATCTGATGTCGAAGACATTCAAAACCTGCCGCCAGCTCCACATTGGGCTTCCCCCCGCATCAGGTCTGATTAGTGGGTACCTGAGAGGCTGTCTCTGTCTCACTGCGCTGGAGAAATCCTGCAGCTGGGAAACAATGTAGCAGGACTTGGAGGAGCTCAGGGCACTTAATCGGTGTGAAACCAGGGCTCTCCGGAGAGGTGCTGAATATCTGCTGATTTTGGAGTACCTATTGATGATTTTTTTTCGGTAACACGCTACTGTTCTCTAGCCAGTCTGCAACAGATGTCCTTAGGTGTCCGGATGCAGGGTTGCAGGTGAAGACTACGAGCAGGCAGAAGCAAGCTTTGGGAGCAGCATTTGTCACATCCGGGGTTGCAGGGGACAATGCACGCATCAGAAGTGTGCCCAGGCCTGTCCCCAGTGCCCACACCAGACCCCTCCAAGGTGTGAGGCATGGTTATAAAACCAAACTGATCAGCTGCAGGGGGTGGGGACAGGGGACATCGCAGGCTACATGCTCACTGTTCTCCCACAGCTCACCTCGCGACCTCTTCCCCACCTGTGCCTCTGATTCTCATGGTGAATTCAATACTGGGGATGATGTATATGCATTCCACCAGGCATAACCATCTATTTACCCACTGCCCAAAGACCTTTCTCGGGAACTTCCTTGGCCCCACCAGTACCGCTGGCAGGATTATCAGTGAATTTTGGGGAGCCAGGATTTTACCATCTGTTTTGCCTGGCTTGGGGTCACGGACGGTGTTGATCTGGTCCTCTTGCCACCCTCAGCTTTGCTGCCACTCCCTAACTTCAGGACCTGATCCAGCACACTGGGAAAACGAAGGGAATCTTCTACTCCCAGCACAGGCTGGGATTCTTGGCAGACTCTCTTCTGCTTTCCAGTACTGCTTAACTCACTTTATCGTCCTCCCAGGTCCACCAGTGTTTGCCTACTGATGCCAGCCCAGTGAAGTGAATGGCTCCATGTGCACAGATCTCAGCTCTCCAGGAGGATCTGCGAGTACAGCTAAATCAGCTACAACCTCTCCAAAGCAGGATTGTGCCTCACTCCGTCTGCAACACAGGGTGGACATGAACAGAACTCTCACCAGTGTTAGGAAAGTGGAAAGCAGGTAAGGAGGGTGTTAAAGGCAGTTGGGTTTCGGGCAGCAGGGAAAGCAAATGCAAGTCCAGCAGCTGCCACTGCACCCTTCTGCCTGGGAGGCTTCCTGGCTCTGCCAACTGTCTCTTGAGTTTTGGGCAGTTCAAAATGCTGCGAATAACGTTTCCAAAAGGTCTTACGTGACTGACAAACACCTATGGATTTTATCAGTGTGATTTCGGCTTGTGGATCACAGTTGCTTTAGGAAACATTATGCTCAACTCACTGGTGCGGATGAAGCTGGGAAGATCTGTGGTTTGGGGAACCCAGGAGAAGTTCACCAAACTTGAGAGAACCTGTGTCAAGTGACTTTACTCAGCAGGAAGCTGGGCTTTCATGGCCATGAATTCAAGTGACCCCTATTAAATCCTATCTTGACCCTATCTTGACCCCTTTATATTCTTACTCCCTGAAGAGTCCCACTGGCTGGAGCCCCCCTACGAATCCCTGCCTTGTTAGGTCAGGCACGAGGGCATCATGCCTTCAGCTCTCTCACTAGTGCTGTCACAACACAAAAACATACCACCAAAGCCCTTGGGCTCTGAAACTCAACCCTTGGGCATGCTACTGCGATCCCCCATTGCTCCAGCTCAGGACGTGCTCTCCCAGGACTAAGCCAGCACAAACCCGTTGAGAAATGACCTAGTTGTTGCTGCCTCAACCCGTCGTGGAGGGGTGATGAAGATGGACTCTCCTCCCCCACCCACTCCCCCACTTCATCAGTGAAAAAGCAAGAAGTAGTAAATAATGTGCCAGACAGCCTTCCCCGTCCCTCTCCTCCAGCGCAGAAGCCCAAACCCAAGAGCAGCTGCACAGCCTCTCTGCAGCAACAAAGGCGCCAGGGCCTGGCTCCAGCCAGCTGCGCCCCCCCAGGAAGGAGACCAGGGCTGGGAGACATGAGAGGGCCTTGTTCAGCTCTGAGCATCATTCTTAAAAACAAATACTGGAAGACCTAGCAGTAAAGCAAGGGGTTACTCCAGCTGGAGTTGTCAACTAGAGACCTCCCAGCACCACTTATTCAACGGAGGGGAAAAAGTAGCTAGCAGGGCACTAATGACTATTTTCTGTGTAATTTTAAATCTAGTTCCATTTCTTTTTCTTTTTTTTTTTTTCCTTTCCAGTCACTGGGTTTCTAATCCTGGTAATCTTTCTCTATGGCTCCTGTGTGTGTGTGTAAGTATGTGTGTGGCAGAGGCAGTGGGGGTCAGGCGCTTAGACACATTTGGCAAAGCCAACAGAGTCATTATCACGGTCAAAGACGGTGTAGTAGGGACCGATGAAGACATCTCCCAGGATCCAGAGTGGGCCCCCGGGCGGTGGGACGTCCAAGCCTGAAAAGCCGCTCAGGCAGATGGTCTCTCCTTGTACAGAAACCTAGAGAGAAGAGAGAGAGCTGCAGTCCAAGGAGGTCCTCCCCTTCCCTCAACCTCGCAGGCTCAGCAGTAACACCTGCCAATGCCAGCTGCGCTTCAGCCTCTCCCAGTCTGAGATCCACAGCTTGCAAAAGTAACTCCCAACTTGCCACTCCCACGGCTCCCAAACCCAGCTCCCCCTCCCAGAGGCCTTACGCAGCAAAGCATCAAGTAAAGCCGCACGTGCCCCTAAACCTCCCAGCCCATGCTGCTCTGAATTAGAGCCGTCATTGAAATTCTGCACAAGATGGTCCTTGCAAGTTGACTCTGATGGCTTAAATGCCAGGCTGGTGGCCTCTGCTATGACAAGGCTGGCTTCATGGGACCAGAATCCAGCAGAAAAGGGCAAAATGTTCATAGAAAGTGATGCAACAGCCTGCCTGCCCTTTCTCTCCCATGCTGCTATCCCTCATGGCATCATGCAGGGGGTCTCGTTCCTGCAGGACTTTGGTGAGGTTGCCTGGGTCCATTAGCCAGTGCCACCACCCCGTCACCCCGACCTTTCAGACTTTTTCCCAAGTGCCAGCTCCAGCCTTGCTTTTGCTGCTCTTGCATTTTAGATTTCATGGTTGAGGTTTGAGTGGAGAAGGCAAAAGTTAGGCCTTTGGGGAGAAGCGTAGAGCTGGGAAAAGCTGCCTGAACGCACCTTGAAGACATACTGCTCTCCTGTGAGCTGGTAGGGCTTCCCCCCTAGCGTTAGTGTGACGACAGGCAGAGATGACACCTTATCGCAGGGGATCACGTACTGAAACAGAAACAGTAAAGGCTTTACACGGCAGCTCCCATGCCCACGGTCTTCCCCGGGCACAACCACGTCTTTGCTGCGGTTTTCCCTAAGAACTGCTCATCTCAGGGTGCAGAGGAGGCTTGAGCTGGGGTAAGTAGGCTGCTCCCTGCCCACAGCTGCAAGCTGAGGAGCCAGAGGGTTTTAGGGATAGGGATGGAGCCAAATGATGCTGGGTTCAGCTTTTGGCTCTGCTGAGCCCCAGGGCACAGCACCTGACGCAGCAGGGCTGGGGTCTTTCCTCTGCCACAGGAGCGGGAGACGTGGCTTGATACAGCCTAGAGACACAGACAGGGACTCACGGTGTGATGAACGGACAAAGCTGGTTTAACAGTGGCGAGTTTTGGGGAGGGTGGCAGGTCTAAGCCAGTTGTTGCTGCAGCATGGGGTCTCCCCATACTGCAGGAAAGCCCTACAAGTACTCATGGCTCTGTGATTTGGGAGGGGTTTCAGAGCAAAGCATCCTTCCTAGAGGGTCCTTATAATCCCTGTTCCTCCACAATTTCAGGAAGGATAGATGACCTTGTGAGATTAGCTAAGATGGTTAAAAGCTTGGCAGGGAAGGGTTGTCATTTGCATTAAATATATTTGTATTAGAGTGCCTCTGGACTCACATTAACGTGAATCCTCGGCCTCAGCTGCAACTTGCACCCCTTCTCCTCCACCTCCCAGAGACGGGCGGCAGAGATGACCCAAAGCCTCCTGAAGTTCACGGGCCTGTGCCCTCTACCAAGAGCATGAGCAGGGCGTTGAACGCCACCCAGGGTCAAAAGACGGAGGGGTCCCTGCTATGCCAGGGGCTTTTCCAGGAGTACAGACTGGGAACGGAGAGCAGAGGGAGCAGAGGACTGTGGTCTCTAGAAGCATCTGGGTGCAAAGCAGGGTGCCAGCATGGATGCCGCGACAGCCATGGACTCCTGCTTTCCCAGCCCAGCCTCACCTGGCCTTTGATGAGTGGTTTTGCACCAATGGCTGTCTGCAGCTCCTTCACTTCCTTGGTGGGGCCGGTGATAAGTGAGGTTCCTGTGTCCACAATGGCCTCGCAGCCCCCTTTGCACAGAGTCAGCCCATTGGCAACATCCACCCTGGGGAGAGATGCCCCGACAGAAGACAACCCTTAGAGGCCTCCCAGCAAAGTCTGTGGGGAGCAGTAGGCAAAGAGTTGAAGACAGCTGAGCCTAGGCAGTACGTAGGCATGCAAGGGAGGGCTGTGACAGATGCCCAGGAAGGACAGGCGCTCAGAAATCCTGATGCAGCACCAACTTAGTGCACAGAATGCCTGGCTCCCCTGCAGGGCCCTTGCCTGCTCCCAGTTGAGCAGGTGCCTTGGTGCGTTACTGCATTTCTGCAGGCAGCCCAGACTGCTGCCTGTGTACCCTGCCTGCTAAACACTGTGACTAACAGGCATGCAAGTGAGCTAAAGATGATGCATTAGGGACTTGTATGACCTGTGCTACTGCAAAAAGCAAAGGGTTAAAGGGATGGTGTGATGGCTGAGGGGGTCATGGGCAAGGGAAGGGTTCATGTACATTGAAGAGGCAAGAGAAGAGCTGCTTGGCTTCCTCACCTGCATCGCGTTCCACAGCAGCGTGGACAGATAAAGCCTTCCAGCCAAGGCTCTGTCACACTTTGCCAACGTGGCAGGGCTGGGGGAAGATGAGAACTAAAACTCTGCACTGGGGAGGGATGTTGTCCCCGGGGAAAGGACACACTCTGATCACAGGCCCCTTTTAAGTTCCCATCACGTGGGAGAGCTCAGAATAGACCGGAGGGCTGGCGGCCGGCAGCTCAGCCCGCTCTCCTCCCCTCTGCCTCCAACAATGCGCGCTGATTGCCGTGCAGTGCCCTTCAGTCAAGGGCTGGCTTCCTGGGGCCTCATTCTGATCCTCCAGAGCTGTGTGCAAGTGAGTCACACAGCTCAGGCCTTGCTGAGAGCTGAGCAAAGCCGGGGTTTAATCCGTGGGGCTCGCCCTGCCTGCAAGGAGAACATGCTGGTGTTTTTCCCCACTTCGCAATGGTGCAGCAGGTGTTTTCAAGGGCCAAGCCGTAAACAAGAGGAAAGGATTTTGCAGAACATCCCCTGCTGTTTTCTGCCTCTCTTTCCCTTCCAGCGACAAACGACCCAGCCTTAGGGTGGGATTTTAATTTGCTTTTTTTTGTTACAGGGATAGAGGTGATTCCTTTTTGGGGAGGGTCTCAGCCCAGCCCCAGGCGTGAGCTGTCTGCACGCATGTAGTTGGGTGGAGGGGGGACTTACGCATCCATGTGGACCTGCCAGTAGGCCTTGCGCGTGACGTTGACCCAGCTGAAGTCGCCGCTGTAATACTTGGGGTCGGTCCCTCCCAGGAGCAGCTCGCCGCCGGGCTGAGCGGTGGGGTCTCTGAAAAAAAACCCCCAAACCTGTGAACATCAGGGGCAGGGTAAGAACAACCCCCTCTGCGTGCCCCCAAAACACACACCGGGGTGCCTGGGGGTGAAGCACGGCATTAGCAGCGTTGGAGACAGATGACTTACGTCGTGCTATAATATGTCAATATAAGGACAGATACTGTGAGATAGGCTGGGGTGGGGAAATGGGAATGTTTTGGCACAGCCGAAGCATCCTGCTGCTTTTTGCCTGGTGCTTTAGCACGGACACCTGGAGAAACTCGCTGCAGAGAAGGGAAACAGCAAAGGGGAACTGAGCACTGGTGCAGGGACCCCCTGAATAACTGGCTTGTCACAAACAAACACTCGTGCAGGGTTGGACATGGCTGATGCAGCGTTAGGTTATCTGCACCCGACTCTGCACCAGCCAGCAGCCTCGGAGCCGAATCCTCAAGGTTACCGTCAGATAAAAGCTCGCTGCCGAGCAGATGGGAGGAAATATGGTGGTGGGGGAGGGCTGGCGCTGGCCAGCAGCAGTGCTCTCTGCCCTCCCCACTCCTGGCATGCTTCTTTTTGGGCTGAAGTAGTTCAGAGTCCCCCCTGTGGTGCCAGGAGGGTGATGGGGGGTCCTGGGGGGAGCAGCAGCGGGTGGCTAGGCATTGGGAGTCACGCAGGAGGGTTTCCCAGGGGGTGAGGGAGTGTTAGCCCCATCATTAGTGATGACTGGTGGGGGGCATGCTTGCCTGGGAGGTGACATGGTGGTGGCCACGTGGCTCACGGATTTTGGCAACAAACTGGGGCTGTGTTTACCCCCCTAACGGGGACTGCACTAGCAGCGTGCAATCTCATGATCACAACCCTGTTTATTTTTATTTCTCTTTCCTCTGGAAAAATCCTCTGTCTCTCCATCTGGTAGCAGATCTACCCAGCTTTTTATCAGTGAAATGGCTGCATTTCCACTTCCCTTCTTCTTGCTTCAAAGCAGTAAACAGAAGAGATTTTGGCCCGACTGCTCCAGCAAGAAGACCTTGCTGAGACCTCCCCAGTGGTGCTGGCCAGGGCGTAAACCAGCACACGGCAAGAGGTGCTATCGGGAGGCATAAAGAAATGCCCGGCTGGGCTTGCCCTCGCAACGAGAGGTGCACCACCAAACCCAACACTACCTGTTTAGGTAGAATGAGAAGATGTTTTTCTCGATCAGCTTCTGTTGCATGATGTTATCGAAGAAAGGGGTGACCTTGTCCACAGAGATCCTCGGGAATGCCATGCCCAGGATGCCATCGAATTTGGCAGCGATGAACGTGATGCCTGGCTGCTTCACAGCCTCCCCAAAGATCTGGTTCTTGATTTTCAAGTTACCGAGCTGAGGGGAGATGGGGAGGGAAGCGAAAAGCAGATTGTAAAGAAAACGGACTCGGGGGACCAGGGTGGAAACCGGATCTTGCTGAACAGAGGCTGTAGTGCATCCCTCAGTGCACTGCCACACTCCTGCCTGCTTTCACCCTTGCATTCGTAGGCAGCTGCAGAAACCAGATACCCTGGTGCCACTCTCCTCGGGGGGATGACAGGCCACGCTAGCTGCACAGTGGCACCTCCTGAGTCCCTGCAAAGCCCAGCACACCCCTACGGGAGGGAGCCCCCCCTTTGCTCTTTGCCTACCTCACTCAACACTTTCAGCCTTTTGCTGCGTCCTGGCACTTGGCCATGCCATTTTGCAGCTCCGCCTCTTTGCACAGAGGGCCCTATATCACTTTGTCCCCCCTACATCCTTTCCCCTATCGCCTACTTCATCCTTTCCTCCCAGTCCGAAAAGCTCTTGTGCTGCGCCTTTAATCTTCTTCCCCACCCTGGACATCTAAGT
This sequence comes from Aptenodytes forsteri, assembly GCF_000699145.1. Taxonomy (NCBI): domain Eukaryota; kingdom Metazoa; phylum Chordata; class Aves; order Sphenisciformes; family Spheniscidae; genus Aptenodytes; species Aptenodytes forsteri. The sequence goes on from NW_008796218.1 coordinate 765,312, forward strand.
TATCTCTGTGTCCTACCTCCTCGGGTGCTGCACCCATCCCTGGTTGGGAGCACAAATCCCTCTCACCTCTGCCAACGACCCCTGCGATCTCCCCTACATAAGAAACATCCCCAGGATATTGCTGTATCTCCCGGAAGAGCCTGCAGAGACCTCCCATGGGAGTGGAGAAGACCCAGCCAGGAAAGCGAGGTTGAGCTCAAAGCACAAATATAGCAAGCAGAGTACTGTGAATGCAAAGGTCACCTCTCTTGCCAGCCACAAGAAGGACTGGCGTTCCCCGCTGGAAAGCTGAAATGCCCAGCAAGGGCAGATCCCCCGAAAGAAGGAGATTGCAGGAAACAGGATAGCTCTGCTGACAGGGAGTAGGACGTGTCTGCCGGCTCCTGGCTCTAGCAGTTCAGGAGGTTTCCGAGCTTCTGGCTGACCACAGGCAATTTTAGCATCTGTGCTAGGATGTTTTCAGCCTCTCAGCCTCCAGCTAGCAGCCCTGTAGTGAACTGGGCTGGACTGAAAAGCTGGCCTCTCCTACCTGATGGCAGATAACGATCCCTGTAAATTACTAATATCCCCCCAGGGTTAGACAGTGCAAAGCTGGGATGGGCAGTGTTGGCTTTAATGGTATCAGAGGCTTGTGCTAGGAAAGGGCAATCGAGCCTTGCAAAAGCTGAAAGCCACAGGGCAGGATGTGGGGCGAAACAGCTCACAGCAATGCATCCGCTTGCCAGCGTGTGGCAAGCACCCCAGTTGTATGCCGCAGGTTTACAAAAGCTACCGCTCCACCACTTGGCACAGCTGGTCCTGCAGCAGCTCCGAAAGTTCAATAAGGCTTCCACTTAAAAAAAAAAAAAATGCAATGGACTGATAAAACTGAGTGCCAGGTTTATTTGAATATTGCCCTGGTTGCACATCCCAAGAGGGAGGCAGATATCTGCCCGGTGGTGGGGTCTCAGCAGACCCTGCCCGCGCTTGGTCCTCAGCAGGACTGAAACCCAAGAGCATCTTTAGCAGAATGCTGGCACCAGGTGACAGATCCTTCATCTCTGTCCCTCAGCTGGCTCTCGCCCAGACACCGAGTGACCAAAAGTCATTACCAGTGGATGGCTGCGTGGTGGCCGCCCTCTGGCGCTTTGCAGACAGGTGTCAGCACCCCGCAGCTCGCCCAGCCTCCTTGTTAGAAATGCAATGCTGATAAAACTGAGTGCCAGGTTTATTTGAATATTGCCCTGGTTGCACATCCCAAGAGGGAGGCAGATATCTGCCCGGTGGTGGGGTCTCAGCAGACCCTGCCCGCGCTTGGTCCTCAGCAGGACTGAAACCCAAGAGCATCTTTAGCAGAATGCTGGCACCAGGTGACAGATCCTTCATCTCTGTCCCTCAGCTGGCTCTCGCCCAGACACCGAGTGACCAAAAGTCATTACCAGTGGATGGCTGCGTGGTGGCCGCCCTCTGGCGCTTTGCAGACAGGTGTCAGCACCCCGCAGCTCGCCCAGCCTCCTTGTTAGCGGCCTCAGCTGAGTGGGCAAGCGCCGGATGGCAAAGGCAGACTAGAGGCGAGGGCCTCTGTGGCACGGTTTGGCACCAGGGCTTGGAGATCCCTTCTACAGAGGCACAGGGGAGAGGCGGAGGGGCATCTCCTGCACGTTGTACCTGCACTGCAGCTCCGGGACAGACCTCACGCCCCACAGCCGTTGATGCTTCCTCTGCTGTCCTTGAAGGACATCCCAAGGTTGGGCTGCGATAAAGGGCTGAGATGCCCGAGCAGCAGGGGGCTGGCTGAACCTGCTGCTCTTCGGAGGGTGAGCAGCACTGAGGAGTGAGGTGCTGCGAGGCATCATTCCTCCACAGAAGGAGAGAGGATGTTCGACATGAGCTTCTCACTCTCTCCAAAAAAATTCATGGCTGAGGGACTCTGGACCACCTGCCAACCAGCACCTTTTGTTCAGATGTCAGTGCTACCACAGGCTGCTGTGGCTGCTTCCACCCATTGGGATGGCTGGAGCCGAGAGGGTCACCCTGAAGGCTGTTTCAATGCTGTATTTCCAGACTACACCTGACTGCGAGCTTGCCTACAGGATGTTGTGCATCAGAGGAAGCATCTTGGTGTCCAAGCTGAAAGTCCCTGACCCTCTGAGTTGCCCCTGCTCCTGCATACTGCAAGTGTGACACTGCTCAGGCTCCACGCAAGAGGTTTCTCTTGCTTCTGCCCAGACAGAAACCAAATGCTTCAAGCTGTGCTGGCTGCCAAGAGCCATCCTCACTTCCTGAACAAGCTCAGGCACAAAATCCTTCCTCTGAGCCGCCAGGAAGTGGAGAACTAATTAGCAAGCAGGCATTAGGGTGATAATTACAAACCAAAAAAAAGAAAAAGCTGCAATTTTCCTTCTGACTCATTTCAGCCCCTGCATTAAGCTGGAAAGCGCCTAAACCAGCCCACACTTTCACAGGACAATAAAGTTTGCTGTTTGCCTCACTGCCCTGCTCTGTTACTGGGACAAATGCAGATGCCTCCGCCTGCTCCGCCTGCATTTTGCAAACCTAATGTAAGAGAATCCATTAAAGCTACATACATGGTGCCTTCATTTGGCGAGAGCCGCGGGAAGGCTCGGATGGGCGGTTTCTTTTGCAGTGGGGTGCTTCTAAGTGAACTGAGGGATGCAGGAAATAAATGGCATGAAATGAAACTGAAACGGTCCCAAAGCTTGGTGGGCTGCAGGAGGCAGAGAGCAAAACCAGCGGTGCAAAGCTGCTGGCAGCCCCTGTCGCTCTCCCCCACAGCCTTGTCTGCACTGATTTTCAGGGTTCACCGAGGCCATCAAAAGCCCTCTACCCCAAAGAGGGTCCTGCACCCAGCCTGAGCTGCTGGCATCTTTGGATGCAGTGCAGAGGCAACAGCTGGTGCTTCCAGGCTAGCCTGAAATTTTCCTGCTATAAGGACGGGCTGAAGAGTGCTCCTTGCATGAGCCACCCACTTTGGGCTCTTCTTGGATATTTTTCTTTTGATCCTGATGAAATTGGTAAGCCAATTCTTTGCAGCTGAACCTAACACGGAAAACCCCAAATCCCTAGATTTATGTGCTTATGCAAAACTTATGCGTTGTTTCCCCCCTGCAAAGCAAACATATGCTCTTAACCCTGCCAGGAGACCAAGTAATCTGGGAGCACGTGTGCCGCTGACGTTCGGCAGCTGGCAAACTCTCATGAGCATCTGTACCTGGGAGGCAGTCGTGAAAGGCGCCTGCCCTTCACAGGACAGAAAGCTCAGCCTTTGCTCACTGAGAAGGAAATGATGGGAAGCAACCACCAGCAGCCCGGCTACCTCAAGCTTGGCCCCGAACGCTGCCAGGGAACCCACCCCAGGTGTTACACAGACTTTGCAAACATAAGCACCGGTTCTCAACACCAGACCAGAATGGGGCAGCAAAAAGCCCATTTCTAGCCAGTGTTTAGGCTGCTGCCCGTATGAACATCCACTATCGCGTGGATATTGGCCAGGAACAAGCTGGGCACCACCAGCAGCCTGTGCGGTGGTGCTGGTGTGCGCTTGGGCTGGGAAATTTCAGGGGTCAGGAGGAAAAGGATTGGAGGGATGGCCAGAGACTGCATTCGCAGCGCACCACGTGTGCAGTCCCTGCTCCTAGCCTGCTGACCTGCTGATTAATACCTTCCCCCTTCTCTGCCTGCCTTGGTCATCATTGCTTCCTCAGTCATCATCACCACCTCGTTTCAAAGCATTTGGAAACACGGTGCTGAAGCATGCTCTATACGAGTAGGACACTCAAGAAGGGAGACCCGTTGAAATCAAATGGCTTCAAGCGCTCTGCCGAAAGCAGGCTGGGGCAGCTTGGGGCAAGGGCAGTTGTTACTCACTGTGACGGTGTCCTGGCTGAGGTACCCGGAGAGGCTCCCTGTCCCGTAGTGGATGGCGAACTCGGTGCCATTCTCCACGTAGGTGCTGGATTTAGAGGCATCGTACTTGTGGTGCAGCACTGCAGCCAGGGAGGGGGACACAGGGGGACATACAACATTAGTGCTCCTTGATACCTAGGGCTCCCCAATACCTAACCTCACACCACCCGGCTCATCTGGACAAATGGACACTCAACGATGTGAAAGTGGGCCTAAACCCAGCATTTGCCAAGCCCAGACTGCTTAACAAAGCATTTCCAATGTCTGGGGAATTAGGTGGGCAGATCCAATTTGGCTGTTAAATCAGATTTGGCCACTGGGTATTAGCCTAGAGGCTACGTGGCTGGTGTGTCACGATGTGTGACACAGCAGAGTGAAACGTCCCCCCGTGCCATGGAGAACCAGGGTGGCTTTAAATATAGCCTGGGCATGAACATTTTCACTTTATGGATTTATCTGTTTCTTTTACTAAGACTAGCTGGAAATTTTTTTACATGGTCATTGTTTTTTGCGCTGAGAGGACTCAAAATATTCTTTTATTTGCAGAGGAGAAGGGCTTTCCCCTAGTCTAAGCTGCTTTTCCCCTTGGAAGGGTTGGGAACTGTAAGATATCCCTGGTTTTATGGCCGGGCAGATTCCTCCTCCGCAGATTCCTCCCGAGTCACGAGTTGGGCAGCAGCGTGTGGCGAGCTCAGCCAGCCTGGCTCCACAGCTGCTCGCTGAGCAGGGCAGACAGTGACTGAGGATGAACCAGCTGAGCCCTATGGAAACTCACACGCTATACGGGGTCTTCCCTGGCTGGGCCATCTGGATCCTGGTCTGGCAGGAGGTTAGGCTCATTGCATACTCATATAACAAGCCCTTTGGTCCCAGCACCACCTGCGCCACTGCCTTGAGAAACCAGCTCCCTGCTACAGATCAGGAACCCCCAAGACAGACCAGGTCTGGACCTCACCACCCTACCAGTGTCCTAAACCTCATTTCACATATGCAAAAAGAAGGTCCGTTTCCCCTCTGGGCACTACAGGGCCGTACAAGAAGTCCAAATTTCGTCCCTACCCCCAACAAGCATTGTGGGCCGCCTTTGACAGTTGCATTTATTGGCTCCACAGGTTTCGCCACTCTGCTTAAGCAGCATAGCCCATGGCTTTTAAATGGCATTTTGCCATAGCTGGGTTTGACACCTTCAACTGTGCAGGTTTATTGCGTAGGAACACCACAGAGCAAAAACACTTGTAGTCCCTAAGACATTCTCATCTCATCGTGCCTACCTGGCTCTTGTTAATCATAAATCCATAAACATGCACGCACATGCTCCGTGCGGCAATAAACCAGAAACTAGGACAGTTTGTATCAGATCTGGCAAGAGGCTGATTTTTTTTCACCAGCCTTGCACAATGGGGCAACAGCAGTGTCGGTCTATAATTTGGGGAGAAACATCACAACCTGTGATGCTGCTCCCCAGCTGCAGGGCCAAGACTGTTGGGGAAGGTTTGAAGCTGTGCGTGGGTGACGCGGAGGGGAAAAAACAGGAAGGGAGTAATGAAGGATGGATGCGGGAGGTTGGGATCCTGTTTCCAGCTCTGACCCTAAAGAGCCCATCAGCCTCTGGCAAGCCCTTTCATGCTGCTGCCTCAGTTTCTCCTCTTGCAATGCCAGGATCTACATTTTGCAGGGAAGGAGAAGCTGTTGAGCCATGGCTGGCATCTGTGACACTTACGGCAGGCAATGTCCAGCAGGTGACAGTGCACAGATGGCACCCAGAGGTTGGAGGAGCCAGTGTCGAAGACCACAGTGAACTTCTGTGGGGGGGTCCCGATGCCAATCTCGCCATAATACTGGGCCTGCAAAGGAGAAGAAGGGAGCCATGAGCAGAGGCGGCCAGCTAAAAGTAGGGATTAAAGACCAAAAAATCTCTTAGGATTGAAAAAGGGCCCAGCTTCTTATCTAGACACTGCCCTCTTCTTGTTTTTGGCAGTGATGGGCTCCCAGCCTTCCTCCTCTGGAAGGGAGGCTCCGCTTCGGTGTTCACACCTCATTACAGCGTGTGTGAAAAGGGTAAATTGGGGAGGAGAAGTGGGACGGGTGCTTGCGGAAGAGGACTTTTGGGGCAGAAAGACAGGGCAGAAGAGAAGGGGGAAGGTCTGCAGGCCGGCATGTGGTTCACTATAGGGAAGAGAAAAAAGATGGGAGGAAGCCAAGCAAAACACCTGCGTTATTGAAAAGCTGAAGCTGGCTGGGAAGCTGCTTTGCTGGCAGGTTTGCAGAGGAACTGTGGGTTGCAGCAAGCAGCAGCTCTGCCCACCGCGGGTGGAGTTACAGCTGTTGGGGCTTTCAGTGCGGGCTGGCAAGCCCCTGGGTTGGGGAGGAATAAAATGCTCAGTTGCGGGCATCAGAAGACTTTGGAGAAGCTTGAGGGAGAAAAGGTCATCAGCAGCACTGCCAGAGAGGGATTTAGGGCTGTGGAGTGAGAGTCTGGGAGAAGTCCCTGTAGCGCAGGTATCCGAAAGATACCCCTCTTCCCGGCAAGTGCATGCCTGCTGGGACTGGAAGAAACCTGGGCAGTTGAGATGTTTGCAGGGCATCCCTCTATCTGGAGGGGAGAGGATGAATGGGGAATGCCCAGCAGGTACCAGACAGACGCATTTTTCCCCAGGCTCCCAAAGGGGCAGAGAGCCATGTCATGCTTGGCAAGCAGCTGGATCAGGGCCCTGGAGAGAAGGCTGTTAGCAAGGGAAGTCAGCCTGTGGCCTTTCCAATGACCCTGTGTACTTAATTAAGTTGGGGGGGGGGGGAGAAAACGGGAATAACAGTCAGCCTGTGGCCTTTCCAATGACCCTGTGTACTTAATTAAGTTGGGGGGGGGGGGAGAAAACAGGATTATCAAAGCTGCTCACCTCCTGTGTGCTTAGTTTGCAGGGGTTGCTCGCTGAGTAATTAATAATCCACTGCAATTAGCCATAATGGGGAGGCAGCACTTGCTTCCAGTGATTCTGTAATTATTGCTGGGGCTTGAAAATTAACCCCCGGTATAGGGGCCCATACATCACATACACAGACCCGCGGGGGGTCCCAGGGGCTGGTCAAAGCTGCTCACCTCCTGTGTGCTTAGTTTGCAGGGGTTGCTCGCTGAGTAATTAATAATCCACTGCAATTAGCCATAATGGGGAGGCAGCACTTGCTTCCAGTGATTCTGTAATTATTGCTGGGGCTTGAAAATTAACCCCCGGTATAGGGGCCCATACATCACATACACAGACCCGCGGGGGGTCCCAGGGGCTGGTGGGGACCACACAGGGCGGTCTAGGGGAGGTTGTGCCTTTCATCCCAACAGCTCCTCTGGCAGCAAGAGCATTTTCAGCTGGGCCGGGAGGGACCCAGTGGTCCCTTATCTCCCACTGCAGGTTGGGCTGGTTCCCCTGTGACAAGGGAGCAGAGTCCTTCCCTGAGCAGCGGCCTGAGCTGTGGTTGCAAGAGACAACACCGTGGCGCAACCGCTAGCACCCTGGCTTTCAACACCGCTGATTAAAACACCGGTGGCCCTTCCCAGCACAGCCCCGGCATGACGGTGCTGGCTGGGTGACAACAGCCCCTGGGGAAGGGGAGCAGGGGGGAATATCCTGAACTAACGCCCAAATATCCGGTGACAGCTTTATTCTGCTGGGCAATGCCTGCATCCCACCCCCCCAAGAGCTGTGAGGGTACCTGGTGGGGAACCCAGAAATAGGAAACCCCACACGTGTCTGGCAGCTGGGCAAGGGCAAACCTCACATCCTTTATCTGGCTTCTCCTTTTATCGCTGCTTCCATCATGAAGGTCCCTTTGCTCCCTAAGCCGCTGAGAAGAAGGTGGAGGTGCAGGGTGGCTTTTCCCAAGGCCATGCAGAAGATGAAGGATAGCGAGAGGAAGGGTCCTGCATCCCCAGTCCCATAGCAAGCTGATGCCCAGTCTGAGCCCTCTCCCCCTGCCCCATGCTCGCTCTTTTATGCCCCAACGCCCCAAGGAATGGACGATGATTTTTATGCCCCTGTCTCGCAGAAAGCGGGGCCCAAACTGGCCAGAAGATGCTAGAAAGGACAGCAAGCGAGCAGGCCCCTATTTACGATCATTAATTAGTGACAAAGAGGAAAGGAAATAGACCACAGAAGCTGCAAAGCTCCCGCTCAAGTGGCAGTGGGTTGTTTATTATTATTGTAATTATTAGTATTTATATTAGTATTTTTAGTTTAGCAATGATGGAAAGCAACTTTCGGCAACCACCCACCAAGCCGTGGGGGTGCATGAATCTCTCCTATGGGATCAACATCTCTCCCTCCTTCAACTTCCCAGCGGTGGTGGGACGGTGAGGCTGGCATGTCCCACCACCCCCTCAGGACGGGTACCCCTAGAAGTGACAGCCGCCTGGCCAGCATCGTGCTGGGGTCTGCCACAGTGGGGGTGGTCGGCAGGAGGGGGGTTACTCACATCCATGTAGTTCTTCAGGATCTCCGGGGTGGGCTCAGCCAGGTCAGCGAAGCCCAGCTTGAACTTGAGGAGCTGGGTGAGGGCATTCATATCCGGGATCTCGCTGCCCACCTCATTCAGGACCCGCCGCATGGAGGGGAACTTGGTCAGGGGGATCCTGCAAAGGGAGGGTGAACGCCCCACCTGTTAATGGGGGTGTGTGTGTGGTGGGGGTCCCCCGGGGAGGGGGGTGGCATGGCTCCACTGAAACCAGGAGTCCTGCCAGCGTGGGGTGGATGAGGTTTGGGCTCCCACCAGCACCCTGTGCTGGATCCCCCTCACCACACCGTGCTTAGCGCTTTTCCCAAAGCCGGGGGGGGGGGGGGGGGGGGGGGGGGGGGGGGGGGGGGGGGGG
>NW_008796218.1:775277-775733 GCF_000699145.1 Aptenodytes forsteri
CAAGGGGGGGGGGGGGGGGGGGGGGGGTGACAGGAAGCCACCAAAGGTCACTGGGAATAGGGGAAGCCGGGGCAAGACCCCCCCATGGGCAGGGCATCAGCCCTGAACCCCCATCTGGGGGAGTCTCAGCCCTTCTCCCCTCTGCTTTAATGGGGAGGGGAGAAGCACCGGGGGGGGGAGGCCTGCAAGAGGATCCCAGAGGCCACCATTGCACCAGAACCTGTGGTGCATGTCCCATGTTCCCCCCCCAACTCCCACCCCATCCGGGGGGCTCAGCCAGACCCTGAGGGACCCCCCACAGCTCACCTGATGAGGGCCGTGCAGGGCCCTGCCAGGGCAAGCAGCAGGAGGAGGCCGGGGGGGCCCATGGCGGCGACGGCGGTGGTGGCTGGGGGGTGACAGAGGCCGGAGGGTCCTGCCGCTTGGAGGCCGCGATGCTGCGCCCGGCCGCCCCTC
>NW_008796218.1:775833-783189 GCF_000699145.1 Aptenodytes forsteri
CCCCCTCCAGTCCCCGGGCCTGAACCCCAGCGCCTCAGCCCATGACTCAGCCTCTGGGAAAAGGGGAATAAACACCATTAAAAAAATCATGAGGTGCCTGGCCGGCCGCGCGTGCTTGCTTTCGTTGTGTCTTTAACTTCCTTTTTGTTTTTTTTTTGTTCTTTCCAGGTTTTCTGGCTTTTCTCTCTTCCCTGGGGAGGTGGGGGGGGGACACCCCTGAGCCAGCAACTCCCCGAAACCCTGCTGAGTGCAGCCCCTCCCCAGCCTGGCATGGTGAGGGCTCAGCCTGCTAGAAGCCCATGGCTGCTCACGGAACTTGGCCACCCACCCGCTGTCACCAGTGGGGTTTAATTTTGCAGCCACGTCCACGGCAATGTCGGCAGCCCCCCCAGCCCCATGCTTCTCCCTGGCCCCAGGACACCCCCAGTTTGGGGGGACTCATCCCTCTGGGCTGGGGTTTTTTGGGGGAGACAGGCATATCCTGGACCATAGCTTGTTTGGGAGGCACCAGCGGGGGGTGCCAAGCCAGATATGCCCCCCCCCTCAAAATGCTACTGTGGTGGTACCGGGTCACCTACAGCAATTGAGGATGATGCTGGTGCTGGGCAGAGCCCGGGGGAGGGGGCACTGGCCACCAGCAGACCCTGAGGTCCCCCCCACTGCAGGATGCAGGGCCGAGCATCGGGGAGTGCCAGGACCAGCTCTTTGCCACCCCCGGGGTGTCATGGCAGGGCTCAGAGGTGCCACCCCGCCAGCTTGGGAGGCGGCGGACGGAGCTAATCTCTGCGCCATTTGCCCCGACTGAGCTATTACAGCCACGAGACCAGCTGGGGAAAAAAAAAAAAATCGGATTTACAGATGCTTTCCCTTCCAAGTCCTGAGGGCTAGGGGTGTTTGTTTTCTGCTCTTGCTTGTGCCCAGCCTTGGGGACAGGAAAGCAGCGACCTGTGGGATGAGCTGGGCACTGATGGGATGGGGGACCCCTGGCTTTTTGTGGTGGGGTCCCTGTCCCTCGCCCGCCTCCTTCATGTTCATGCAACTTCTGGAAAATTGCTGGCTCATGTCGCCGGCACCTCGCTCACGCCATCTCCTCCCTGCTCTCCCTCCCTGAGCCTCTTCCATCCTCCCACAGCCTCACGCAGCATCCCACTGCCCCGGGTCTGTGCCTGCTGCCCCCCGATTGCGGTCCATGCCGAGTGTTTTTAGGGGGTACTTCTGCCCTGGGCTGCGTCTCATCCCACCAGCTGTCCAAATTGCCATGCCTTGGTCAAGCCGGGGGTATCAGGAAACTTGCCGCCTTCTTGTGGGACACAGCACAAGGTTTTCCAGAGCGATGGCTGGGGGCATTGGCTGAACCTGCTGGGTCCCGTTATTTCGGCCAGTCTCCGCTTTCCTCCTGCCCTGCGGGCGCATGGTCAAGGCGAGAGCCACTGACCCTGAGTCAGCAAAACCCAGCACCCTCCCGGCCCCGCGGCGCTGTGTGACTCAGCAAAACCCTGCACAGTTCTTTTTGGGCAAGGGGCCAAGGTGTGGTGGGTCCCCAGCATCTGTAGCCCAACCCGGGAGGAATCACTGTTGCCATGGGCTCTGGCTCGGGGGTATCCTCCTCTTGTTGCCCTGGGTACCGACAGCCCCGGCGCTGAGTGCCCGTGGGCGGGAGCGGGTCAAACATAAACTAACCCAACCCAACCGCAGTCCCACCCAAGCAAACTCACCCTCCCCAAGGGCTCTAAACCCCTTTGCAAATGTGCTTTGCAGACAAAAGGGATAGTCCTGACGTCAGGCCCGGGGCTCCTTTACACCTTTTCAGGCTCTCCTGGAGCCCGTGGTGGAGCCGGTGAGGTACCAGCCCTCCTCCATCCTCTTTGAAGTGGTGGGGAAACCATAGCTGGCTGGGCAACGTGCACCTGGCCCCCAGGCTGGGGCACCTACAGCAGCTCCTCCACAAGCGTTTCCAGTCTGGCCAGTCTCTTCCAGCATCCCGTGGCTACGGAGCAGGGTCTGGTGTGCAGGGATGGGCTGGTGAGGATGGCATGCCATGCAAGCCCCGTACCACCACGCACTGCAGAGCAAAGTCTTTCAGCAGGGTCAAGCAATCCAGACCCAGTCTGCGTCTGTTTTTTTAATTCCAAGGGATTAAGGGCAATATTTGCTGTTAGCAAAGCTGTTACAAACGAGGCTTTGCTTGGGCTTCGTGGTAGCAGGGCTTGTCTCTGCATCTGGAGCTGCTGTCATACAAGCGTGAGAGGGTCACTGCTTTTAGATGTGCTTCTCTAAGCGACTTACGTGTCTATTGCACTGGTGAGCTCAGACACTTCCCAGTGGTTTATTGGGAGAAAGGGAGGATGGGGCTGTGTCGGGGAATGTTACAATACTGATCCTCTCCTGGGTGCTCACAGGATGGGAAGGGACTGGGGGGCTTATCCCCAGAGTGTTTAATTCATCTCCAGCCCTTGACACTGGTGATTTCAGAGCTGACTCTGCTGTGCCTGCACGCTGTGGGACTGGTGGCCCCAGCAAGGAGCCAGGATTTCTGCATTTGGGCTCCCTTAGCACCTCTGTGGGATGTTTGCCCTGATGTCAAGGCCTTGAGAGGAGCAGCAGGGATGTTTAACCAGGAGCTGTTTGCGGAGCAAGACCCGGAGTGCCGTGGCTGAGGCATCTGGAGCAGGCAGAGATGTGCGAGAGACAGCCAAGGGACCCGTCCCTCCTTGCTCCTATTTTCGGTATGGTGGATGAACCCCTTTCCTTGCTGTTCTGTCTCCCCAGCCCCCTGCATCCCCCGAGCTCCAGGGGGTGAGCTGGAGCACCATCGCCGGCGGCCACGGCTGTGGGCGTGAGGTGACACGCCCCTGGGAGCGGGCCATGCTTTCGCAACCTTGATCTCTGCCAGAGAGGATTCCCAAGGGGGGGGTTGTCAAATGACTCAGCCCTGACGGCTCCCATAGGGAGGTGCACCCCAGCCCCAGGAGATTGGGGTCCCCTCCGCAGGTGACACCGGGGTGTGCCACCTGCCCTTTGCCATGTGGACGGGCACCTGACTCCACTTAGTTTCAAACACTTTATTTTCTGGGGGGGCTCTTGCAACTCCCCCACCTGCAGTCTGGCAGCAGTCTAGCAGGGGTGCTACAGCAGCCTCTTTCTCCTTACATTTGGCTGTGCATTTGCCTTCGCCCTTTCCTCCACAGGTTTTTTTTTCATTTATTTATCACAGTGGTAGCCAATGCCCCAAACTGCAATGACCTAAAGGGCAAGGAAAGCTTCAGTTCAGAAACACCAATTATTTTTTTGCCAAGAGGTGTTAAATGCAAAGCTGTGGGTGGGATTTCTAGAGGATGAATGTCTTCTTCAAATTCAGAAGAATGCGTTCGGGATTTTGCAGCTCACTGCTAAAGGAAAAAAGAAAACTATTCCTCGGTCTGAGCTGAGCTGAGCAGAGCCTACAGGTGCACAAGCCCGGGCAGGTCTGGTTGCAAACACCCTGACTCCAACTCAAGGTCCCTGTGCCGGCGTGAAGCTGCTGGATGGAGCTAATTAGTGGAGCCTGATTCACAGCCCCGAGCCCCCGAGTGAGGCGGTGTTAAATTTTTCCTGGCACAGTGCCAGGACCTCGCCCACGCCAATGCTGTTTCCTAAATTGACGTACAGTTTGCAAGGCAAGGGTGCATTTTCCAGCAGCACTGGCACGTCCCAAATTACACCCTTTTTCTGGGTGACACCTGCAAAACCAAACCTGAAGGTGCTTTGGTAGCAGCTCCGGCTGATGGGAAACCCGGGAGCAGGGGAGGGGTTGCACTGAGCACGGCAAAGGGACTCATTCAGGCCCTGGCCACCATGTCCCAGTGCTGCAGGCGCTGGGGGAGATGTCCTGGGCATCGTGGGAGGTGGCGATCCCTGGTCTGTCGGTGCTGGCTGGCTGGGGCTGGTTTGGAGGCAGAGCTGGCCAGCAGCCTGCTTAAACATTTTTTGCCTGCCAGCATGGGCTGCAATGACCTTGGGGAGACGCTAAGTGGAGTTGCAAAAGGCTTAGGCTGGGTGGTAATTGTTCTCTTGGTGTCTCTCATGCCGCAAACACTGATCCCGGTGGCAGGCAAGGGCGGCTTGCCGGCAGCCAGGTGTCACGGCTGGGTGTCATGATGGGCCCTGAGCATGGCTCCACCCCATCAGGGCTGTTTGCAGCAGCCTTTGAGCATGGGGTGCTTTCAGCCCAGTGGACCTTCTCCATCATATTTTGCTCTTCCAGCCTTTCCCCTAGCTATTTTAAAAAAAAAAAGGCTTTATGCAGCAAAATGCTTATGGTCTTTAAGCCTGTGAGCTGCCCTGATGTCTTCACTAGGGCTTACTTGTACGCTGCTGTGCATTGCCACGCTGCTGCCAAACTCGGCATCACCTGTCCCTGCGTCCCACGCGCTCTGTGACCCTGCCCAAATCCCCACCACCCCCGCGCCTCCTGCCCGTTCCTGACCCCGCTCGGTGTCGGATGTCCTTCCGCATCCCCTGGCCTGTCCTCCCCCGCGGCTGGGGACACGCCTGGCACCCATCTCGGGGAGGAGGGGACCTGCCTCACCCTGGCTGCTGGCCCCGTCTGCTCGTTGGGGCAGGGATCTCGTGGTGTTTGCCTCATCCGAGTTATTTTGCAGCAGGCTGAAATTGCCGGGGACGGGCAACAACAACCCCGGCAGGCAACGGCAGCAGGCAGCATGACCGGCGGCTGACAGGATGGGGTGGTAAGTGGCAATGATGGCATCGATTCATCGACTCCCACGCCAGGATGTGATGGGGAGCACTGGGACCCAACTCACCTCGTTGCCCACCTTGAGCAATCCCTGCCACGGTCCTTGGGGCCATGCAAGCCTGGCTTGGGGCCAGGGGTATCAGCTCACAGGTGGGATCACCATGCACAATGCAGAGATGTGCCTCCAGCCTCATCCAAGCATGCCATCTATCTCATTCTCTTTGCCAGCACTAGATGCCATTTAATTATTTCCTTTAATTTCCAGCCAAAGTTGCCTCGAGAAGACCATCATTTATGCAATTACATCTCCTCCATGTGACAAAGCACAAAGCAATTGAGCCTTCTGGTCCTGGGAGGAGAGTGGGCTCGGAAAGATGAAGGTCAACACCCCTTGGTGACCCAAGGATCAGCTTAAAATTGCAATGTGTTTCCTTGGAGTGGGAGCAACCACCCAGCTCCTCTTTGGTGAATCAATCCTGACATCCTGAGGCAGGTGCTGCTGTGTGAATATGCTCATAAAGGCTCTTAATTCCCACCTATTTATTGTCACCTTTCTCCTAAGCACTGGCTTCACTTTCCACCGCAGCCAGCATTTTCCAACGTGCCTGCCTGGGGTTAAGATCTTGAATCCACATTTAAGCACCTCGGCAAACACAGTCTGTGGCTTTGCACACCACCTCTCTGAGCTTCTGCATGCAAAACACCCTGTTAATAATTATTTGCAGCATGGGACTTTGCATCTCAGCCTCTCTGGCTGTGAACCCCTGAGTGTTTCCCAAGAAGCTCTGTCACCGGTGTGGTTTAGGGTTAGGTCAAAAATGTGAAGATGCTTGCCCTGTGCTCGCGGCCAGAAGTGCTTGTAGGTTATGGGTGGAGGGAGGTGCAGGAGCATCCCTGGCGGACATCACAGCTGTGCCCGCGTCCTTTAGCCTCCAGCATCCTCTCCCACTGCAGCCAGGAGACAATAAAGCTGAACTGCTCAGGCATCGCCAATGCAGATGTCTGTTAGCAGCTAAATACCTGCCAATCTTCCCTCCCTGCAGCACCACCTTCTCATTAAAAAATTCTCTCTCATAGTGCTAAGTTGTTTTTTTTAGCATTGCAACCCTAAATTGGTGCAGTGAGTGGGGGCAGGTCAGTGCCCAGGGCATGCCTCTGGACAAAGGTCTCCTGCAAACTCCATGGGGCCAGCTGGCTGCAGCCTCAGATCCCTGGGGTCATGCACTGCCCCCAAAACAAGGGCTGCTTGTTTGGCACCGCTGGCAGAGCTGGGCTCATTGGAGGAAGCAGCCGGCCTGCCTGCAGCTGAGCAGAGTGGGGGCATCGCCCGCTTCCCTCCCTGCACTGGGAGGGTGTCATGGAGGTGTCCCAAGTAGTGGCAGGTCAGTGCTGGGGGGGACCCCGACACTGGGCAGCTTCAGCTGGGATGGCGCGGGGTTGCTGAAAAGCAATGGCCAGAATCAAGTGCAGGTCCTTGGAGCCCCCTTTGCACCTCGTTGCACCCCTTCGCACCCCTTCATTTCTTTTCCCAGAGTGGAAGGGTGTGAAACCCAGCAGGGCTCAAAGGGAGCCTGTCCCTGTGGGTGGCATGGTGGTGTGACCTGCTCCTGCCTTGCCCTGGCCCCCAAAACCTGAGATGGATATTAGAGAAGCATCCTGCAACCAGCCCCAGCAGCTAAACCCGCTTTGGACTGTAGCAGCAGCAGGCAACCCCTTGAAGGAGGGAGGTTAAAATGCCTCAGAAAACCAAGACCTGAGAAACATCCCAAGCATTAATGAACTTATTACAGATGCCTCTAAGACACAAACAACAAGTTTGCCCTTGCAGCAGGGGGTGAAGCTGCAGCAGTCCTTGCCAGAGGGTGTTTTGATGCTTTGGAGCAGGGCGATAAAGGGCAGTTTTGATGCTACACCTTGGAGCCATGGCCCAAAGCAGCTGCACTTGGCCCCATATGACGCAACCCCACAAACCCTGAGCTTCCTTCCTTTTTTTCCCATTTTGGGCACATTTCGCCCTGTCATGCCCTGCCGGGCTGACAGTGCTGGAGGAAGGCACGTGGCACCTTCCCGCTGCCTCAGCAGTTCACGCCCTGTGAAGGCTCACGTGGGCCTGTCCCACCACCCTTGACTCAGCTAATTCTCCCTCGGCCAAGGCGTTGACCGAGCTCCTGCTGGCAAAGGTGATGGGTCAGGGCAGCAGAGGATGTCTGGGACCACCACCACCACCGCTGGGTCCATGTCCCCACCACCAGTCGCCACCGAAGCAGTTGGCTGTGCACAGTGAGCCGGGCTGGAGATGGGTGCTTGGATCCCTGCACTGAGCCTGGTGGTATCTGACCTGCATAAAAGCGGGATCATAGAATCATAGAATAGTTTGGGTTGGAAGGGACCTCTAAAGGCCATCTAGTCCAACCCCCCTGCCATGGGCAGGGACATCTTCAACTAGATCAGGTTGCTCAGAGCCCCGTCCAACCTGACCTTGAATGTTTCCAAGGATGGGGCATCCACCACCTCCCTGGGCAACCTCTTCCAGTGTTTCACCACCCTCCGCGTAAAAAATTTCTTCCTTATATCTAGTCTAAATCTACCCCCCTTTAGTTTAAAGCCATTCTCCCTTGTCC
>NW_008796218.1:784004-790736 GCF_000699145.1 Aptenodytes forsteri
GGCAGGGCTGCTCTCAATCCCTTCATCCCCCAGTACCCCCAAGTCCTTCTCGGCAGGGCTGCTCTCAATCCCATCCCCCAGCCTGTACTGATACCGGGGGTTGCCCCGACCCAGGTGCAGGACCTTGTACTTGACCTTGTTAAACCTCATGAGGTTCACATGGGCCCACTTCTTGAGCTTGTCCAGGTCCCTCCAGATGGCATCCTGTACCTGCTCACCAGGCATGTTTTGAGCATCCCATAATTAATGTTTGCTCAGTGATTGAGGCTGATGGGTGCTTTGTGTTATTAGTGAATGATGAGTAGCTGATGTTGTTGACGTTGCTACCTTGAGACATCTAATTTCAGCATTTGGACTGAGCAAAACGGCCAGGGGCCAGACTGCCGGTGCCAAAACCCTGCCGGGCTTTGTGTCTTTGGAGGTGGCTTCCTACCAAAGCCCTGCACATGGGCAAGCCTGTCCTGCCTTGGTAGCGCCGAGTTTGGACCCATATGGTGGCAGGGACAGGACCTGTGCCGGTGGCATGGTGGGGCCAGCAGTTCCCCTTGCTAGGGCAAGATGCGCAGAGCCCCCAAGCCCAGGGTAGCAGCAGGGGGAGTGGGCTTGGGGACATGGATGCAAGAAGATGTTCAGGGACCTAATCCAAAGCCCACTGAAGGTTTCTTGTGTATTTAACCCATCTTGATGCATGCGTGTAAGACTGGATAAAAGAACTGAATGTCTGTAAAGGAGTACTGAGTTATCCCAGCCCTCCTCCCACACTGCTGAACATGGGTGTGAGGGACAAGCACTCACACAGGGATGCTCATTTATTTATTTATTGGGGGGAAGAAAGCACTGGTGAAAGTAATGCTTGTGAAGCTTTAAAAGAAAAATTACCTTCTGATTATGCTGAGATTAAAAAAACTAAGCCAGAGTCATCTTCATCTCCTCCATCCATAATCCCAATGCCACCCAGCAGGCACTGCCCTGAGCAGCCAGTTTGTATTTTCTTACAAGGTGGTTCTGGGGAGCTCCCAGGAATTTGGGGTGCTGTGTCTCCAGGCAGCACAGCAGCCTCTAGTGACAACTGCTCACATCCAGCCCTGGGGAAAGAAACCTGCAAATGAATCTTGGGGGGCTGCTTGCTCCCCAGGAAAATTAGAAGCAGAGTCCAAATTGCTGGAGGAGAGGCATTCCTGCATGCAGGGTAGCTTGGTGCTGGGCAGGGTCCTGAGCATACCCATGAACCCCGTCTGCGCTGAGCAGCTGCACCTGGGAACCCCCACCCACACTCTCCACCCATGGCCCTGGAGACCCATTTAAGCTCAGGCCTGAGCACCCAGTCCTGCCCTGGTCCACAGGGTGCTGGTTAGCAGCACTGGTCCCTGCATGGCTTGTGCTGTAGGCAGCCCATCTCCAGTGCCCTCTCCTGGAGAGACATCAGAGCTACATAGTAGCTCTGCCTCCAGGATAGACTTCAGATCTGGGTTGCAGTCTTGTTCCTGGCCCATCTCCTGCAGCTTCAGTGTCCTACAGGTCTGGGTCTCCTAATGGCACTCTGTGAGCAGCCTGTGTGCCTAAGGAAAGGTGACTTGTGATATACCCTCTTCTGTATAGGGGCAGAGCTTGGGCTTTCCTTCTTCAACCTGGTCACCCATTTCTAAAAAGCCTGTAGGTTTTTTATGGCTTTGAAGTCTTTTTCCCTCTGCTGAGTTTGGCTGGAGCTGTCTGCTAACACATCAGCCTCCCCAGGAAACCAAGCTGAGTGTGTCTGGTGAGGCAGGGTCTTGAGCGCTTCCTTTGGGCAGAGGTCCTAGGAGTAAATCTTGGAGACTGTCTGAGCACAACTAAAGTTAGCTTTTTTTAGTGCTTGGTTTCATGCTTCCTTTAGCTCATGTGTGGGGTAATAGCTTCATTTATTTATTTGTAGAAGAGAAAAGTCTCTAGCTCCTACAGGGCAGGTAGGTGATAGTCTTCAGTGTCACAGCAAGACTGTCCTTCCTTCCTGGAGCAGTTGCATCTTTTGGCTTTATCCTAAGACCTAAAGGACCTCATATCAGGAGCAGAAATGAGCATCAAGTCTTGCCTGGTAGTCTGTGCTCTCATGCAATGCTCTCACCCCCTTTCCCTGAGGCTGCTTGCTGCAGCTTAGGAAATCCTTCCCTCTCCACCAGAAGGTTTGCCTTCAACTGGCCCAGTCCCCTGTGCTGCTGGGAGGGAGGACTACTGGCCTGCAGCCCATCAGTAGCAGGAAGGGACCCAGGCAGAGGGTACGCCCACATCTTGAGCCCCCTGGATGTTATGAAGGCCATCATCAAAGAAAATGTGGGGCTGGATCTGGGCGAGGATGGGGCCCTTGGGAGCCCCATCCATGAAGAAAGCCTCGTCGATGGCCAGACCCCACTCCTGGAGTGTCTTGATGGCTCGGACGCCCATGTCTCGGCCACTGCGGGCGGTCACCAGGTAGGTGCGGATGGGAGATTTTTCCTGGCTGAACTTCTTGCGGATCTTCCCAAGGTGCATGGCAAAAGCCTTCAGGGGACCCTGGAAGCACAGCAAGATACTTGGGAGTGGGTGGGAAATAAGAGGACACCTACTCTGCCTGTACAAGCCACTTGTTCCTCTTCCAGGGTCTCTCAGGGCTCTGCAGAGCACAGGGATGCCTGTGGGCTGCAGGATTGGGCAGTGCTGGGACTGGTACTGCGCACTGCGGTGCTCGGGAGGAAGGTGAGCATTGTGGTGCTCATCCTAATCCCAAAGTGACCAGGAAGGTACATCCCAGCGAGCAGTGCCTCTGGGTCCGAGTT
This sequence comes from Aptenodytes forsteri, assembly GCF_000699145.1. Lineage (NCBI taxonomy): Eukaryota > Metazoa > Chordata > Aves > Sphenisciformes > Spheniscidae > Aptenodytes > Aptenodytes forsteri. The sequence continues at coordinate 786,794 of NW_008796218.1, forward strand.
CTGCAGGGACTTGCACAACAAGAAGTCCTAGCCTACAAAAGGTGAAGTGGAGGTAACCACAATCCTAGATATTTGGGAGCTGATGCTCACTTACAGGAGACAGTGGGCCAGATCCATCTCCAGTGGGACTCCAGATCAGGCCCACACCAGGGACTGAGTGGTGGATGCAAAGGGAACCTGTAAGGGTTTGTGCTTCTTTGGCTACTCATGGCAAAGCCCTAGTGGGAGAGATGCTCACGGTGGGTGCAGAGCTTGTGGATGCCCATCAAAGTGGGGTGGCTTGCTCACCTCTCCCATGGGCACAGCCTCCATTGCCCGCTCATATCGCACTGCCCCCTCCAGCCCCTGCTCCTGGAAGACCTGGTCCGTCTCGTTGGAGAAGAGCACGGCATCCCCGTCGAACACCACGCGGAGTGGGGTGCTCGGGGCCTGCACCTCCTGCTGGAAGACAAGTGCTGCCGAGACCCCTGCAAGACAGAGCAAGGTGGGGCTCAGGAGGGACACCCCCGCCTGGGGGCAGCTCGTGCATGGCCAGCTCCTCCCTATGCATCTGCTGTGGCCCCATCCCACACCTCAAATGCCGGGGTCTCCAAGCTGGGGTTCTTTTTGTGGGGGTCAGCCCAGCCTTTCTAGGGCTGTGTTATCCCCCCATAGGGATAAGAATGGACAACAAAGTGCTGCTGATCAGAGACTGTCTGGAGAGATACTTGGTCTGCTAAGAGATGATGGGTGGTTGTGTAGGCACAAGCAGCCCTCCTCCTGGTGCTCGCTCACCCTGTGAAGCCTGGCTTTAATGCCCAGATTTAGCACTCCGTGCTGTGAGTAATAGAGACTGGCACCTCCACTTGATTGGGGTAATTGGCTTAATTACAGTTCTCTTCCTACAGGCTGCTCCCTGCCCGCCTTCATCTGTGGACTGAAGCCCCTGGATGAGAGACACTTGTCAGAGCAATGATGCTCTTCAAGAAGGCTCCAGGAATGTGCTGTGTAGCGAAGGAAAGCCCAGGCTGCAGATGGCTTGCTCCTGACCTTGAAGGACCTTGGCCAGCTGATGTGCTCATACCCAAGCAAATTAATAAGGAGGTAATTACCTCCCTTAGAGCCGTTGAGGAGACTGCACTCCCTCTGATCCAGGTCAAGCATGTGCTTACATCTATCACTGAGTACATGGTAACTCTGCATGTACCAAGAAAGCAAATTGCTATAGCATCCTCACAAAGCCCTGGGAATCACTGATACACTCTCATTGATACAGGGAGCAGCAATGGGCAGCATCTTCGGTTAGAAAGGCTTAAATGTCAGGCAGGGAATGACCAGCCCATGGCAGAGCTACGGCCAGAATTATGCATGAAGCACTTGTTGGCTTGTGAAGGCATCTGAGAAACTCTGGTGTGTTTGCAGGCTATTGGGGACAGAAGAGGAGATTGAACCATTCAGGACTGTACTGGTAATCAACATGCTATTCAGGTCCTTGCCCTTGTAAGAGCGCAGACTCTGGTGTTGCCTCTTGGTACTGGGCTGCTTGGAAAAACTGTGGTGGGTTTGGGACGTGGGATGGAGGGGAGAACGCACCTCTCTGGAGGGCATTGCAGACATCTATCCTGTCAGCTGAGAGGAAGAGCTTGACGCCGTGGGACTTCAGGTACTGCGTGGAGTCCTTGTTGCTGACGAAGCAGAACTTGGATATCTCCAGGCCTTCAGGTCAGGGGATGTGAGCAAAGTCTATTAGGGGGCAACATCCTCCTTGCAGCCCCCCCCGCCCCAGGGTCTCGGCATGCTTTGCAGAGCTCAGCGCAATTAATTTCCCAGTGCTGTGTGGGGAACCTGCCCCTGTTCTTGCTGCATATTCTTGTCCCGTTGCTCCTGTGAAACTGCAGAGTGCAGTTAAATATTCCCTTCATACCTCCCTTAAATGAGCCTTCCTGACAGCACTCTGGGATTTAGTTGTGTTTTTTTTTTTTTCTTTTTAAGAATTCTGTTTCTTTAGCAGCTGCCTGAGGATGCCCAGGCTGTGCAAAATGCTGCCAGACCCCCTGGTGCAAAGGATATGGCCAAAGGGAGCCTGGCTATGCTAAGGAGCCTGTACCCTAGGTGTGCTCTGGCACCCTGGGCAAGCTGCATGGGGCTGGCAGGAATTGGGCTTGTTTCCGAAATAACCCCTTCCCCTTGTGTCCCCTGGCTCTGTATTTGCCACTGATGCTCCACTGTGGTGCCTTATCTGTTTCATAGCTTCCCGGGGGAAGCAGATGCCCCCAGGGATGGGGTCCCCCTTACCGTAGTGCTTGGCGCTGTTGATGATGCGCACGCCGCTCTCTGGGCTATTGTTGGAGACCACCAGGATGTCAAAGAGGTCCTTCTCTGCCAGGTTGCTCTCCAGGATCTTCTCATTCACATACTGTGCTGCCTGCGAGGAGATGATGTGTCTTTTGGAGGGGCATGAGTGCAATGGCTTTGCCAGGGCTCTTTCACAGTTAAGGTTAGTGGTTTGTGCTGCATCTGTCAGCTAGGGCAAGGCTAGCATGTTATGGGGAGCCAGACAAAGCAACCACCCTGCAAAAGCCATCACCAGGAGGGTATGGAGCAGGATACTCCACCGGGGGGAGGTGGACACGTGGGACTGGTGAGGAGCACAGGTCTTGCTGCCCTGCAACGAGGCCAAGAGGCCAGGACAGGCATATCTGCACCTCATGATAGGAGTTGAGACCTAAACCTGTGAAAGCTGAGCTTTCAGCCCATCCTGCAAGTGTCTGCATGTGCCCCTGGCCAGGCATGGGGCTCACCTGGATGAAGGCGAAGGCCGTGCCCGGTGGCAGGGGTTTGTCCTGGTTGGCCTGCTGGTGCCTTGCGTACTCCTCCTTGCCCTTCTCCAGGTAGAGCTTGTGCTCCTCCTCCAGATTGAAGATGGCTCTGGTGGTCACTGCAATGACCAGTGCCTCACTGGGGTCTTTCTGCAGGACAGGGAGAAAAGAAGGAGCTTGGGGAGGTGGGGTGAGCAAGGGTACACAGGGCTCCACCGACCAGGGTGGTGGGGTTGGGCGTTGGAGGCACCACCCATGCATCACGGTTCCTGATGCCAGCGGGCCTTTGAAGAAGAGGTACCAAGCCCAATCTTAGTCTTCAGGCCACCAAGGATGGGGTAGGCAGTTGTGAAACCCTAACCTGTCTTGTAAGTGCCAAATGCTCTGAGGACAGCTCACACCAGAGGTGATGACTGCTTCATAATTTTGGTGTTTGTGGGCACAGCACAGCCATGGTCGCCCATTTGTGCTGAGCTGGGCACTACTGGGTTTCTCTGCACATACTGGTGGTTTTACCCTTCATTTCTGTCTGTTCTGGAGCGTCTCTATATATGTACAGAAGCTGCTGCTTTCTCCCTGGCCGTTCCAAAATTTAACTGTGAGCAAATGCACCTGTCCTGTCCATGCAACTGGAGGCTCAGTCCTGCAACCTCTTCCCATGTGGAAATCACATGGACCTCACTGGGACCAGGTGCCTAGCACCCTGGGACAGGCCACTTCTGTTGAAACCTAGGCAAAGGCAATTCAGGCCACCACAGCTCCAGGTTGTGGTGTGTCCTCTCCTGCGGTGGCATTACAAAACTTGCTTTAGACATACAGGATATGTGTTTTGTAATGAACAACCTTTTACCTGTTTCACATCAGTGTTTATGACTGTGCTTTCAGGCTCTGCCATCTTCAACTTTCAACCTCAAAGAGAAAATAATACACAATTACACTGATGCATTATAATACAGCCATCTAGAGAGGGGGAAGAGTGGAAAAGAAAGGGGACAACCTACCCACCAAGTGGAGCAGCCCAAATGAGCCTGCTTCTGCTGAGAACAGCTCTGCTCTGAGAAAGCCTGGTCTAATAGTTCCAATTAAATACGATGAAGTGGCTTTTCAATCACAGATCACTGCTTTTTCTGCACACCCCCCCCCCC
>NW_008796218.1:790882-803334 GCF_000699145.1 Aptenodytes forsteri
CCCCCCATTATTCTTCTCCAGGGGGAACTGCTGAAAGCTCTTCCCAGCAAAATAAGCCTGTCCTTACGCACAGAGGCTTGGAGATTGATTGGAGCTAAAAAGCCAAAATAGGTCAGATCTTATGGGTAGGCTTCTAGTTCACATACTTATTGCCTTTCTTCCTACTTTTTTTTTGTTTGAATGGTGAATTTGTATCCACAAATAAGCAAGTTCACTGTGTGAGCAGCTCATTTGCAGCTGCAAAAGGCCTGAGTAAGCAGAGATGTGTGGTGAGGACTTGGGTGCAGGACAGGATCCCACTGCTGGGGCTTGTCTGTCCCTCCACAGCCAGCCAGCTCCTACACTAAAGGTCTGTGTGCAGGCTGTGCTAACCCAGGTCTGGCAGATGAAAGTCACGAGGGGTTACACGGTCTGCCTGCGCCTAGCAGCTGAATAAGAAATCACATTTATTTTTGTACACCCGGGTCCTGCGGTTTCTGTAACCACCATGCTGTACACTTCATTTCTATGCACTAGTCAGTGTTAGAAGTGGACTTTCAGGATTCAACCTGTGGGATGAGAACTGTTCCCACTCCCCTGAGGGGCATCCCATGAGGGTTGTTTCCACCCAGCAGCTCCTGTAAGTATGCTGTGGGGTTTCTCTGGAGAGCAGAGGCAACAACGATGTCTCTGCACAGATGTGCTGGGAATGGCAGGGGGGTTAAAACCTCATTTACCAGTTCATGCCCTACCTGATTACTGAGGGCTGTGCAAGCATAGATCAAAGCCAGCATGCAGTGTAAAGGGGAAGTCAGGGTCTCCAGGAAGACCTTTCTTTTGCCCCAATTTTCTTTAATTCATTTTTATTATTCAGGGGCTGTGCAAAGTGTTGCCTGGGCTGGTAGGAAATGCACTTGGCTGATGCCAGCCCCGAGAGCCAGAGCCTTGCCATGGGCGTTTAATGTTTGCATGTGCACTCCCCAACTGCCCCAGGGGTGGAAATCCCTACTGGCAGGGTTGTTTCCCCAGCCAGGGGATGCCTGGAAAGCCAGGAGATCCTGAGCATCCCTCTGCTTCTTCCACCCATAACCCATGCTGGGAAGGGGGTTTCCTCCCACAGAACAGGGCAGAGGGTGGCAACCACCAGCCCTTGTCTGCTGAGCAGGGAGAAGCTTTCCTCTGACCAAATTTCAGCACTTTTCTAAAAGTGAAGATGAAATGAGAGGAGGCAATGGAGCTGAGCAGCCCTTCCTGGAGGGAAAACACCACCTCTGATTTCTGCTCTGTCCTTCCAAGTGCTGCAAACCGAGCCTGACTTCTCCTTTCCATCTACCTGCCTCTAATAACTGCAGTATTGCTTGCATACAGATACGTGTATATGCACATGCACACACTCCTCTCTGCAGGAGCACCCCCCATGCACACAATGCCAGACACGCAGGAAGGCGTTTCAGGCAGATGCTTGCTGGTCCCCGCAGCTCATCCTACAGCTGCGTAGCACAGAGCAGCTATTACCCCACTGCACACAGCCAGGATGTTGCTAGACAGAAAAGCCCAAACTCACTGCGAGCGCTGCCGCTGCTCCCTGGTGCAGCCTGTCCGGTGGCAGCATCCAAACTTTGCCCAAGATGCTGCTGTTTATATTTCCCCCTTCCCGTGCTGGCAGGAAGCAGGCAGGAGCCGGGCTGGGGTGCAGCTCCGCTCCCCGGCGTGCTGGGATTTGTAGGCAGCCCAGCGGGTTGGAGTCGTGCCCGAGCCAGACTGCATTTCCCAGCCAGCACCACGCAGGCGGCTCATGGCCGCCCGGGCCTGGCCGTGGGCCTGGCTGTGGACACGGCCGTGCTCTGGGGAAGTGGCTCAGCTCTGGTCCTGCTTTTCGGGCTCCCTCGGAGCTCGTGCTCAGTCGCCATTCGCTGCCCACAAGTGCTGCTGCGATGCCTATTTCTGTAGCCAGGGTATTTATAGCGTGCCTCCAGACCTCCCAGCCCTTGCATATGTAATGGTTGTGTTTTTAACCGAAAATATAGGGGTACCTGTTCAAGAGCAGCTTGCAGCGTATGCAGGTAGATGCAGAGACCTGGGCCAGGGAGAAAGGCTGGTGCAAAGTGTGGCAGGGTGCAGCGGCAGCTCACCGCATCTGCAATTTCACTGCCCTGAGCAGGGGTGATTTTTGGGCTGGGATCTTGCTTTTCCAGGTGGGCTGTGTGGCACCCAGCCCCGTGAGGCTCATGCTGTTGGGGTATTTCAACACCCCCTTTCGGCCCAAGAGTGAGATTTGGGGGAGGCGGAGGGGTGCTGACACAAAGGAGCAGCTGCCATCCTGCAGCTTTTCCCTTGACCAGCCAGGTCACGTCCCTGCCCCGCTGCTGGAAGATGGCCCAGACCAGCAGCCTCCCCAGCTTGGCTCCTGCCAAAGGAGACCAAACTCACCAGCATTAAGGCCAAGCAGCCGTCCCCTTGTGTGGCACCAGGTAATCACCAGCATCACCAAATCTCCTCTCAAAGTGCAGGCTGCAACTGGGGTCCTGCACAGCTTGGCTTCACAGAGATGCTTGTCTCTAGCAAACAGCCTGTCAAAAAGGCTACCGATATGCTCAGCTTTTAGCATGCATATGCAAACCCCCTTTCCCTGACTGATTTTACTGGACATGTTCCCTTTTCCCCCTGTCCCCCTTATGCATTTCTCCCATGCATCCTCCAGGACTGCCAGTTTAGAGCAAAAAGTGTTTTGACATCTATGTTTCCCCTCCCAGAGTTTTGCTGCATCATCATTCCCACAGCAACTCCTGCTCCTGGAGACGATGCTTCTCTGAGCAGCAGGAGTGCAGGGTGCTTGCGAGTGAGACCATGTTTCGGGTGACCGAGGGGCAGCCCCTGCACCTCTCCTGTGGCCAGGCGCCCAGTGTGGCAACGCCTTGGTGGCCATGTGAAAATCTGGCAGGACCAGTGAGCCAGGGTGGCCGGGCAGAGCTGGGATGGATCTTGTTTCCGGGGCCTCTTCCCCCATCTCCGCATCAGCCATCGGGCACTGGCAGTATCGCTCCCTGCTTCCAGTACCGCCCCAAATTTCCATGGTGACAAGGCGGGTTTTGGGCTGACTTTGCTGAATTGGCAGCAAGAGAAGAAGTGTGCAAGGATAAATTTAATGCTACAGGGATGCCAGTGAAATCGCTCCTGGCCGTGTGCCTGTGCTGCTCCTGTTGGTGCTGGGGGATGGAGCCACCCAAGCAGTATCCCCTCACCCTGTCAGTCCTCCCTGCCGGGTTGGAGCAGAGCATCCTCGTTCATCCCCACTGCCGCACGCATTTCCCGGGCCCTCGTGTGGTGCATTAAACCACTGTGTGTCCCTGTAGGCCAATGAGCTGGGCTCCCTAAGTGCAGAGCTCACCAGGGATGGATGCAGCCATGCACCCGTCTCCTTGCAAGCGTCCGTCCCCTTGTGCGAAGTGCCTGCAGCCACACGGTCCAGCCCAGCATCGCTGCAGGAATAACTTGAAGAAGTGAATTTGCCAGGGCATAGAGCTGGGCAGCGATGCCCACTGGCTTCTTATAGGCAGGAGGGCAGGTTTTGCTTCCTGGTCCGGCAGGGAGTTCCCCTCTGGCTTTTCGCCTGCGTGAGCACCGCTTGGGTCAGCAGCAAGGTGGAGCCGACGGAGCTGCTGGGGCTGCCTGGTTCCTGGGCTGGCAAAGCAGACTTTCCTGTTTCGGCTGTGCAGTGCAGCCACCATCCCTGCTGCACCCTCGGCTCCGCACCCAGCGGGGTCCTGTCTCACCCCGCAGCATGCCCCTGCCACGCACGGCAGCTAGGCTCAGAGCCCGCACGGCAGGGAAGGGAGACTGAGGCTGGGAAGGAAACGCATCGGTAAGTCTGGTTTTGGGAGCCCAGTCACCACAGGGTTGGGAGCGAGAAGCAGGGCTCCCCCAGCCCCTTTTCCAGGAGCAGGGGTGCTTGATGCTCCCTGCAGAGCTCACCGAGGCTGCGCTGCCTCTCCCAGACCGCAGCAGGGCTGTCCCCATCGTCACTAAAACAGCGGCTCAGGTCACCCCATGGGGCTGGGATGAGCTTTTTTTTTAAACCAGGGCCAATGTCAGACTAATGTGACACAGCCCATGGGGGTCTGGCAGGGAAAAAGTGCTGAAACACCTAATTCTGTGCTGGGTGGGTGCCTGCTCGTCTGTGCTGTTGTGTCCACCCACTGCCACAGCCTGAAGCCGCAGCCCGGCTCCTCCTAAATATCACAGGCACGTCACCAGCCACCACTTTCCATGTGCAGTGACAGGAGAAAAGCTGCTGGTGGCGAGGCTGCGAGTAGAGCTCGGGTGTCCAACGGCACAGATGTCCCAGGTGGCCCTGGGCAAGTCACTTAACCTGCACCTCACTGCCCCAGCGATGATGCCGCATGGATGATAGCAATTCCCACATCCCTCCAGCCCTATGCCTGCACGCGGCAAAGCCCACTGTTGGGAAAATTAAAAGCTCTTGCTGGCTTTGTGGGCTCAGCGGAGGGAGGCGCAGAGGTGGTTTCTCCCCGGTAGGATATCCGTGCAAGGAGCCATGGCCCTGCGGCGTGGGCAGAACGTGGGCAGAGCGCAGGCAGAGTGAGGTGGTGTTGGCTGTTTGAGCAGGGACCCACTCAGACCCGGGGCAGGCAGCTGGGGAAGCCAAGGCAAACAGGCACATACCTGCCAGCCTCTGTCACGGCACTGGGACCGGGTGCCACCAGCGCCGTGATGGCTGCAGACCCACTTGCCGTGCAGCCTGGCTCCTGGTGCACCTCTCCTGCTGCCGCTCGTCACCCGAAAGGAGGCAAGAAGGAAGTTTTGGCTACGAGGAAGTGTTCATGCTAGAATAAGAGCCTTGCTATGGGGAGAGCAGTAGTGAAAAGCCATTCTGCTTTAAATTTGAAGCCTTCCCTTAAGCTGCGTCAGTGTTGCCATGTGCACGGGTTGGGCTTACGCAAAGTTTCCGAGCCAGCGTGAACCCAGCCTGGTGGCACCACTGCCACCTGCAATGTGGGCACCAGCCCCGCTGCAAGCCCAGGAGCAAACCCTCCTGCTCCTCAGCTCTGCAAGAGGGGGGAAAATAGCCAAAAAAGGGTGTTAGCTAATGGTGGGGCTTGCCTGGGGCTGAGCAAACCCTTCAGCTCATGCTGGCTGTCCAGGGAGGAGCCAGCACAAAACAGCTCTTGGGTTTTTTTCCCCTACAGCCAGGTGATTCCTCTTCTCAAAAACAAAGGAAAACTCCCTAATCCATCCTCCCTCTCCCTCCCCTTTCCGAAGGCAGGCTTGCAAGGATATAAATGAGAAGGCTGTAGGTGAGGGGCCGGCTGGCGCAGAGCCCTCCCTGCCCCGCGGCTCCCTCCTGATCTATTTCACACCTCATTGCCAAAGTGGCCAAGCCCTAAATGCTTACGCTGGGCTCTATGTTTTAATTGTGTTTGCTCTCATTAGAGCCCTGGGCCACCGGCAGCACACCGTGCTACTGGAAAGGAAATCCCCACCCTGTTAATTTTGCTTGCGTCCCCAGGTCACCCCAGCTTAGCCATGGCGGTGGCAGCCAGGAGAGGCAGGGCGACGGTCTCCCCACTTGCCGGCAGCCCTGTGTCCATTGCCACCACGGCTCGGCCAGGCTTTCTGGGTGGCTGGCTTAGCTGGATCCCATGTAAGTATGACAGTGCTTGCCCTGCTCCCTCAGGCAGCGTTTTCCTGGGGGGCTCCTGGATTCTGAGGCTGTGTATCCACTTCTCCCTCCCTTCAAATCCCGTTTTCCAGCAGTGTCCATTGGGGTGGGGATGTTGCAACGTGGTACTGCACTGCTCCAGGAGCGCAGGGCATCCTTGCTGCCCATTTGGGGAATGGTCTGCAGCCGCAGCCTCCCTGCATGGGGCCTGTCCAGCATTATAGGGGCAATTTTGAAAGTACAACTCCTTAATGCTGAAGCACCGGGAAGGGTGTTAAATGCACTCTACACGTTTTCGCTTGAGTTTAACTCTTCTGTCCATCTCTGCTCCCTGAACATCGCACCAGTACCCAAATGGGCGCTCATTGCTGTGGCTGTGGCAGTGGCCGTTCTCCTCCTCCTCTTCCTCATCTGCATCGTCAGGTGCTGCTGTGGCAAGAAGAAGCCCAAGAAGAAGGAGAGAGTCAGCTTGCGTGCTGTCAGTGGCTCCAGCACAGCCTGCCTCGTGCGTCCTGCTTTCCCCTCTCCCCCACCTCCCTCCTCCCCAGAGGTTTGCTGCCACACTGCCCGGTCCTGGGGGTGGTGGGAGCACGGCATGGCCGGGGACATGGCTGAGCATGTCCTGAGGGTAGTGCTGCTCTCTGCTGCAGGTACAGCCTGAGATGGAGGACCTGGAGCGGGGAGCGGAGCAGGCAGGGCGAGGAAAGCTGCAGTACTCCCTGGAGTACAACTTCCGTGTGCAGGAGGTGGGGATGCTTGCGGCCATAGCATGGCAGGGAAAAGGCTTTGGTCTTGCATGGTCCCTCTTTGCTGCCCACCAAGGTGGACCATACCTTCTTGCACCTCGCCCCCGCCCACAGCCTGCTGGCTTTCATGCCCACGTGCGTGGAGGTGTCCTCCCTGCTGCACTTGCTTGCTTCCCACTGAGCCCCCAGTCATCTGCCCCGTCGTCCTCCACCTGGTGACCTTGTGCATCGCTCCTTTTAAGCTGAAAGTCGGTGTGAAGCAGGCAGCCAAGCTGAAGGCCATGGACAGTGGAGGCACATCCGATCCGTACGTGATCGTCTACCTAACATCCGATATGAAGAAGAAGTACGAGACCAAGGTTTACCGTAAGACCCTGAACCCCGTCTTCAATGAGAGCTTCACTTTCCAGGTAGAAAACTATAGCTGATGATGTTTTTATGGTCCCATCAAGAGTGTTGCATGGCACTGCTCCCTGGGCACAAACCTCTCCAGGCAGGGAGATGCCTTTGTAACCGGATGGGGAAGTGTCAGAGAGAAAGACCTGTTATCACGTCCACCGCCCCATCCTGTGGGGCAGGGTTGCCACTGAGGAGTGAGTCCTGCTTTTGGGTCCTCCCCTGCAGGTACCCCAGGCGGAGGTGCTTGAATCCACACTGGTGATGCAGATCTATGACTTCAACCGCTTTGCCAAGCATGACATCATTGGTGAGGTCCGGCTGCCCCTGGCCAGCGTCAGCCTGCAGCACGTCATCGAGCAGTGGAGCGACCTGGTGGCGGCCAGTAAAGTGGAGGTTGGTCCTGGCGGGTGGGAAACTCTGCTGGGAGGAACACACTGTTGCTTTTGTTTTGTTTGCCACCTCCCTAAGAAGCAGCCCCTTGGGGACAAGCATGAGGGTGGGGGAGACCTGAGAAATGGGTCCAGCCTGGTGCTCCAGCCCCAGGTGAGCCAGCTCCTCTGCCCGGTGCTCATTGCTGGCATGTCTCCATCAGGAAGAGCGGCTGGGCGAGATCTGCTTCTCGCTGCGCTATGTCCCCAGCACTGGCAAGCTGACGGTGCTCATCCTGGAAGCCAAGAAGCTGAAGCGGATGGACTCCCACGGGCTCTCAGGTCAGGAGGGACTGCTCATGCTTAGATGTCCCTACCCCTGCCCAGGCATTAACTGCAAAGCCTTGAAAGCTCTCGGTGCAGAGACCTGCTTCCCTCTCCTACCACCATACCCAGCCCTTGGCTGGCTCCCAGCCTTCCCCAGCACAGATACTCTAGCTTTGGGCAGAGCTGGAGGTATCTCCCAGGAGGAGATGTCATGGCTGGATGGTAGGGGGAGCTCGTGGCAGGAGGAGGCAGGCAGAGGTCAACTCTGGGGTGGCTGGCAAGGGGAAGAGGGGTGGATGCTCACCACAAGGGGTGGTGAGCAAGTGGGATGCCATGCTCTGCTTGGGAATGGCCCAGGGAAGCTGTTTTGTGGCTGAGCTCCTCAGTCAAAAATTGTCACTTGTGTCAGCCATGTCCTCTCTCTCCTCAGATCCTTTTGTCAAGGTGCATCTCATCCTGAACAGGAAGAAATGGAAGAAGAAGAAGACAAGTGTGAAGAAAAACACCTTAAGCCCTTACTTCAATGAGGTGTTTGTTTTTGAGGTGCCTTTCAATCAGATCCAGGTAGGTTTCCCTGCAGCTGAGCAGGTCCCTGATGAGGCACGCCTCCTCCCACTGACCCTCTTTCTTGTGTGCCCCCCCCCAGAACGTGGACGTGGTCATCTCCATCTGGGATCACGACAAAGTGACCAAGAATGAGCCCATCGGCAAACTCTTCCTAGGCTCCCGGGCCACAGGCAACCAGCTGCGTCACTGGTCCGACATGCTGTCCAACCCACGCCGGCCCCTTGCCCAGTGGCACAGCCTGCAGCCCCCGGACGTGGTGGACAAAGCCCTGGGGCTGAAGTCCCACCTCAAGCTGTCCCTGCCCCCCAGATAGTGGGGGTCTCCTCCTCCACCCAGGCGGCAGGACGGAGAGCTTGCAGAGGGGTGAGGGGCTTCCACTCAGTAGCATCTAGACGTGTTGGTCCCAGCTCAGTGTCAACAAAGAGGGGACTGGGGCCTCTTTTTGACCAAGATATGATCTGCCTGCTGGTGCAGCTCATGTCCTGTGTAATGCCTGGAGCGGGGCAGCTCGGCATCCCAGGGCAAGGCTGGATGTGGAGCAGAGGATGCTAGAGGGGACGGCATGGGCACAGGAGCCGGCTCATCCCAGCTGCTCACGGGCCAGGGGGACAAATACACAGAGCTTTGCGCTCATGCAAAAACACTGAGTCCACTGGTATTTTTAAAGCAGAGGATTAATGTGCTGGCAGCCTGGGGTGGGAAGTTTCTTTGATTGTGAATAACTCGGCAAGAGGCAAGTTCTTGGGAAGGCTTTATGTGTCCTGTGGAGCTTCTTAAACAAGATCAAGATCTTGAAGCTCCCTAAGAGGCTTGAGAGGAGAGAAAGAGGACAGGCTGGCAAGGAAGGTGTTGGAGATACAGGACTAGCTCTTTAGTGCCTCTGCGATAAGCATGCTCTGTGTCCTGGCTAGAGGCTAAATGAGACAGCAAAATCAACCACTGGTTGTCCGCATAGCTTCACTCTTAGCCCATTCCCAGCCCATGCTGACTTGTGCACCCCAAGATGTGACTCAGGGTATGGGACTCACCAGCGACCATCCCCATGGACCATGCAGATGAGGATGCACAGTATCGGCTCCATCTACCCCACATGGTCCTACAGCACTAGTGCAGCAAAGTTTGCACCCCCGGCACCTGGAGGTGCTGCCAGAGTGGAGGGGCTGAGGCTCTTGCTTTCATACCATGACCACACTACTCTGATGAAGGCTGGGCTGCAGCCCTCATGTCACTTCTGGGCAGGTTTCATGTAATCTGGGAGGTTTTTGTGGCCACATGTCCTGCCCTGCCCTGCTTCATGGCGCCTTGGGGTGGGGGCTATGTAAGTAAAGATCCCTCCTAGAAGGAGGAGGGCATTGGAGAGGTGCCACTGTCCCTACCCGTCCTTGAGTATGCTGCAGTTTGGGGTGGCTTGAGAGCAGCTCCTCTGAGCTACCTGCAGGAGGAAGCTCACTGCATTGGGCTGGAGGAAGGAATCGCCCTTGCTCCGAAATACTTCTGCTACAAAGCAGCCATAGCACACAGAAGATTTGGACTCATGTAATGGAATTTTGGCCCAAAAGACAAAAGTAATTTGCACCGTGGGGAGCTGCGGGCACAATGCTAATAGCTATTTCCCAGGCTCTGGAGGGGAGAGAGCACAGCACATTAATGAAAAGCCATTAATATTGAAAAGCAGTTAATCTGCAATTACCTGGAGCTCCACGGTGCGACCATCCGAGAGTTAAACAAACATGGGGAAGCTGAGGAAGGTTATGAAAATTCTTGATAGAGATTAATGACCTGAGCTTAACCATAAAAAGCTGCTGCGTCTGCTTCTTGATAAATATTCTCCAGGCTTTGCCATGGCCACGAGGAGAGAAGAAATGACAGGATGGTTTCGAGATGGCTGTAACAAGTGGAGTGTGGCTTCTGCTGGGGAAACAGCATCTGCTGGCAGCCGCTAATGAGATGGAGGAGGAAATCAGTCACCTGAGAAAGACTTGTAAAGGGATGCTTTAAAGCCTCAACCTTCAGTCTCAGCCTTAAATCAGGTTGGAACAGGCTGTGCAGAACGGAACATCTCTGAATTGGGTTTGGGGTCCCAAATACATTGCCAGGTTGGTTTTTGGTGATGCTGTGTGGTGATTTAGGGCCATGCAGGACACAGAAGGGTTTTGGAGGTTCTAGAAACAGGCATTTCTTATTTGTGTGTGTGTGTATGCTTTTTCCAGCCCCCTTTTTTGAAGTCGTGGCCTTGAGGTTCACTGCACAATTTACGGGGCCGGGCATAAAAGCATGTGTATATTAGCCCCAAAATGGACACAGCTGAAGAAAGTGCAGGGACATCACCTCCTTGAGAAAGGTTACCCCCCATACCAGTGCCCACCACTCCTCTCTCCAGCTTTGGCCTCGGTCAGAGCCCAAATCGCCAGCACAGTCCCAGGTGAGCAGAGCTGGCGAAGGAAGCCCCTGGCACTTTTGGGGGGAAGCCGGGGACCTCGGGAGCGAGCACCCAACTGGGTCAGCTCCAGGCAGCCTGGGCTGATCCTTGGTGCTATAAAACTCAGCAACCCGATTTGTTTGCTCAAGAGGGAGAGGCGAGTGGGTGGGGATGATCTCCACCCAGTTCCAGTTTTTAATGCACCACCAAGGCTCCTTCCTTCCTCCATCATTGCTTTTCCTTTTCAATCTGCCTTGTGCTCTTATAACAAGGTTTTGAGCACTCTCCTCCTCCGGCAGGATCCTTTTTGTATCTGCTGGTAGCTTTTTGAAGCAGGGCTGGTGGAGCTGGGCTTCATTTCATGGCTTATTTCACCGCAAGTGAACACAGCCCTCTCTGGAGCCTGTTCACAGGAAAGAGGATGGCCCCATCTCACGTGCAAGCATCTCCTTTTCACCTTGGCCTTGGCAAGGCCAGTTGTCCCCCATCCGCCAAGGCCAGATGTCCGAGCATCTCCTGCCTGACCGATGCTCCTCATGTACTTGGAGGGCCTGGAGCAGGAGGATTCTCTGGTGGAAGATGCAACAAGAGAAGTTAAAGGAAGGGGAAACCAACTCCTCCCGAGCTTGTATCTGTGCTGGATTCCCCCGTCTGCATCTAGAGGGCAGGGCAGGTACGTGCTCCAAGCTGGGTCTCTGTGTCATCTGGTCTGTGGCCCCTGTAGAAAGTCACCAGCCAAGATTTCTTCTTCTGGAGATGGAGTGCGTGTGTGAGAGGGAGAGAAAGCTCTGACGCTCTGGTGCAAGCCCATTCCCATTGCCACAGAGCCAGTTGGCACCTGGGTGGCGATGCTGGAGGTGTTCATGTGGCTTTTTCCAGGAGGCAGGAACCAGCCTGATCCTGCACCACGGGGGCAAAGGGGGTTTTGCTGGTGGGTTAAGGGGGGCAAAGGCAGGTATCCAAAGCCAGTCAGCATGGTGCGAGGTGTCTGGGTGGCGGGTGGGGAGTTCATTCCTCTGCTTCATGCAAGGGACAGTCCCTCTGCATTTAATTAGCAGCTTTGCAGGATGGTGGCAAGGCAAAAAGCAGGGCTTGGGCCAGGCAGAGGTCTGTTAAAGGAGACAAGAAGTACTGAAAATTGAGGTGTTTGCTATTAAGATTTATAATCTCAATTATTTATATCCAGATACAAGACTTCTGACCTCCAGAAGTCCCTCCCAAAGTGAATTATTCCTTCATTCAGTGATTTTTATGATATTTGTCCCTGCACTTCAGGAAATCAAACAGGAGAGCCACACCAGGAGAAGGCTGAGCCTTATACGTGCTTGTTGCCAGTCATCTGCCGTGAGACAAAAATGATTACGGGCTGTCATCGTTCAGCCTGGGTATGTGCTGGCTGTCCTCCAGCCGCAGATTTTTTGGCTAGTCTCACAGTTTTTGAAAGTGGGAGAGTATCTAAGCTTTTCTCACAAGGAGCAAGCGTGCCCGTTTTATAAATACTCGATAACTAGCATCATTATGTCTTGCAATTTTATGGGGAAATGTGTGCTTTGCCATGCAACAGGTTCTTTTTAAAAGCCCTGTCTCCTGAATTTGCAGGGTTTTATGCAGGTTTGCAGCTCTTTTTAAGCGCATTTTTATCCTTTGTCGTTGCAGAGGTGGGGGGGGCGGGCGGTGGGAAATCCATGAGGATGCCTCCAGGCTCCAGGCAAAGCGAGAGGATGGTTGGCTTTTGTTCGAGGCTCTTGCAAAAGAGCGGGGGTCCCGGCCACGCCGCGAGCCCGGGGTTCGCCGTGGGACGCTAGCGGTGCACGACGTGGAGGAAGGCCCCGCACAAGGGTCGCCAGCTGCCGCTGAGGTTCGCAAAGCGGGTGGGTGGGAGGAAAGCCGGTACCCCTCAGCCGGAGCAGAGGAGGGGAGGCGAGGCGGCGTGGGCCGCAGCCAGCCTCCCCCCCCCCCGCGCCCCG
>NW_008796218.1:803614-830406 GCF_000699145.1 Aptenodytes forsteri
GAGGGGGGAGCGGGAGGGGGGCTGCGGGACGGTGCGCTGCTGCCTTTCGGGGTGATTGCTTCCTCTGGCCGAGTCTGCTGTGGATGTGACTTTCAGTTTCTCAGAGAGAGGCAAGGAGCCCTGCCCCTATCCTTATCTCTACTCCTTTCCCTATCCCCTTTTTCCTACCCCTTTCCCCCTTTTTCCTGCTCCCTTTTTCATGCCCCTTTTCCCCTGCCCCTACCTCTTTTCTCTGCCGCCTTTTCTCTGCCCCCTTGCCCCTGCCCTGTCTGCTGCTGGGGCTCTCACATCTGAGACTGTTCCTGCCCCAGACTGGGCTTGTTTTGCTTCTGGATCAGTCTGATGACACAAAGGTGTTTTTAGGACCACTTTACATCCCAGTGCACCTTTCACTGCCGTGGACAGGAAGGGAGGAGGGTTTCCCTCGTGGGGTAGTAGCTTCCTGCCCCAAACAGTCCTGTCCGAGGAACAGGACTGATGACGGGTGTGCAGAGATGCTCCCTGATGGCTCCTTCCATTTGAACTTTGTGGACAGACCTAAAAAACCTAAGCCTCCCATTTCTCCATATTTCAGGTCTCGGCAGGATGGAGCCGGGGGACAAGCAGCACAATGATTTCATAGCTGTCATGCTGCTGGGCAAAAGATGCCCCCCAAAGAAGATCGGCGTTACGGGTGAGTGGATGCCCATCTGTGATGACTTGTTGCATTTCAACAAGACGGGGATTTCTCAACCAGCCTTGCTAACTTCACAAAAAGGTGATGAAACCCCTGCGGACACTTATTGCAGTTCAATTTGAGCAGAAACAAGCACGAAGTCAATTAGGAATAGGAGTTCAACTGAGCTGAAATGAGGTATTGACCTGCAAACACCTCAACCCATATCTTATTTTAAGTCCTGTGAGCAGTGTCTGGGAAGATGGTAGTTTTGCAAACAAGTGTTTCATCACACTGCTCATGAACATGGACATTGCAGATGTCCCCATCTGAGCCAGTTATCTGGAGGCAACAAGCCCTCTGTGGGAAACGGGCACTTTGAATAGTGAATTATTCATCGTTTGTTTAGGATGAGAATTGCACCCTTGGAAGAGCCAGTTCTCCTAATTGCCTGTGAAGGAGGTGGCTGGCTCAGGTGGAGGCTTCTGCCCAGTCAGCATCTGGGTTTGCCCTGGATGGAGAGCATTTTCCTCTTAACTTACATAAAAGTCAGAGCAGTTTTGATATAGGAGCCTGAATTTTGGCATGAAGGGCGTCACTTAAGACAGCCCAGTTAAAACACTTGGCCTTGGTGTTATAAAAAGCTGGTCGGGAACTTTACTCTGGATGTGACAAAGGACACGTTCACATCTGCAAAGGCCAGAAGTAAAATCCTCTGAAGGTCTCTCTGCTTTGGTTGCACTCATCCCACACCACCCCTGACTTTTGGGTATATGCTAAACTCAGGTCTGGCTCCATAGGGGAAAACTCTTGTCTCAGATACACCCTGAAGTAAGCAGCATAGGGGATGGTGCTGAAAGATGCTTGATGGGGTTGGGTGTTGAGTTTTCCTGGCTCAGCCCTCTCCTAGTCTGAGCTTATCCCCTCCCTTCCCAGGCCTGATTGCGAAGCACCTCCAGAAGACCTTCCAGAGGCCCATTGCCTTGCAGCTGTCTTGTCCCATGGCTCTCTTTCAGTGTTGTGCAGGTAGGTGAGGCTGCTGAGGGTCTTCACAGCTCCCAGCTTTTTTATAAAATGTGGTGTCTGGGGTCACACAGCACTTGCAAAAAGCTAGTAGGCTTGAAATGGATAATTTCTGGAGAATCATTCCCTACATGGCCACCAGTTTGTAGGGCAGTTGCTGACCTTGAGGAGAGAAGAGCTTTGTGCTTTATTGCTCTCTTTTTTTTTTTGAGCTCTATGGCCACTTTTTTTTTTTTACTAACACAATGTTCTTGCTGCTGCTTTGTTTTGGCACAGAGAGCCTGAAAGACCTTTTGAGAGCGAAGACATGTTGTAACCATACTCATTTGAGCACACAGAGGTCTCAGCCTGTTCTCCAGACATGTTCTGGGTCATGTCCTAGTCTTTAGCAGGGTTTGAGGATGCGCAGACACATGGAGGATTGTGATCAGGTGTCAGGTCACTGCGGTAATACTATCCAGGGGCAGGCTCAGTGGGACTGCCGGAGGGATCACCTCAGCTGCTGGAGGCCTGGGCATGGGCCACCGATGGGCAGAGGTGTTGGCTGTTGGCTTTCCAGAGGGCCTGCCAACTCAGCCTGGGGCCATGGAGAAAGGGCCGGGCTGTGGCAAGGTCTGAGGCACATTCTGGTCCAAGTGTCCTGGGTGGACGTGGGAAAAGCTCCTGCGAGGAGTGAGATCTGCGCCTGGGGCTGAGCTGGGAACTGAGCAATCCTAACCCTGCCTATGAACACAGCGTCTCCATTGCCGGAAGCTGGAGGCCCCGGGTGCTACCATGGTCAGAAGGGGCTTCATCCAGAGGGGTTTTCTGTTATTTGCCCTCTCCCTGCAGCTGCTCTTCACCCCTTCGTGTTTTCAGTTTGAAATGCCGTCCTTCCTCCTGGCTCCAGCTTGCAATGAGTTGCAAACCCCTCCAGCAGCCCACACCAAAAAGTGTCCCTCTGGATCATTAAAATGCCTTGTTTCTCTTCAAGGCCAGTGTTTATATTGAAAGCACCTGTGTGTGAGTACTTGTGCGTGTCCATATGGAGTTGTTCTGTTCCTACAGGCTCTTGTCCAAACTTGGTGATGAGTAAAAGTGAAGTGCATGAAGAGAAGGGTGGGGATGTGGTGCCCGTAGCCGTGCAGCCTGGCAGGACACACTGGTCACTCTGCTTAGCGCCATCAGCAGGAGGGGACAACTGCTCCAGCAAATCGGCACCCCAGGACTGGCAGAGCGGTCTGCAGGTCCAGGTAAGCCTTTACAGTGTGTTTGTGCCTGTCCCAGGGGAACAGAATGGCTGGGTATTTGGGCTAGTGATGTGCAAGGTCTTCAGGGTCTCTAGTGTCTCCAAGTGCTGCTGTGGGCAAAGCCAGTTGCCAGCTCATGCGTCCTTGCTCATGCAGCTGGAGAGCTGAGTTTCTGCAGTGTCACCAGTCCTTTCCTTTTTTTTGCAGATGGAAGAGGCTGAGAGTGGAGGGGCAGCCCACAGCAAAGGGTCCCTGGCACGGGCATCCCATTCTTGTGCCCTCAGATCCAGTCCCACCCCTGTTCCTCCCCTGCCTTGTCCAGCGGGCTCCCCTTCCAAGGCCAAGCTCTCCAGCTGCTTCTCTGTCTTCTCGCCGCCATCACGGGGCTCCAAGCCCAATTCCAGCCCCCTGTCCCATGCTAGCTCCAAGAAATCCCTCAGGGGGAGCTGGAAGAAGAACCCGCATCCTGAGGAGCCCACCGGCCCGAAACCAGGAGAGCCTGCATGTTCTCCCTTCACAGGACCCATCATCGCTCGGATAACTGACTGCATCTACCTGGGGAACCTCAACGCCGCTTACAGCGGGCGGGCGCTGTGCACCAACAGCATTGACAGCATCATCGACATGAACAGCCTGCCCAGTGACTGCAGCCTGAGCATCATCCCCTGCACGTGCCGACGGGGAGGGTTCAGGCACAGCTGGTCACGCCTCAAGGTTGACATCCAGGCTCCGCTCCATGGGTATCGTCACAAAATGGGGCATCCCTGCTTCCGGGACATCAACGAGTGCATTGAAGCCTCGCTGGAGAAAGGGAAGCGTGTCCTCATCCACTGCAGAGATGGTTACTCTCTAGGTCCGACTTGCATCATTCAGTACCTGATGGTCAAGCACAGCATGAGGCTGCTGGCAGCCTATGAGTTCGTGAGGGCACGGTACCTGCTGAACATCCAGGAGTGTCATCAGGACCTGCTGGTGGGTTTGGAGATGTCCCTGCAGCCTGGGGGTATCAATATCACGTGCCTGAAGCACTCACTGTCAAGGAAAATGGCATGGAGCTAAATGGACAGGGTGGCTGTGTTGTTTGGCAGCAGCCCTGAAGAGGAAAAGCCAAAAGCCTTAACTCCATCTCATGGGTGAATGAGGTGACTGTAGCTGTGGGGTACATAGGACAGCACTGGCACAAGATGCAAAGGCGATGGCTTTCCTTTGTAGCAGTTCCTAGACGCTGGTGTCATCAGAAGTAGGGCGTGGGGAGCTCTTTTAGGGATACACTGGAGGAAGAGGGAGTGTTCTGGGCAGGAAGGGAGCCATGTGCTTTGCTTTGGTGTGATGTGATTTTGGGAAAGCAAAGGGAAGTCAGACACTGGTTTGCTCAGCAGTCCTGCCTCAGCTTTTACCATGAGCTCAACTGCTGCTGAGAAGGCTTGATCTTTTTGCTAACAGTGTCATCCTTGTAAATAAGACATAGTGTTATCTGGTGTCATGTCATTCCATAGTGCCTGTCTACTTGATGCTTGTAGGATGTTGAAGAGGAGGCAAGGTGTAAGGGTGTAGGAGATGGCCATGAGGGACAACTTGCATGGATCCATCAGCCTAGTCCTTCCAACACGTGGTGGTTCCTTGGAGGAGCCTGGCCCAGAAGTGCCACACCTGAGTCTCTCTAAAGCATAGGGCAGAACCTCCTGTACATGCCAGGTCTTCCCTCTGTCTGGCCTCGCAGGATGGTGAAAGTGCTCTAGGAATGGTGGGCCATACTCACGGCGTATTCCTCTAGCATGAGTGGAGGGGAACGAGGGAAGGGAACAAGGTCATCTGCTCCACAGGAAAGGTACCCAAGCGTGAACAGTGTGTCCACTCCCGGCCCTGTGCAATACCCTCACTCATAGTTCATATTCACAGAGCCGTGCACCTCTCTGAAGGACTTGCCTAGAGCTTCCTGATGTCTTCCTTGAGTTTTTCTGCAAGGAACTTGTTCATTCATCGCTCAAACGCTTACACTACTTCCTTTGGAAACCTCTGTCTTTCTTAATGTTAACCATAGCTCCTACTTTGGGACGTTTTCCTTTTTCTGTTCTTCCTGGTCCTCACTGGGTTTCTTCCTCATGGCATTCTAGGTCTGGGGCCTCTTTCTTTTTTGGGGAGAGTTGCCCTACAGCTTAACCTTTGTGCAAGGTAGCTTCAGGGAAAGCCTTATGCAGACTTGGAGGCTCGACCTTCTGCTCACCCTATTACCACACCTCACCATCCACTCCTTCTGTATCCTACAAACACATCTGTTTTAGCCAAAATTTTGCTCCTGGGACTTCTTTCCTTCAGGTTCTTTATTCAACTATTTCAGGCCAACACTTCCCTATCACAAGGTGATAACCAAAACCTTGAACTCAGAGCAAATCTCTTTTGCTGTGCTGCATGCCTAAACTCCAGGAGGTTCAGAAAGCCTTCATTTCACAGGGCTGAAGGAAGCTTCTTGGGTGTGGGGAATTTTTGAATGGATAACCCTCCCAGTTTTGAACCCCCCCACCAAGAGCTGAGCTGCTCTTTGGAGGACTGGTGGGCCAGCAGTGGCTGGAATGTGTGTAGCTACATAGGGAGCTAAAGAAAACGGCTGTAGAGACAAAAGAATAATGAAGAGTCAGTTTGACTCTAGAGTCAACCACAGCTTATGGAGTTGGCACTGAGAGGAGAAGTGAAGTGGCTAAGCTGTCCCTAAATGGGTGATTTCTGCTGTTGGCTGTTGAGGGTGGCCGCTGTCTGTCTGCAAGTCTGCTTGCTTCGGTCTCTGTTTTTTTGTTTTCTGAGAAACTGCCTTTAGCTGGGACAAGCAGACATTCCTCCTGCCAAACTGTCTGGTTTTTGCTGAAGTCCAGATGGGAGATGGGTGCTGCGTGCAGTGATGCCTCTACCAATGAGTCTTCAGCAGCTGCAGCGAGGGATGCTCCTAGGGGGCAGAAGCTGCTGGAGTTTAACCTGCATGTTTACTAGGTCTGCCTGGAGCTGCAGACCCTTGTCTCCATTAGAGCTCACCACCTTGGGGACGTGGATGTGCACATGAGTGAGGAGGAGGGTTGGACCGGGCTGATCCTCATTACAGCTCTTCCCAAGCCCGGATCCTTCACTAGGTGCTGACCCACAGCCATTGCATGGGAGCCCAGATGAGGGCAAAACCAGCCAAAACCTCTGCTGAACTGCACCTTCGCTGTGCATTTCCAGGAGTCTCACGGTGGGTTTGCAAGGGGGTAGCTCAGATCTACAGGCCAGCATACACTGACACTGAGATGTTTGCTACCCAAACCACCTACCTCTTGACGTTTCAGAGGGGCAAATCCTGAGCAGACCCAGCCTTGCCCACACTAGGGGTTTCTCCGTCCTCCACCTGCTATGGGGGCAAGCCCCTGCAAGACACCAGCCCTGTCTCAAGGACTTGCTCTTCCTTCCTTCACCAGCATCTGCAGCATTACTTGCACGATGCTAAAGGTGGTGAAACAGGAAGCCTGCAGCAGCGGATTTGCTGCTATCTATATAACCTCTGAGAGGCGCCTGGAAAATATTGTCAGGGCCACGTCTGAATCAGCCTAAAAAACCCCGGCTGAAAGGGGATGGAGTGCCTGGGCTGGGAGAGGAGGGCAGGAGCTGTTTGGGCTCCTGTCTCCATGGGATCCCCTACACACATGCACTACATGTGCTGTGACTGGGGCTGGTGAATATTTCCAGCTACATTTCCACCTGCCTCTCCCTCGGACCCACGGAGATATGGATCTGGGGCATTCCACAGCAGACATGGGGGTTTACTTTTCTTGCTGGTAGCATGGGGCTGCTCCCCCATACTCTGCTGCCTCTCCCCAGCCCCTGCACTGCAATGAGCCTCGGGGCTGCCCACAGTGGCTCCACAGGTTTGTTTTTTAAAAAACCTTAGTTGTGTTGAAACATTTCACATGGGGAGGAGCTGCAAATGCTTCCCGTGTGGTAAGTGAGGTTAAAAGAGCATGCTAGTGATGGATAGCTTGCTCTGGGATTGCTCGTGCACATGCTATCGGCGGTGGATTGGGGGGTGCAGGCTCCTTCCCCTCTTCATTCCTGAAGGGCAGAACTGCTCCCAAGCTCTTGGAGGTGAGCGGTGCTGTGCCCCTGTCCACGGATAAGCCACTCTGTGTCTCCAACAGGAAATTTTGTTAGAGGTCTTTCAGATGGATGGCTGTGTGCAGGGAGCCCGGGCTCCCCACAACCTTGAAGCCACATCTAGTGTCGCAGGTTGATGGGAGGAAGAGGGGGAGGAAGGTTCCCTCCTCAGCAATCCTGGGGAAGAGCACCTCCCCGGCTCCTCTGGGGTGGCTGTGCTTCCCCACCCCACGGGTAGAAGATGTCCTCCCCCTCCCCACCCCTCCGTCCCCAGCGGCTGCCTTCTCCTCCGGGGCTGCCTGCCTGGCCTGCCCCAGCCAAGGGAGGTGCACAAGGGGCTCTTGCACATCATTGGTCTGAGAAGGTCTCCATGCCCTTAAAGAGAAGGTGGATTTTCTGCTGAGCCACCCGAGAAGCCCTTTTATACCTCCTCACTCAGCCAGCTGCCTGCGGCTCGCCAGTCCGTCCTGTCCGGCCAGCGGCACTTTCTGGTTTTCTTCTTCAGACTTGGGTGAGCCGTTTTGCATGTATCTTACTGACTCAGCTTGCTCTTACGGGGTGACGGGGGAGGAGATACACTCACCTGAGTTTTAGGGAGATGAATGCCAGGTGGGGTGACCTGCTGGGAGAAACGGGGGTGCTAATAAAACCTTCCCCATCCTTTGCCTGCAGGAGAGGGTCCATGCATCAGAAAGTCTCCCTCTGTCTTTTCCAATGACCTTCTTTCTCTTTGGTTTCATGCCTTCCACTCCCTTGGTTGGTTTTGCTCTCTGGCTTGAGTGGCAAGGGCAAGCGGAGCCGCAGGCTCCCTAATGCTGACCTCCCCAGGGCCATAGGACATGGGATCCTTGCCTGCGGTAGCTCAGCGATGCTCCCTACTTACACCCGACCCGGTCTTTGCAGCGCCTTCCTCCCCAGAAAACACCCTCAGGCAGGGATGACATCCAAATTTACTGTGTCCCCCCCACAAGAACAGGTGATTTAAAGACGATGTTGCAGGCAGCAAGCAGCAGCCTGGCGTTGTCCCCTCGCTTCCTCAGTGCTTGCAGCATCGCTGCTGCCGAAGTGGGTCCCTGCGGGCGTGAGGCAGGGATGCAAGTAAAAATAACTGGCGTTCCTTGGCCACCCTGTCCCTCAGCTGTAGCCCAGCCACCTGTGGTGGCTTTTGCTTCTCATCGCCCGACCTCCCTGAGTCACGGGGGCTGGCACCAGGGAAAGGCTGCTGTCCGAGGAGACAGCTGCAGCTCCTTCTGCAGCTCCCTGACCATTTTTAGAAGCACTTTCCTCCCCCCCCCCCCAATAATGTGATGGGCCTGCACATTTTCCAGGATAAAGTTTCCTTGGCCCTGCAAGCTGTACCTCCTCGCTCGGGCATGAGCCCCTGTTAACACTTCACCTCCTGACAGAGCCTCCAAGGTCTGCAGATGGCTGTGTTTCGGGGGCTTGCCTGCTCTGCAAAGGACTAGTTTAGTTTGGGCTTGGCCAACACTCCTGCATCCTTCCATTAGGAGGTAAAAGCAGGAGATATTGCTCTGCTAGAAAAGTAAAATTCTATTTACAGGGAAATAATTTGCAGCAAAACAAAGGTGCTCTTCCATCTCTTCCCTAATATGCTGCGTTGTACCTGTAAAATTTCCACTTAAAGGAAATGCAAGGAATTGCCTGGGGAAACTCTTTGTGCCTTTATGAATTCAACAACAACTTTCAACCCCGTTCTACGTCATCTGTGCTGAGATTGTTGCAACAGGCTCCCCTGCCCCACGCAATGGATGCATATACTGGTAGAAGTGTCCTCTGAAGACCTTCCTTGTCACCTGGGGTCCCTGCCTGGTTCTGTTCCCAGGGTGTCCCAACCCTCCCGCAGGCTTTGGGATATTTCTTCTTCATGAAGTGGGGCAAGACTGCATGGCAAAGTGAAGCAGTAAACTGAAAATAGCTTTTTCCTCTTCTTCCTTCACTGCATAAAATGGTTTCCTGGGCGTCAAACAAGAAACAGGCCTGCAGGAATTACTGTCACAAATCTCTCTTTGTGACCAGACCAAATGGTGCTGGGCCAGAAGTCCCCCGATGCTGAGGTTTGTGTGGCTGTGAGTAGGCACGTGTTTGGCTCTCGTCCACAAACTGCAGCCTAGTTCCCCATATGATGAAAATTTGGAGAAGTTGGGAAGTAAGAGCAAACATGTTCCTTTTTTTTTTTTCTAGAGGAATCTTGCTTTGTTTTTAAACCCAAGAAAGTCACCACCAGCATGAATAATTGTGAACCTTTTTTTCCCCTTGGTTTTCATTGCAGGCTCACAACCATCTAAAGCAAGATGTCTGAGTAAGTTCCCATTTTCTGTCTCTAATATGTTGTTGGCATTTAAAAGCTTTTGTTCAATTGCCAACTTTTCATGCTTGTTAAGATTCCTCTGCTTGTTTCTGATTAGGATGCTAACTGCCTTTTTCTCCCCTTTCTCTTCCTTCCCTTCCTGGTCCATCTGCTCATCCTGAACAGTGAAGAGGTAAGTGTGTCTTACTGGGGTTTTTCCTTTAGCAATGCTGATGTCATCAATCCTGGCTTCACCGTTCCTCCTTAGGAAAAGCAGCTGCTGGGTGTGGAGGGGGGGGAAGAATCGTTCATGGCAAGGCTTTCTTGCTTTCTCCTTCTGGTAAAGATGGGAAGTAGAAGAAAAATCCCTTTTGAAGGTCTTTTCTGCCTCCTGGCTTGGAGTTAGATGCTTTTTTCCTTCCTTTCCTGTTTCCCTAGCCAGCCACGAGATGGTGCTGGGAAGGCGGTGGTCCAGAGCCTCCTCTCCTCCATCACCCATCCACCACTTAGCCCTTGGCCGAGCATCCTCTTGTCCTTCCCCACACCTAACCCCTCGTTTTCTGCCCACCGAGCCACTGCCAAATCGCTTCTCAAAGGCCATCTGGTGAGCCCTGGATCCAGGGCAGTGTGAGCAGGGTGGAGATTGCATCCTTAGCAAGTTCTCCCTGGCTTCTGGCAGAGCCGGAGCAGGGCTGGGCTTGGATCCTGGAGGTGGCTGGGGAAACACAAGGGAAAGTGTGGGAGAGTTGTGCATGGCTTTGTCACTCTGTGTCTCCTCTTAGCAAGTTGTTCCGTCCTTCATCTCTGCTTGGCACCTCCCCATATGCCCAAAACACCACGAGCTCAAGCTTGTCCTCACCAAGAGAAAAGAGGATTTCAGGGACACATAGAAACTCCACAATATGGTGCTGATGTCCAACAGGTGCCTTGATTCCCCATCAAACCCAGTGTCCCCAGGGAAGGCTGGGAGGGCACTCTTTGCTAAGGTACCAGTTTTCAGATGGAGAATAAGCCCTGGGCTAACTGCTCAAGGGATCCACTCTTTCGTGGCCCATGGCCAGACTCATATGAGCAAAATCCTGCTGGTTAATGGTGCACTGCATCTCTGAGCTGGGTGCCTTTCCTCTGCAGAGCCCTTCAGCCCTGTCAGGAGGGCCTTAGCACCATTTGCATATGCAAAACAAGTCAGATTTTGTTACATTTTGCTCTGCAGATCCTTATCCACTTCCTCCTCTATGCAGCACAGACATACACCCAAACGCTGCTTTCTTACTCCCCCACCACAGCATATCAGATGTCAAGGTGCGCTTCCCTTGCCCCAGCCACACTCAGCCTTCCTCGGTCTTCTGGGCAAAATGCTGAGGAAACAGCTGCAATGCAGCAGCACATCAAGGTTGTGGCTTCTTTTATAAATAGCAGATCTGTTGCTGCTGTTCCAGCACATCACCGGTACAGAAGGGCAGGCTTGGTCTTCCAGGCTCACCTGGCATCCCAGGGAAGAGGGAGCTAGTTTGCGTCTTGCAGCCACAGCCTCATGGCCCTCCACCTCTCCTGGCCAGAGCAGCCTCCAGGCCTGCAGACCCTATGGTTGTGTCTGTCCTCCAGCTGTGATGACCCCCCCACCCCCTGGACCTGCCTCCCCAGTGCCCTAACGCAGCACATCGAAATACCTGTTACTGCCAGGCTGGGGAAGAGTTGCAAAAGGGGTTGCTGTTTCTCACAGCATCACCTTCAGCGTCACCTGTGCTGGGTCCTTCAGCTCCAGAAATTATTCGGCCTTCATGTTTTCACCTGCCTGGCTGTCCTTCTCACCGTGTGTGCCAGGGACTGCTCAGAAAGACATCCCACAGCTCCTGAGTGCCCAGGGGCATCAGGGCGGTTGAGTGCAAAGCAAAACACATGTCTGAGTGAAGAGGAAATTAGAGAAAAAGTTCCAAGAAGCCAAGTTTGAAGTTATATTTATATGCACATCTTCACCCTCATTATCTTTTCCTGAGGCACTTTGTAGGTTTTAGGTACCTGAGGTTGGCAAAGTTGGGTTCAGCAGGGAGCCTCTTCTTTGAGTGCTGCTGGTTTGGGGACCAACAGTGTGTCAAGCCGTACATCCTGGTTCGAGCCAACTCCCTGGCATTGCTGCAGTTCCTCAGCAGACTCTGGGGTTGTACGGGGAAGGGGAACGGAAAGGGGAATGGGCACCCAATAACCTGCTTTTCTCTCGTTCCTCCCACTTGCAGAAAAAAAGGAGGGCAGCCACTGCCCGTCGGCAGCACCTGAAGGTATGTGGCACTGCTGGGGCTGGGTGAGGTGTGTCCCAACCATCCCATCTCCCATTCTGAGCCAGCCAGCTCTTGGCACTCTCCCTCCTGGAAGAGGCCACAATGCACAACCTGAGGGCCCCCCACACCTTTCCCCACTCCTTACTGGGTCCCCACCAGTATCCCTTGCTTGCAGACGCTGGTATTGATGGGGAGCTCCCCAGGCTGCCTCTCCATCAGGGCTCTCCCTCTCTTGCCAACTCCCCCTGCCCTCCTCCCTCGCCTCCATTCCATGCTGACCATCCTCCTGCTGCCTTCCAGAGCGCTATGCTCCAGCTCGCTGCCACCGAAATAGAAAGAGAAGCAGCTGCTAAAGAAGTGGAAAAGCAAAACTACCTGGCAGAGCATTGCCCACCTCTGTCGCTCCCAGGATCCATGCAGGAACTTCAGGTAAAGACTTCTTTAACCCTTTCACTGTGCTGGAGCAGAAACGATTTGGCTCCATCAGTCAGCCTGGTGGATCTGGATTGTCCTTCCCATTTTGACCCTCTTCTCACCTGTGGGTGCCCTGGTTGGATGTGGAATTGGCTTGAGAGACAGCTGGGGTCTCTCTGCAAAAAAAAAAGGGGTCTGGCTGGCAGGAAAGCTGCGTTTCTGATAGTGTGTTGAGGCAGCATTTGTGTGAAGCCAGTAGCATGGAGACCAGGACCTGGCCTGTGAGCCACCCTTCGCCATCTGGTCTTGACCCAATCTGGTCTTCTGGACTGAGGTCTTTCAGAGCCAGAGTGTTCAGGAGAGAGGAATCATGTGTGTGGGTCCTAGCAGTCAACATACCTGTCTGCTTTTCCTCCCAGGAGCTGTGCAAAAAGCTTCATGCCAAGATAGAGTCAGTGGATGAGGAGAGGTATGACACAGAGGTGAAGCTACAGAAGACTAACAAGGAGGTGAGTTTCTGCTGGAGCCATCCCTCAGAGTCTCCAGCCCATCCTTCGTGCCTCCCCGTGCTGCTTGGATCCGTCTCACGAAACCCACGCCCCACTCTCTCTCTGCCCCCCCATTTTGTCCCCCCACAGCTGGAAGACTTGAGCCAGAAGCTCTTTGACCTGCGGGGCAAGTTCAAGAGGCCACCCCTGCGCAGGGTGCGCATGTCCGCCGATGCGATGCTGCGGGCCCTGCTGGGCTCCAAGCACAAGGTCTGCATGGACCTCCGAGCCAACCTGAAGCAAGTCAAGAAGGAGGACACCGAGAAGGTACTCCTTCCTTCTCCCCTGTGCCCATTCAGGAGTTGGCCCCTGTTTTTCGGGGCTCACACCTCCCTGTGTGATAGACAGGGTTGAGGGTGAGCCTTTCTCCATAATGTTCTTCCTGCTCAATATTTCCTCCTCTGGCACCCATGATGTTGAAAAAGGAGGGTGCAGCCCAAAAAGATGTACAGCATGGGTGGAATTGGGTTCCTCTAGCTGGCATGGGGTTTTCCATGGGTGGACAGGTGAAGGGCCCCACCCGGGTGGGTTCTCATCCCAGGGGGCACCGCTCACACCCACGTGCCCATCCCTCCCCCAGGAGAAGGACCTCCGTGATGTCGGTGACTGGAGGAAGAACATCGAGGAGAAGTCCGGCATGGAGGGCAGGAAGAAGATGTTTGAGGCTGGCGAGTCCTAAGCACCTGCCCCTCCACACCCGTCCTCCACTCCCTCCTGTCCCCGCTGTCCCCCCGGGCTCAAGGGCACCGACTGGGTGCCGTTTCTGGTTTTGCGAAGAGCTGCGTCCTGGCAGCAGTGGTGTAAATAAAGCTTTGGCGGGAGAGGTGGGTGTTGCCTGCCTGGGGGGGTCGGACCCCGACCCATGCCGTGGTGCCAGCAAGACCCCCTGTGGGGGTCCTGGTGGGGATGGGGAGGCTTTGGTGGGGGCCGTGCTGTGGGGATGGGGATAGGGGACCTCTCTGCTGTTGGTCTCCCCCTGAAGCTGGGGATGCTCATCTCCCTTGTTGTGGGGAGGAAAGGGTGAGGCCATGCCACCATGTTCTGCTGGCATCCTCCTGCCAGGCTGTACCGTTGGCTCCTGGCCATGTCCTTCACCGGTGGCGAAGAGACAAAGAGATAAGAGTCCAAGCCCTAGGAGGTGTTGCAGAACCTCCACCCATGGTGGCAACAGCGGAAAGCCATGGGGAAGGAGCAGAGCTGGGAAGGGAGGTAGGGGGTGACGGCTGCAGGGCAGAAGCAGACCCTTGGGCTCCAGTGGGCTTTGAGAGGTGCGAAGTCAGAACAACCTCAGCAGCTCCTGTGGCAGCACCCTGGTACCCAGTGCACTGTAGGGTGCTGCAGTTTAGAGACGCTGGCTGTCCCCAAAGTGGCATGGGCAGCTGGGGGAGCGATGGGTCACCCCTCTCCCTGCCATGGTGGGATGTCCGTGCCCCCTGCTTTCCCTTTGGGTTAGCTCAGCACTTTCTGATTTGAGCTGCCAGCAGAGGCAAAACCTTAAAATAGTCCCAATGGTTTTAAAAAAACAACCCCCCCCCCAAACCCTCAGCCCACGAAGTTTCCGGCACAGCTCACTTCTGCTGAGCACAGGAAAAGCGAAACAGCAGTGGCATCCTTGCACCAGAGCTGTCTGCGGGGCCACTGTGCCGGCCAGGGGAGAAGATGTCAGACTCGGAGGGGTGCCAGGAGGGTGCGGAAGGTGTCAACCGAGTGGGAGATGAATCCCCTGGGGAGAGTGAGAGGTGAGGCCTGGGGAGTGGGTATCCCAATGCCAGGGTTGCCTCTCAGTCCCAGGAAACTGTCCCAGGAAACTGTGAGGCTGGGAAACTGGGAGGGGTGATGGTGGGAAAGGAGGATGCGTGGCCAAAACGATGACCCATGAGGCTGAAATGGGTCAGATGCTCTGGCAGGCTTTTGACAAGCTCCTTCAGCTACGGAGAGATTTAGACTTCCTAAAGGTCTCATCTCCTTTGAACTTCAAAGCCTTTGGAAGGGGGTTTGATCAAGCGGGGAACCACAGCTCCAGCAGCAGGCAAGCTCAGCAAGGGGTCTGGCAACCTGGATGTGCTCTGCAGTTGAAATCAGCCTCATCTTTGAGACCAGTGGGTGGACATCAGCTGCCTCCGCTCCTTGCAGCAATCGCTGGCCACATCTGATTTCTTGCTGTGTACCCTGCGCCTCTAACTGAATTAACCCAGCAATGTTTCAAGCTAGTTGCTGTAAGGTTATAAATCTCTCTGTGCCTCCACTCTGCTTTGTTGTTTTATCAGCAGAGATTGTAAAATTTGGGGTCTGTTTGCTCCAGCACGGACAGCTTTCCATGGGGGTTAAAAGGAGACAGACCAGTAGCAGAGACCACATCTGTCTGGTGGAGGCAGACAGAGATAAGCTCTGCCGAGGTACATCACCCAGAAGTACTCAGATTTGGACTGGATTCAGGCTGAGCATCCAGGGAGCTTGGGGGGTTGCCTGATTTTTTTGCCTCCAGCTTCAAAGCTTGCGTTAGCATTTCTCCCCAAGGCTTCTGAAAGCCAGCGCAGTTAATGTTGATAGGAAAAAAAAAACCCTTGAGTGACAATGAGAGGACAAAGGTGTGTCATCTCCTGTCACTAATGGTTGCAGTAAGTGTTTTGGCTGACACCTGACAGCAATTAGCCTTGGCTGACTGAGACTTGACTGGAAGCTTCAAAAGGTGCTGGAAGGCTCAGTGCATGACTCTCTGCTGAAACAAAGGGGAAGCCTTGGCTGCTGGGGGAGCGCAGGGGTTTCTCAGCATGGTCTATGGGATTCTCAGCATCGCTCGAGCCTGGCCATGCCTCCGCCGTAGGCTCAGCTCACGTTGCAGGAGCAAGGAGCAGATGCATCCTAAGACGATTGAGCCTTCCTGCTCCCCTGCTGCTGCGGCATGCGCAGGTACATCAGCGCAGCGGCGGGGGCTGCTGGTGAGGCAGGGTCAGCTTGTTCCCTTCTCTGTTTCCTGCTGGAGTTTCAGCTAAATAAGAGGCTGTCTGGAGGGATCTGTTCTGTACCACTCCAACCCTTACAGCCTTTAGAAACTTGTTTAAAAAAACGTGTATATGAATACTGATGGCAGGGTGGCACAACACTTCCTCCCTAGCTGCATTTTAGAATTTTAATGAAATATGAAACTTGATGGAAAAGAAGTAGCAAGCAAAAAGTAACTTCCTTTTTGTTTTTAAAATGTGGAGAATTACTTTCCCTCCCAACTTGTGTAATAGTTTCATGTGCAGCTCTAAACTTCTCCTGCTTTTACTTGCGCTATTTAAATGCTTGCTAGGCTCTGGTGATTTTTACTCCCAAAATGGAGGAAGGAAGTGTTTGCTTGCTGTTTGGGGCTACCTTTTCTCACCCTGTGGCTAGCTCAGCTCTCTGATCTCCTCTCCTTGAGGATAAAGTTCTTTTTAAGTTGAACTTTGTATGGATGGTGTCAGGACAGTGCTCCTAAGACAGCTTAAGGCATGCTGGAGATGTGAGCAGTGAGTCTTGTGATGGAGCTGCCAGGAAAGTAAATCCCAAGGCTCCCTGGTGTAAAATCACAGCGAGGAGATATGGGGAGAAAAAAGGTGCTGGGTTTGCTTAAACAATGAACCTTATCTATTTAACTGTGCCCAGTGTATACAGAAGAGGAGCTTTCTTCAGAAAATGTCCTAGAAATCCTAATTTGGACATAGCTTACTCTGTTTCCCCATACAAATGGGGACATGCTGGCAAAGTCTTGCTGATGCCAGCGTAACACCACCTAAACCAAACTGGTGTTATGCTCTCTTCCATGAACTGGAATCGCTGTATAGGAAACCACTGCAGTGTAAGCCTGATGTGAAGCCTTCCCAAAAGAAGTGAGAAGCTGGGGTAGGCTCTGGGGAGGTGGCTGCTTGGGTTGCCTGCCCTGATGGGACAACATGGTGCAGGCTGAAGGAGCCAACCCTCCTGCCTTGACAGTGGGAGGCTGGGAGCCCGAGATGTGGGGGAAGACTGTCTTACACCAGGGCTAGATAACCCAATATGTATTGGGTCTGTTATTCAGAGCACTCTCCATAGAGCTCTGGAGGCTTCAGGCAACCCCTGACCTTAGTTGCTACACCTATGGCTGTGCACATCCCTACAGCTTGGGCTGTGCTCTGCAGGATATTTGCACCTGAGCAGGAGCATGGCTCGTGAGGCAGGTTTCTCTCACCTATGGGGTCTGAGATAAGAGATTGGTTTCTCTCAAATTCCCCCATCTCCTTCCTTCTGGGGCTTTCCACCCCAGGAGCTACAGGGAGCCCTTGGCAGCCCATGTACGGTCATCACCTGGGGAGAGGCTCTGCTGTGCTAGCAAGCCCTAGGCTTTTCTTTGCCATGTCTATCCCCAGCTGTCTTGAATTCTCCAGATCCTTATAGAAGTCTCAAGGGCCCTTGCTAGGATGACTGCTGTTGCTAAGTATACCCGTGGTTGGAGGGAGGCTGTCTGGGAAAACTGATACGTGGAGAGTCTTCGGACCCCTCGGCACATTGGATTCCTTGGGGGAGGGATGGCTGGTTCCTGCTCAGGAGTAACTGGTCACAGTTTGACCCAGCTGGCCTCAATAAAGTGGAAAAATAGTAGGGAAATGAACAGGGGAGGGTCAGATGGATAATTTAATGAAGCTGGGCAATACTTTAGCATTTCCAAATTGGATATAGGTGTCTTGGCAGTGGTGTTAGGGATAAGGAACTGTCTCTAATTATAGGGAGGTATCAGGTGCCTTCACTGCCCCTTTTTCCTTGCAAAAAAAATGCTTGGCTTGGCTTGCCTTGCCTTGCCTTGCATTTGAGCTTATTTTGCAATGTAAACCTATGGATTTGGAGGCATCTGTAAAAGTAGGGGATCGCCCAGCAGCCTGCCTTGCCTGAGCTTATTTTGCAATGTAAACCTATGGATTTGGAGGCATCTGTAAAAGTAGGGGATCGCCCAGCAGCCTTTACTTAAATTTTACTTTTTTTAAACCACAGAAGACTCTGCTGGCTGGAGGGCTGGCTGTTTTAAAACTCTTGGGGTGAATGCTGTCTTTGAATGCTGTGGCAATCCCTTTGCCCCTGGATTTTGGAGAGACGTGGCTGTGAGGAAGCCTGGGCCGGCTGTCCCAGGGACCATCCTGGGGGCTGCTAAGAAAAGGTTTTGCCTGATCAGCATTGCTGGGGTGGGGTGAAAAAGCACTTCTGGTTGAGGTGGTGCTGGGGCTCCTGCTCCTCTGGAGGAAGTGGGGCAGAGGCACAGCCCAGCCTGCACCCCTGGGGCACCCAACCCTTCTGGTTGTGGGGGGCCCAGGCATCCCCTGGCTGCACCCCATGAGGGAGCGAGCTCTGCTTGGCCTGAGTTGTCTAACAGCACCGATAAATCTGCAGCAGTGAGGAAAGTGGAGAGGTCCAGGCAGAGTTTTGTGGCATGGCAGGGCTTTACCACTTGCATGGAGCAGGCGGGCATCCCCCAGGATGGAAATGTCCCCAGGGGAGAGCTACTGTCAGGGATACGATGGCACTTTGGGACAGGGTGGTGTCCTGGCCTTGGGATGGAGAGTGGGGACAGCTCAGTCTGTTTGCAGCTGAGCAGCCCACAGGGGTTAAGCCGCATGGGCTTTCCCAGGTTTGCTGCAGCTGAAACAGGATGACTGCTGCTCCATGGGCACGGCTGAGTTAAGCCTAGAGATGTGCAAGGTATGTGGAGGGATGGTTTGGGAAAGAGGGAGGAAAGAGTGAGTTTCTTCCACCCCCCTGGTCTGGGCATCCTCCCTGGTCATGTCGGTTTTGTATGGTGTGCTGCTTTGGGGGTTTCAGGCCTTTCCCAAAATCTGAAAGCCCTTTTTCTAGCAGTAACTGGAAGGGTAGAAGGTATCACAGCTGGCTCCACGGCAGTGAAGTGGTTAATCTCGGCATGCCCTGGGGATCCTGGGCCCCTCTGCTCTGACCCCCACTGACCCTGCTAACCCAGCCCTGGCCAATGCTCTGCCTGCATCCCCCCTTTGCATTCATCACCCCCATGACCCACCCGCCTGGCTGCAGGGTCTGCGTGGTGGCTGAGTGGGCTCCTTGCTGCCTCGGTGCTCTCCCCAGAGCTGGGCTTGCTCCCAGCTAGGCACTCATCCAGCCTGGCTGCTGCCTCTGTCGGGACACTGACTTGCATCTGGGCAGATCGCCTGGCTGAGAGGTGCTCCGAGGCCTCGTCAGTGCCACGTTTTCGTCAGGAACAGCTTTTTCTTTGGGGAGGTGGGAGTTCTGGCCCAAAGAAAGTTGTTGTCCAGGCTCCAGGGGGGATTGGTGGCTGCCAGGCTCCTGGGACTGTAATCTGGCTCTGACTGACAGTGCAAACCTGCTGTGGTCCTCAGGGGCTCGGAGGAAACACCGCAAGGAGTTGCTGCTCTCAATTCATCCTCCATCCTCCCGGTACAGTCCGGCTACGTGAACCTGTCTGGGAAGGACGGTGCCTGCTTGCCCGGCACAGGCGAGGGAGGGCTCTGCTCTGCCCAAGGCAACACCCAGCTTGCACAGGAGCTTTGACCTCCTGTAGCTACAGTTCGTATTCCCTTAGTATGAGTCCAACAAGCTCTTCATCAGGCTGAGTCTCTGGGCTCACTGAGGAGGTGCTTTGGAATCCTTTGAAGCCAAATGCATGAGGAATGGGTTCTCATGGGGTGGCTCTGTTCTCCTCAAGCCCTTAATAAGGAGAAACCTTCAGGATGTACGTGAACGAAAGGAAGACACAGGGGTGTATTTGTATGATAGGGATTTAGGGGCCTCTTTACCCAGGTTGTGCTCTGGATCATGGTCACCTGGTATATGGGTCAAAAATATGTCCTAGGAGGTGCTGCACATGCTGGGAAGGCAGCTGTCCTGCATGGCATGACTGCAGTGTGATCGATACTAGAGCAGCACCTACAGTGCCCAACCAAGGTCAGGGTGTCACTGTGGTGGGTGCTCTGTGGCCATCCCAATGGTCTACTGCCTTAGGGCAAAGAGGACAGGTTATTTCTACTGCAAGGCCAGACAACTGAGGTTGAGATGTTTAGGAAGGGGAAGAGATGCCCTAACCGCAGGAGTCACCCGCTGTGGATTGGGTACCCAGAAGAGGTGGTTTCCTATTGGACCCATGTGACATCTGCCAGGCCTTGGCAGGTGTCTTAGGTAACCCAAGGCATCCTCAGTGGGCACTTGACACCTATGTTTAGGCACCTGAATTGGTCCCTGATTTCCCAATATCACCTAGGAAGCACAGGCCACTGCTGAGATTTGAGCCGAGCTCTCCTGAGGCTTGGTCAGGTATCTTGCAGTCCTCAGCCTGTCTGGGTGCTCCACAGAGGCTCAGTCACGAATGGGTTAACCAGCCCCGCTTGGAGACCGTGTGTGTTTTCCTTGCCAGTGTATCCGTCCTAACACACACCAGATGTGTGAGGCAGCCGCTGGAGTGTCTTAATCCCAGGTTTCGGCACTCGGAGTTGTCTTTCTCATGGCAGGTCTGCAGCGGCTTTCTGGGGGCTCCACTGCTGCTCATGCAATGCCTGACCAGGGAGGCTGGCAGCCCGCATCCTCTGCAGGAAAATTTGCAGCAAGGCAGGACAAAATATCTTCTGTTATTTGCTGCTTTAAACAAGTCACTCTTGGGATGGGCTGCTGGGGCTGGCAGCAGAGCTGATGCTGATAGCTCCATCTTGAGTCCTATGGGGTGAGTGTTAAACCCAGGAGCTACTTGGGTTCACCCTATCTCAAAGGAGCAGTGGTGGTTCATACCAGCCTGGTGTGTCTGATAACTGTCCAGGGAATACATGGGTAAAGAGGAAAATACATGAGCAAACCCAGCTGGATTTATTAATGAATGGAAATGGCAGTCAGTGGGCTTCTATTATTAGCTTGATTGGTGACTTGCACCCAGTGGTCTAAAAACTTGGAGTCACCTGGGAGCAACTGGTCTGAGATGTGCAAGACTCGGTTTATTTGGAGCTCAGTTTATTTGGATTTCTCTTGCTATTGCACAGACGTGTAGGCCCAAATGCTTTTGCTAGTGTACATCAGCACTATCCCACTGTCTGCCATAAAGCTCTACCAGTTTGCATCAGCTGGAGCTCTTTGGTTCTTTCGCTTACATGCTCATTTTGAAAATAGATCCTTTGCTAGGGATTAATTCTGCATTACCAAGAAGCCTCTCTCCCAGCTCTAGGTATCTGTTGCTTGTTGCAGCTAAATGGACAGTATGTGCAATGCCTTTTATCAAGCCCTTGCCAGACAGTTTGGAAAATATGTTCTCTTCTGTGCTTGTGCATGCGTGTGCTTTTCTGCTGCAAAAGCAGTTTCCTTCCCAGTGAAAGCTTGCTCCGGAGCCATTAGCATTGACAAACCCTGAACTATTGACAGACCCCAAACAAACATGACTGCCAGCCCTTTGGGAGGGGCAAAGTTCTCCCCCAGTAAAATTGATGGCAATAATTATTTCCTCTTAAAATAAGTGCCTCCTTGCAGTTGCCACTTAGCTTCATGTAACAGGAGCTGACAGCAGTGTGTCTGAGCTGAGCTGTCCTCAAGGACAGACTAATGTGATATACAGGCTGTGCACCCCTGCTCTGGTGGGGCTTCTCCTTCCTTGGGGTGGCATTTGTCTCTTCTGCTACTTCTCCACTCCAGTTGCCATCTTCCTGCATACAGCCTTAGACGCCCCTTCTGCAGGAAGGCTCATCTTAACTTTTCGTTGGGCCTCACTTTGGAGCATTAATGACAATCCTCCCCCTTGATGGAGGCACATGTTGGTCTTCTGGCTTTTTGGATACATGACGATACTTTTGCCTGCCCTTTCATAAGAGCTCCCATCTTTGTCCAGCTCGGTGAGGGAGGCATGGGTGGATATTGGCAAGCTGAGATTAGATGCCTTTCCCCAGGCCACGGTGCAGCTTGAAGTGAGGGTATAGCTTGGAAGAAGGAACTGTCAGATGATGCTTGGGGGTTCCTTCTTATCCATTAGTCTACGCTGACCCCAGCTGGAGTAACCAGCCTGGCAGTGTGAGGCAGGGATTAACGGTTGCTAAAACTGCTTGTGTTGCACAATGCGGTGCTACATCAGAGCCTCGAGCCAGCTGCAGATGAGCTAATAAGTTTATATCAGGCAGAAGCTGTATTTCACTTCTTGAAAGCTGTGCTATGCTGGTCAGCTGAGCAGCACGGCTTGGGCACAGGGCTGTACTTACACAGCAGTACTATCCTACAAGCCTATCAACAAAATGTGTTGCTTGGCTTTGGGTAGATGCCACTTGGTGAAAGAAGGTGGTGCCTCTATTACAGGTTGCGCCCCTCTTATGCTAAACATGGAAGATGTCTGAAGGTGTCTTCAGCTGCCCAGTGTCCATCTAATCCACCTAGCCAAAGCAAAGGCCACTCCATTTATTTTAAATGGACATTCAAAGTTCAAATTCATTCAGTAGGTTTCCAAACCTTGGTGAGTAAAGACTAGTGACAAGGCAATGTGATGCTGTAAGAAGGCCTTTTTTAGATATTTCCTACAGTGTCTGCCAGTGGGGGGACAACCTCTTGGCAGCAGTTGCCTATGGCTTATTCGTCCTGGCTGGAGTCCCTTGTCCTGCTTCTTGGCCCTGTGATGGAGAGGCATCCCAAAGAGATGGAGCCGGTCTCCTCAGGGCCAATAGTTCTTCTCTTGTCCTGTAATGACCCTCCTGCCTGGGCTGGGAGAGTCTTATCTGCAACTATTGTTTTGTCTTCCTGCCTCTTTCCCAATGGCTTTGTTGATTTAACCTAGTATATAGATATGGTGCACGCTGCAGTAACTACACTGGCTTGACGTGCTGGACCAGCTGCACTCCTCCAGGGCTTGGCTGAGTCACTAGGCCTCGGCCCTGGTCTGTAAAACCTGGATGGTAGCTCACCGCAGTGAGTGGTATCTCTCCCTGTTTGCACAGCACCTAGTGCAACAGGGGCTCTGATCTCCTTTGACCATGCTGGGCTGCCCAGTTAACGCTTACATCATCTCTCTTTGCTTCCCTCCTCCCCCTTTTTTAAATCCAGCTTTCAGATGCTCCTTTTGGTTCCTTCTCCCTTGGTCCCCTCTCCTTTTGTCCTCATTTGTATCACCCCTGGAGCAAAACCATCTTCTCTTACAAGGCTTGTAAGCTTGCGTCTCCGCTCTCACTGGGAGATGAAGCAAACTCTTGGGATTTTAGGTTTACGGATGTACCCATGAAGTGCCCCACAGGGAGGGTCCCTCCTCCATTCTGCGTGAAGGTGAGGGGTAGCAGTGGGGTAGAGGAAGAGGGATGTTCTTTCTAGACCTGTCTTCCTCTCCCTCTCATTTCTGCCTCTTTGGATGTCATAGGAAGAAAGTCATCACTGATCTCAAGCCAAGTACTTCAGACTTAGTATGACACAGTGTTTGTTGATTCTTTGGACCCAGCCCACAATTATACACATTCTTCATGGTGCTCCTCTGAGCGCATAGGCCAGGCAAAAGCTCTGAGCCAAGACAGCTCCCGCCTACAGCACCCCCTCCCTGAACACCCATGGGGTCACACATTGGTTTGGGAACGTCCCCTCCTGACTCATGTCCAGGGCAGAGGAAGGCTTACTGGGGAGCATGGTTGGGACTGGACTCCTTCCCCTGCACCCTGAGCTAATTGCACAGATGGGATGCCCTGCCCTCCTGACAGCACACTTCTGGAGTTTGTAACAAGCTGTTCTGGTGTGAAGGAGACAACGTGCTGCTTTTGGCTGCTAGACAACCTGTTTCCTTGGGATTATCTCTGACTGCCTGTTTTGGCCTCTGTATTTGGCTGCCCAAAAGTGAGTGCTGACAGAGTAAGCTGGACTGAGCTAACTGGGAATTAGGGATGAAGGTGAGATGGGCAAACCCTGTCCATCAGGCTAATGTGTAAACCACACCATCTACACAGCTGACGTACCAACTCATGTGCCCCCTCACTGAACTGGGGCTCCCAGGGGGCTGGGCAAGTGTTGATGTCTGCCAGGCTGGTTTCGAAGGGTTGCACGTACATGGTGGAGAGAGGTTGGGGGGATGTTGGGATAGGGAGAGAGGTTTGGGATGGCAGAGGGAAGGATGTGTCACTTAAAAAAGGCAAAACAGAGAGACCCCCATCTATTCCATTGTCCTAGGAGGGCTGCTGGTGGAAGTGCAGGGTCACCGGCTGAGACAGGGCTGCTTAGTCCTTGCTGAAGAGGTGAGGCTGTTCCTGTGAGAACATCTTCTCTGGGTGGGATCCCACTGCTGACATGCAGGCATGGACCTCTGGAAACCATGCTGGCAGCTGATGGCACCTATAAAAGACTGGCCCTCGAAGCGACTGTATGTTGGGGCTTATGCTGACAGTGCTTTGCATCCCAGCAATATTGGATAAAATTGCTCGGGCTGCATTTCTTTGCTAGCAGGACTAGAGTCTTTGTTTCTTTTTTTTCCTAGACCATGCGTTAGCCTCCAACTGATTTTGCAACTAGTCCTACATAGCAGAGCGATTGTGTAATTAACGGGAACTGGTGCGGCCCTATCTCTCTGGGACTCCCGCCCTCCTTCCTGCAGCAATGGAGCCAGACTCGCTCCCTCCCGGCATCTCACCTTCTCTGCTTCCCCTGCTGCCAGGAAGAGCTCTGGGAAGCTCTCTGGTGCCCTGCAGCATGTTTCTGGGTGCTCCGAGCATCCCAGCTCCTGTAGCAGGAGGCAGTTTTGCTGCAGGGATTTATGGTGGTTCTTCTAGCTTAAACTGTACCAAAAAATAACAGATGAATTAATTCTTTGTTTTTCTTCCTGTGTCCGCTGTACTCCTACCCGCTTCCTGGTGGGACCAGGAGGTTTGTTTCTGTGAAAGGATACAAGCAGCTGTGGGACTGATGCTGACCTTACTGTTCTTGGATACATGGTATGAGTCAGACTGATGCACCTGGGCTCAACAGCAAGCGAGGGAGAAGAGGGGGCAGAAGGCGCCTTTGTTCTGCGGAGTGATGGTGTGGGATTTCTCCTGCACTGCTCTTTCCCTGTGGTCCCTTAGGCCCAACCTTTGTGCTTTTCAATAGTGGGTTTAAATGCTCCCTGCCCTACGGAGAGGGGATAGTGACTCTGTCAATGTGTCACTGAGGGTACACACTTCCCTCCTTCTTGCAAGCTGTGAGTTTAGAAAGAGGGTCCTGCTCTGCTCTCCTCTTCGTGTGGTCCTGCGACCCTGCTGATGCTGGAGGAAGGATAAGTTTTCTTGTTGTATCTGCTGTCGGTCTCAAATATGAAAGCCAGGGAGAAGGGCAGGAAACCTTCCCCAGAGGTCGAGTAGCACAGCCGCCTTGTGAAGGCAGGAGGATTTTCCAGGTGGAGTTCAGTACTGGAATTTCTCCCCCCGGGAGCAATGCAGAGCTCAGCCTGTTGCGATGTAGGGACTCCTTTCCTCACTGCTTCACTTTTGGTGTTTCCAAACGATCTTAGCACCTTAGACCAGTAAAAGCTAATGTTGTGTCCTCTCTCTAGTCCTGGATTTTGTCACCCAGCAGTTTTTATCCACGTTGTTCATTGAAGGCCCCTGTCTCTGAGAGGCAGTCAGTCCTGGGCTCTGGGTGGAAGTCTGCCACTCCTCTGCTTGCAAGAGGAGGAGCTCACGCTGGCATCCTCCAGGAGACAAACTCTGGTGTCAAGGCAAGGCTCTCTTGTTGGGAGAATCAACAGCTTCTCCCCCTGCCCCTTTATGCAGAGGATCTGCAGTAGGTAGTGGTGTGCCATCGCCTCTTCCCCTCCCCACACCCAGCAAGCTCCTGCCTTTCCTGCTGACAGTGGCTGCATTCCTCCCTGCCCCTCCTCAGCTCCCTGCGGATTGCCCGGCATCTCTGCCTGAAATAAGAGTGCTGCTGTGATTTCATTCAGCCCCCAGTTGTTGCTGGCCCATGGCTGCTAGCTGCGTCTCTGCCTGCTAGGGCTCCTCCGTCTTGCATCCTTGGCTGGCTCAGACCATGGGAGTCACTGGCAGGTTTGGACCGATTCTCTCCAGAAAGAAAACCGTGTAGGTGCATACTTCATTTCAACTCTGGGGGCAATTGTGGTGAAGTCAACAGGAGTGTTCACATGCTTAAACCTCATTACTCCTGTAAGTACTTGCAGGGCTGGGACAGGCTCTTTTTGAGCAACAGAGACCTTTTGTGGTGGATCTCTTGCATCTTCTCACCAAATTTAGAAAGAAAAAAATGCAGTGTGACAGCATCTGAGCAACCCACAGAGTGAGGCCAGCACCAATGTCTGTGCTTAGTGGTTTTTTGTTGTTCCTGATCACCCAGGGGATGCTTAGTAAATATCTGCAGAAAAAAATAAAGTGCTTTGAAACTAAGACACAGTGGGGAGGAGTGCAGGCGCTACCTTCTGATCTGGCTTTAATGCACTTCCTTTTTATTGAGATTTCTGGGTGTGTTTTATGGGCAACTTCCCCATTTCAGCTTACCAGGCGTCAAGAAACACTTCTGCAGAAGTGATTGAAAGGAAATGTGTAAATGAGATGAGAGGGACCAAAAGCAGAAGGAAGATGAGGGTCTAAGCAGGGTGGTCCCATCATACCTTATGCTCTGCAGGAGGAGTTATCTTCCCCAAAAAAGGCACACATGGACCAGGAGATGCAGGTTAGGGAAAAAAGACTTTTTTTTCCAAGACTGCTCCCATGGTAGTGCTCATAAAGAGCACTCATATGAATGCATGGCAGACGGGCATTTTGTTTTAGCAGGTGGCAATGTTGTTAGTCCTTCATCAAACATTCATGCACGTCTTTAATCTCCTGAAATATCAGTCTTTCTTGGAGACAAGCCAGATATTTTTGCTCTTGCCCAATTTGATGGCTGGGGAAACTGAGGCACAGGAGAGTAGGTCACTTGAGCAGGTGAGGGGGAGGTTTGAGAGCAGAAGCAGGCTGCATGCTGCTTGCCTGCCCGCGGCTGCAGCCCAGTGGCTTCCCCCAGAATCCAGCTGCTATCTCCATCCCAGAAGAACATTTTTCCCCGGTGCGTCGCTTCCCAGCACAAAGCCCCTCTCGCATTAATCTGGCTCTTGGTTCATCTCCGGGCGTTTGGGGACCGGTGAGGAGGTGAGCCCTTCGCGGAAGACTTCTGCTGCGAATGGACCAGGAGTGATTTACAGCCCGCTGAGCGCAAGTTGCCAACCTGGGTTTCTGCTCCCAAGTTGCTTTGTGTAATCAGGAAAG
The DNA here is from genome assembly GCF_000699145.1 of Aptenodytes forsteri. NCBI lineage: Eukaryota > Metazoa > Chordata > Aves > Sphenisciformes > Spheniscidae > Aptenodytes > Aptenodytes forsteri. The sequence continues at coordinate 830,382 of NW_008796218.1, forward strand.
CAGTGGTAAAGGTAGAAAAAAAGGC
>NW_008796218.1:830459-845442 GCF_000699145.1 Aptenodytes forsteri
ATTGAATAAGGGAAGGAGGAGGGGGCTGGAGAAGATGAAGGAGGGAGAGAAGAGGGTTAAAGCAGAGAAGGGCGAGAGAGAAGCCCCCCTCGCCACGGAGTGGGGAGCGCCGGGCTTTGTGCTGCGGGACCTGCCGCCGGCTGCCCTCCGAGCGGGTCTCCCGTGACACTTCCACGAGGCGGAGGGGGAAGAGGAGGAGGAGGTAGAGGTGGAGGTGGAGGAGACAAGCCGGGGGTGTGGAGCAGGGGGGGCTAGCAGAAACAAAAGGAAACCAGCTGCAGAACTTCCTGAAGGCGGAGAGGGGGGACGCGGGAGCGCGCAGCGCCGGGCGTGCGGGCAGCTGCCTGCGGCGGGGGGGGGGGGGGGGGGGCCCGCCGCTCAGCCGTGGCCACCATGACCAGCGCGATCCTGAGAAGGAACTCCAGCAAGCAGGGCCTGCAGAACCTTATCAGGTGAGAGCCCACCTGCCCGCGGGGGGACCCGGCTCCGGCTGGCTGCTGCCCGCAGGGGCGCGCCTCTGCCCCCGGGTCGCGTGTTGGGGGTACCGGGGGGAAGAAAGGAAATTTGTTCCGGATCGACCATCTTCGTGTCCCTTTAAATCAGCTGAATTTCTTCCTCACCCCGGTTCTCCAGCAGACGCGATGCGTTGGAAGGAAGGAAAATAGATACCCCCCCTCCTCCCCAAAAGCAATATGAGAAAAGCAGATTTGAACTTACTGATGGCTTTTCCAGGAGCACACAACTGAAATAACTGAGCACAACTGTACTGTGACACTCACCTGAGCCGGCTGATCTTCCCCCCTCTCTCTATGCAAGGGATGTCTCAGTACGTGTCTTTTTGTGTCCCCTGAGCGCTGAAGGCTTCTGCCTAGAAAAAGGATTTTTTTTTTTTTCTGTAGGAAATGTACACTGGGCATGCTGTGATGTGCATTTTCAATTCAGAGATCTGTAAAGGGCCAGATCCTCCCAGGGCTGCGAGCTGACATTGCTCTTTTGATTTAATTAATTGCAATAGTGCTTTGAACCTTTCTCTCCGAGTATAATTGCCAGGGCAGGGAGGTGGACAGTGCAGTTGGGTTTATTCCCGTTTGTCAGCCAGGGCTGAGCCGGGGAGGACATCTACATTGTCTGCTGGCGCTGGGATTCCCTTCCATGCGGTCACTCTGCTTTTCCCTGGGGGCTGGAAATACCGCTTTTCAGTGGGGGCTGGAAATGCTGCTTTCCTCTATGGGTATCCAGGACCCTCCTCTGGCTGCTGGGGGAGCTTATTCTGTGCCATGCTGATGGCTCTGACCGGGCAGAAGAGATGCACTCGTCACCTCTTTATATTTAATTGAGCAGCTGGAGGGGTGAGACAAGGAATTAGGGAGTGCTGGACTCGCATCCTGCATCTTGGGCACCTCTTGGTTCTCTTGTGCTTGCCAGCGCCTGCCGGTCTCCAACTGGGATGTAGAAGATGTCAAGGTGGGGGTGTGGGGGTTATTTGGACAGAGGTTTTCCAGTCAGCTTGGGATTTCCCTGGCTGGTAATGCAGCCTCTAAACCTCACCCCTTGAATGAATTTCTTGCCTTGGAAGGGAAACTGGCTCCTACAGCCATCCAGTCCCTCCTGCCTTCTCCCGGGGCCTGTTCTGGACCCAGGGGAGTTGGCAGAAAAGCTCCCACTGGTTGCACGGACCCCTGGGATGGCAAGCAGGCAGGAGGAACTGACTCCTCTCTGTTCATCTCGTTTGGCCCGTTGCGCTCTTTCCCTGGTCTCAGCCCAGAGGGACTGGGATCTTGGTTACAGATCCCTGTTTCAGAACAGGGCTTGGTCAGGGGCTCATAAGGGGTATGGAAACCCCTGCGTGGGTGAGCAGCAGGCAAGGATGGGCTCAGATTTGGGGCCAGCTGGTACTGAGGAGGGCCAGGCAAATGAACCGGGGTGGGAATCATCTGCGCACAGCTGCGTGGTAACTTATTTTGCAGGATGGCAGATGGGGGGGAGGCACATGTGCCTCATACACAGAAAAGGGGTGTCCAAAGAGCTGTCATTGGCACAGCCCAAGCCAGAGGTGCTTTCCTGTCCTTAATGGTGTCTCCAAGTTCCTCCTGCTGTGGATAAGGGACTTTTGGTGCCCTAGAGACTCACAGGGGCTTTTGCCAGAGGAACTCTGGGATGACATTTGTCCCGCATGGGGTTATGACGCTTAATCTGGCTGAGGTTTGGCTTTGTGGCTGTGTTTTCCAGCCCTGCTTACAGACAAGGAGGGAGGTGGGGTGTGAAGATGTGTGAGGGATTTAATCCATGGTTTACACCCAAATAACTCCACTAATGCTCACAGGAGTCAACAGAATAGGCAGGATCTGCTCCATGCACAGCACAGCCTGTTTTGCAGTTGTATTTTCTCCCAGAGCAGTTTCCCTCCTAAGCCTGACCATGGGGCTGGCTCTGCAAGCCCTGCCAGCCCAGGTGCAGGCACAAGCTCCTTCAGTCGGTGAATGGCTTGAGGCTCCTGGCTTGAAGATACATTGCTGTCAAGATTGCCATGCTCTGCTTTTATCTGTCCCAAGGTGACTGCAGGCAGAGCAGTTACACTGCTTAGGTCCTAGGCTCTTCTGATGTGCCTGAGTGCATCGGTCACCTGGAGCACAAGAGTGAAAATGGCTGCTCAGAGCCATATTTGTGAGCACTGGGGATTTCGGTGTAATGCTAATATTTACCCAACTGCTCCTGCTGCAGAGCATCAGCAGGGATAACCAGGGAATTACCTTCTCTGAGTATCGCTCAGCCAAGGGAGCTGCTTGCCAGGCTGTCCAACAGCTGAGTTAAGGGATCCTGAGCTGAAACCAGTGTAAAAGTCTTGTGGATTTTGGGTTGAAGAGCTGAGTCCCAATGCTTAAGCATCTGGCCTTGTGCTTGAGACAAAACCCCAGCATTTCAGACAAGGTGGCCCATGCCCTATGTGCGGAGCAGGAGTGCCTGGCTGCAATCACCAGAACATCGGTCCTGGGAGCCAAATTTGCATGAAATGGCTTTTCCACGGACCATGCTGACAGGCTTAGCACACGCTGGGTTTTGGGGTGGGTTGGTGTGCTTGAGAGCACTGGGCCATGTCAGAGGCACCACAGGCTGAAGTGCTGAGTCAGCACTCTGGGAAACATCCTTCACCTTTTCCCAGCCTGGAGGTGGGCTGGAAAGATTAGCCCTCCTTGTTCCTTGCTGGCTGCCAGCAGTGGGACATGGGCGGCTTTGCAGGAGCGTGCCATTTACATCTGAAAGGTTGGAGGTTGAAAAGAGCCCAGAATTATGCCTTGGACGGCAGAGCACGAGTGGCTGAGTAATTACCTGGGAAAGGCATAGGGAAGAATGGGCAATTGCAGGGTTATCTACCTCCCCTTCTTTGCCCTTCGTGCCTGGGCACTCCCCTCGTCAGGCATAGTCTTTCTATAGGGATATCCCTGGGGAAAGATTTCTCCCTCTGTAGCACGTTAACAGCAGTGATCCCTCACGCGCCCGCAAGACTTTGTATTTTTTAAAGTCCTCTCCAAACATGAGCTGCTTTATCTTGTTATCGCAGTCTATTTTTCCTTATCCTTCTAATGAATTCCTATAAATAAGATAGGGATCCAGCGCCTGTCATGTCAATTCATCCAGTTCGTTATCTTCTCCTGCTGGAATTTTACTCTCCCTCTATCGAGCCTGGAGTGTTTCACAAAAGAATATGGCTGTTTAATTAACCTACAAATCAGCCTCTCTGTAAATCAGCTGTGCTGCTCCTTGAAACTGGATTATCGGGCCTCTTGGTTGACACCACTCCCACTAAGTGCCATGGTGGCTTGCTGTGGCCGCCTCCCCATAGCCAGGCTGTTGGTGCCTGCCTGGGGTGTGCAGCTGTGGTGTGACGTGTGAGCACGATGGATGTGTGTTAGGAGAGCTGCCACTCTCGTCTCAGCTGGTTTGGTTTTTATCCAGCACGCGGGTGAATCCCGGGTGTCATTAGGAAGTGACCTGTGATCTGTTCTTGGGGAGAAAGGACAGTTTTCTTGCATGCTGCTTGCACGCTTCCTAGCACAATGGGGGACCTGGCCCAGAACAGGGGCTCCAAAGCATGGCGGCTGCACAGGCACTATAATTACATGTCTTTGCAATGCCATAGAGTCTGAAGTGCAAATAATGCTGTGAGGAAGGGAGACTGAATCTTGAGGACAAAAAAGCTCAAGGGAAGAAAACAAGTCAGAAAATTAGATCGGGTGATAAACCTAATTATTTCCTCTGTAGGATGGGACTTTTGCTTCTTTATCTTCTGTGGAGTCATTAACATGGGAAGCCAAACTGTGAAATCTGAAATCATGCTTGCACACGCCCCTGTGTTTTGGCCCGCCATACATGATGAGATGCTTTCCACCTCCAGCCAGCACTCGTGGTCCTGGTGCCTGCAAGGCAGCTGCACGGCCCCTTCTTTCTCCCTGCAACGCACTGCTGCATCGTTGAGCAACGCCCTGGTGATGCTGAGAGTCCCCCAGCATTAGGGGTAGCTTTAAAATACCCTGAACTCCTTGAATTTTGGTGTATGTCATGAGTGTAATGCTTAGTTTGATGGGCATCCGGGGGCTTTTCTGACCTCTGTGGGATGCCTTTCTTTCTGCCTGTGTGCGATGTTTCCTGGAGCTTGCCAGAATGTGTCTCAGCAGGGAAGATGCTACTCCAGTATTTGTGTCTTGACCTCCTGAGCGCTGAGCTGGGAACAAGAAGCTTGAAGTGCCTGGGAGGGCTGGATGGCACTTTGAAGGGGCAGGATTTTTTCGGGAGGGTGGTTGATGCCAGGACATGGTCTGGGCATGGTTTGTTGCCTGGGAGGTAGCGGTTACTGCCTCTGAGGGCTATTGCAGCATCTCTTTACTCCATCTCCGTGGGTTGTGGATAGGTATGGGGAGTGAGGAAAGCTTGCCGTGAAGTGGAGCAGCTCTTTAGGGGGAGACGGGGAAAATGAACGTGCAGGAACCAGCCAGTAGCAGTGCTGCTGCGTGGGGAGAGGAGGGAGGGATGCTGGCATGGACAGTGGGGGACACAGCGCCTTCATCGGTGCAATTCATACTTTGCAATGCTGCCTCAACCTTTCATGAGGAGCCTATGGTCCTTGCAGGGCTTACCCACCACTGTGCTCCCCTTCCCGAATCCTCCCTATTTTGATGTTTTTATTAGTGGCCTTTTTTTTTTATCCCTCTGCATCCCATTGCTGGGGCCAAGGCAGAGCTGATGGGCACCTTTGCGAGCCCCATGAGTGGAGGGTGGATGGGAAGGGAGAGGTGACCAGACGCTGCTGGTGGGGAGGAGTGGCCGGGAGAGCCCTTTGGGCCAGACTGATCGCCCGGCCCGGCAGGGCATGCTTGGGGGCTTTCCACATCCCAGCATGGCTCGGTGATGCCAGCTGCTTGCAGAGTGATGTCACCGCATTTTGCAAGCCAGAAGGGACCTGGGGCTTTGCAGCCCAGCTGAGCCCTGGGGCATGGTGGGGGTAAGGAGCCAAGCTGGTGCTTGGTGGGCACCCCATCCCTGGGTGCCTTGTGGGATGCCTGCCCTCTGCTTTCACCCCAAGGAGGGCAGCTCATCCTTCTCTCTCCAGTGGCAGCGGCTCATCCATCCCTTCTGAGTACGCTGTGGATCCATTCCCAGATTTTCCCAGTCCTGGGGCTTGTTCCATCAGGAGCACTCCATCTACCATTGACTTTGCCCAGAAGCCAGCTAATGGTTTTTGTTTGCTTTTAGCCTTGCTTGTCTCAGACTTCTACCTGCGCTCAAGCAATTGGGTATTTAGGGCCTGAACTTGAGCCCAGGGAAATTCTGGGGAGCTGTAGTGAGCCTCTGAGCCCCTCGGGGCTGCAGCTGTAGGTTATCTGCATCCTCTGGTGAGGTGGAGAAGGACCACCACACGTGTCTGAGCATGGTTCAGCTGGAAAGGGCACTGGATGGGGACACTGGGGTCTGAGGCTTTGCAGCTGGGATGGTGTGCGAGAACAAATTTTCAGCTTCCAGACTCTCTTTTTAGCTTCTCCCAACATTGGTATGGCTTAACTCGTTTGATTGCATGAGAGTTGCAATCAGCATTTTGGGGCAAAGACTGTTTTTTCTCATGAAGACAAGCTGCCTTAGCGCAGCAGGGACTGAGGGCTTGCTCCTGACTCCGGTTCCTGTTGCAGCACAACTCATCAGCAATGGCCATAAACGAAGAGAGCCTCAACTCTCCCAGGGAGTGGAGCAGCGTGTTCCCACGGCCTCCCTGCTGCCTCCTGCCAGTGCTCGGGTAGCAAACTCCCTCCTGCTGCTGGGGGCTGCAGGGGTTGGGGGGGCTGCGTCACCCCGAGGGTTGCAAAATGAAGGACTTGTGGCCAAGCCAGTGGTGCTATAAAAAGCAACACGCCTGGTAAGAATCTCACTCTTAATCCTGGGCTTGAATCAGGGGTAAGGCTATTGCTCGCCTCCCTAGGCTCAGACTTGTTTTCTAGCCTGAGTGTATCGAGGAGGATGCTGGCTGACTGTAGCCAAGGCAGGGAGGCTACGGAGGCTTGCTTCCATCTGAGAGAGGGGAAAAATAAAATACAAAAGTTGTGTTAGCCAGTCCGAACCTCTCTGACAAGTCTTATTTTCTCCTCTGGCGTGCTTCTCCCTTGCAAAAACAGAGACCAGACTTCCTGCTCTTTAGAAAAAACCTCCGATTTCTTGAACCTTAGGGCTGAGATGAAGAGACCGTGAGAAAGGGCCATGGTTTGAGGTCGTACGCAGCACCGATTTCTCACACCTACTGAATACTGTGGAGTGCTGGGAGGGCTTGTACTCCAGCCCTTTCCTCCCCCCCACCAAATTCCTGACCGGTGATGTTAATACATTACCGCACCAGCCTATCTGTGTGCTAAGGACCCACGGTCCTGGGGGTGCAATCCATCATCTTGTAAGGGATTCGTTGGGATTTTGTCTGCCATGATTAAAACCAATAATAATAATAAAAAGAAGCGGTCGTTCCCATCAGCTGCCTCGTGCCTCTAAGAGTGGCCTTTGCATCACCCACGGCATCTGGAGGCACAGACCATCCCACGTGCCTTTCTGGAGCCGCCATCCTGCAAGAGGCAGGAGGGAACAGACGAGGCTCGTGCTGAAGGACCAGCCCTGCCCACATCCCTCCTCTGAGGTTTGCTCCTGCCATTTGCCACCAGCTTTCTCAAATGTCTCTCGTTTTGCTTGTGGAAGCTGTAAACTACCAGCTTGGGGTTTTCCCTGCCTGTCATGCCACAGTGACAGGTCAATCTTTGCAGGGAATATAATGAAGGCTAAACCAGGCAGAGTTTTATACCTGGCACCTGTGGATGCATGGCTGCACATCCGCACATCCTCCTTTGGGTAGAAATGGGATGTGCTTTTGTGGAGAAAACCCAAGATTCATTTAAAAAAGAAGAGTTGCTTTCATTTTTAAGGGGCAGATAGGTCTCTGCTGTGCTGCACGTGGTTTTTCTTCCATTTCTGCTCAATGAAAGTTTGGGCCATATCATATTCTGTTCAGATGCCTTGGCGTGTCCTTATTGCCCCATGCGTGATGCCTTTCCGCACCCCCCCAGCTCCAGCAGGTCGGTGGGGACAGGCTCTGCGGCCACCCCTGGGTGTGAAGTGGCTCTACCCTGCTGTTTGCATCTTGAAGGCGAGCCGTGATTTATAGGAGGAACAGGGAGACGTGACTGAGATGGCACAGCTACAGGTGGGGTGGGGAAGCTTGGTATGAGAAAAAGGCTGAGGGTGAAGCATATATACACATTTTTTTCCTCTTCCCCCTGCCCCCCTTCTTGTTCAAACTCTGTAGCCTGGACCCTGAACGGAGCAATGCAGCTGAGGAATTACATGAATGTATGGGAGGGAGAGGCTTGTGCAGCATCTCTGGCTGCCTTTGACTGACAAGCCGATATTTCAGAGCTAAGATAACCATCTCCCCCGAGACTAGGTGGCAATAAACTCCAGGCTGTGCCATAATAATTTTTTATTTTATTTCTTTTCGCAGTCTCCCTGTATCGTACTGCTATCCGCACCCCCCTTCCTTATCTAGTGGGATGATTACCCAGCTGTAGTCTTTGCTATCAAGCCACGTTACTCCTAAGTCACAGAAACCCATCCACCAAGAAGCATAACTGTTGCCTGCCGTCTGACTCAGTGATGGCCATACTGTAGACGCTTTGCCAGCCCATGTCCCTGGTCTCAACAGCCGTGGTTGTTGGCGTTCAGAGCAGCCTCTTGGCAGAGCGGTAATCAGGGGGTCGGGATGCCAGCTGGAATTCTGCTCCATTCCCTACATCTTCCTGGCTTCATGGTGACTTTGGACAAGCCCTTGGGCTTAGGGACAGGTTCCTGAAGGTGTCTTGGTACGTGGAGGTAAACCTCGGACTTAGGGGGATCTTTGGAAAGGGGTGAGATGCTGAACTGTCTGATGCCTAACACTGGTGCCTGTAGTGTGAGGCATCCCCTAGGACTGCCTTTGAGCCAGGGCATATGTGGTTTGCAGGGATGGAGAGAAACTGAGCCATGGCAGCATGACCGTGCGTTGCATGCAAATGTCCTCAGCCATGACTTCTGTGGTAGCCTGACGCCAGTTGTCCTGAATGACGTGAGCAGAGGCATTATCTGGCTATTTCAGCATACTTGACTCAGTCACACAGATCCATTATATGCCGTTTATAAGAGACTAATAAGTGATTAATTTGTTGTTGGAAGGTCAAATGGGTGAGGGAGTTGCTCCACTGTAGCCTTTTGAGGGTGTCCTATTTCATGTGACAGGGTGAGCTGCACATCTCAGTACCCCTGCCAATCATGTCTGGGCCCTTTATAAACAGGTGGTAAATGCAGTATGAAATAAAGCCCGGCAGCTCTGCTCGGCAGCCCGATGAACTTGTTGACGGTCCTAGGCCATGTTCTGGTTTATGTTGCTTAGCCAACTTTGGTAGCTGGTTGCTGGATGGCAGTGAGAGAGAGTTACCCTGAGTATGCTGAGTGATCTCTCTCCCTGATGGGCAGCAGGGCACCGATATTGTATCTGGCACCATGACAAGGCTGCGATGGATTATGTGGGAAGGGGAAGGTCCCTTGCACATGTTTCTGGCATCCCCCTTTCCCCTAACCTCAACAGAGAGGTCAACGGGATGGCTGCTGGGGCATACAGGGTACCCTTCCCAGTTCTGCTCTAGTTCATGCAGCCCCATCTCTTGTGGGTGATATTTTCAGCAGTGGTAGACACTGTTGCTTTCGCAGGTGATGAGAGCTTTACCCTTGATGGCAACAGAATTTGCACTAGGTCAACAGGCTATATGCCCTCTGGGAAACAGCAGCCTTCATGCCAGGGGTTGCGCATGGCTCCTCCTAAACCCTGTTCCCAAAACCTCTTCCCCCGTGAACCCTGGCTCTGAGAGACTTTGGACACAGGCAGTGACCAAAGTCAACACCATCCTGGCCCGATACCCTGGTGAGCTCAGGAGACAGGAATGTCCAGTGCGCTGGTAGAGGGTTCCTGGGTTTTTCTGGTGCAGGTCTGCAAAGTCCAAAACCTCTGGGAGGCATTTCATTTTCCTTTCTGGAATTAGCTTTAGTGCTGAAGGTTGGGTTTGGGCCAGCAAAGCTTCCTTTGAGCCGTCGGCCATGCAAAAGACTGCTCGAGTCTGCAGTGTTTCCCTTAAACGCAGCTCATCTGGTGCCAGAAATATCCCTTGCCTGAGTATTATAATCTCCTCAAGTGCTGGTGAGGAATTGCCCAAAGGAAACGTGACCTTTCCAGCAACACTGGCTTGTCTGGAGCGGGCGTTTGTGGCCATGTGGAATGGCGCAGCCTGTATCATTGTTCTGTGGGAGGAGGAGGTGTTTTGTAGGGCAAATGGAAATAAAACCCTCCCTTGGCTGGGGGTCCAGAGGGAGCTGAAGTCAAGAGCTGGATCTGAAATGGGCAGCTGGCCCTGGTCAGAGCAGAAGTCTGAGCATCCCAGACACTTGGCAAGTTGTGACTCTGTGGCCAAAGCTGAACCGAGGTGCTTTCAGCCCTTCCCTAGACCTGCAGGATCTCTTCAGGACGAGATAAACCCCTTCCACAAAGAGTGTTTTGCCCCAAACGAAGACCTCCAAAAGCTGTTGGCAGAGATGTAGGGACTGCATAAGAGAAACGACCTGGCCCCATGATGAGGTCTTGCCGGAGCAAGCCTTGCCTATGGCTCCTGGCTGCCGGGGCAGCAAAGCGGTCTCTCCATCCTCCCTTCTTTCTCCAGTCCCCCTAATGTTTGCATGAAGGAGTGAATTTCCTTTCACCTTGCAGGAAAACCCCTCTATCCAGGCAGGTGACTGGGTGCAGGAGTGTAGCATGTTGTAGCTCAACTTGCAAATCTTCAAGCTTCAAGTCTTCTTGATTTCCATTTCCCTGTCCTGCGTTGGGTGAAATGAAGTGGAGAGCTTTCAGTCCCACCAGCAGCTATGAGCCTGCTTCTTCCCAAAACTTCCCCAGCCTCGGACCGACCTGGGAAAGTGCTGGCCAGAGGTGAAGGCAGAGGTATGCGGTATCAGTCTGATCCTGAAGCACTGGGTAATTATTTCTAGAAATGGGAAAGGTGGTTGTGCAATACTGCTGTGGGCTGAGCACGTTGAGTTACTGAATGTGACTGTGAGCAATTAGAGCAAATGAGAGACCACGGCCCCTTCTTAGAAAACAGAACCATTTGGAAATTAAATCTTTCCACCTTTTTGCTTTGAAAGGCAATTTACCAGCTGACCCCCTCCTCACACTGAAGGCTTGCGCTTGTCCAAATTGAAATGGCACATTTGGTTTGTGGTCCAACAAACCCTTGTAGCTGAGCCAAACGCAAGGACTTTGGCAAGGTTTAGTTTCTCAATTGTTTGGGGATTTTTTTTGTTTGTTTTTCATGGAAGACAAATATTTTTGCTGCTAGGTCAGTCAAAAAGGAATTGTCCTTTTCCCTCTGCTTGTCGGTGTGACTACTGAACCCCAAAGCATCGCTTATTAAACCTTGCTCTGCCACCAGCCTGTTTGAACATGAGCGAGCTCTGAATCCACTAATAAACTGGTTTTAGGTGTTTGCTGGAGGGCGGTGATATTTCTGAACCCAGGGTGAGCAGGGGCTCGGTGGGGGCTTTATCTGCAGCCCTTATTCCTGAGAGGAGCAGGTATGGAGCTCCCAGCATCGCAGCCCCGCCGCAATGCTCAGTGTGTCTAAGCCGCATCCCAGTGCGGTGGCGGGCAACTCAGAGGCCAGTTTGCTCTGCGACAAAGGGAGCTGGGAAAGATATTTTCCTGCTTTTGCAGAAAAGCCCTTCTCCCCAAAACAGTCGCCCCCAGCACTGTCCTCAGCCCATTCAGAGGATGCAGGGACAGAATAGCGAGCCGGTGAGGTCATGGGGAGAGAGTTAGTCACATCCAACTGAGAAAGAGAGAGGGCTGCCAACTAACATTGCTCTCGCACGGTGGAAAGCTCGCGTGGTTTGGGGGGGACCCCCGTGTGGGCTCCCCCAGGTACCCTGGCCAAGCCAGGGGCTTGGTGCAGCTCTGCCTCTGCAGTGGCTTCTCGAGGAGCTGGAGGAGATGGGGAAGGAATTAAACCGAAATCTAATTTGTTCTGGCATAGACGTGGACCTTGCTTCTTGTAACTGGGGCGATCTGGGCAAGCGGGGGTTAAGAGCCTTTCTGAATCAGAGACTATCTGGAGCTGTCGCACAAGGGAGGGAGATCATGGCAGAGTTTAATGAATGACTTCATTTATATATTAAAAAAACCCCAACACAACAACACGGTGGCTTCCTGCCAGGCCCACAGACAAGGGTTTCTATGGGAACCTGGGGAAAAACAATAAATAGGAGTGTGGGACGAGTAGGGAAAGGAGGAGAGGAGCTCGGGCTCTGGTTCGAGTCCGCTTTGTTCCCCATGTAGAGCAAGGTGGCAAGGGGGGATGAGGCAGGAGAAGGGGAAAGGGCAGCTGAATTTGCTGCTTGCAAAAAGACCCCACCCAAAGTAAGGCAGGCAGTAATTATTACATGGCAGCGGAGTGGTCTCTTGGCCAAGTCTGGGATCTGCTTCGTTCCCTGCTCCCCTGTGGGCTCCACGGGGATGGGTGACCTGTCTCCATCTGGCTCCGCATCCCAGCTCTGCTGCCTTGGGGGAGATGGGAGTTTGGGAGAGCAGGGATGCGGGGTCACTCCCAGCTTCCTTCCAGGGTGGTGGTGGGACCACTCTGCGATGGTGGTCCTGCTGGTGCCACAGAGTAAAATAGGCTCTGAGCGAGTCTCCTCTGGAAAGGTTGACAAGGTTCATAGTATGATTAGAAAAGCCAAATTTTTCTTGGGAAAAAAAAGTCTCAATTAATCCTGTTTTTTTTGGGTTTTTTTTCCCCCTTTCCTTTGCTGGGAGAGGGGGGGATCTGTCCTGAACCTCAAATGAAAACAGCATCTTAGTGAGGCCCTTGGTGAAGTGAGGCCTTCTTGCATAGTACATAGTCCAGGCTGTGGGCAAAGCCAGGCAGGCTGGCAGAGTGGCACTTCTGGGGTCAGCTGAAACCTGCCCCTCATTCACTTAAACTGGGACGAAGCAAGTCTCAACTGAGGCATTTTTGGTTTTTTTTCCCTTTCCTTTCCAGAAGCTCTTTGCCCCAGTCTGAACTGATGTTGCATTGTTTCTCCTACTGCGCAGGTTCATCCTATAGGGACTGCAGTCCTCGGGGTGTGCCCGAACAGGGCGGAGAGACACAGGTCAGGCTTGGTCCCAGGGTCCTGCTGCTGGCAGGAGATCGCCTTCCTGACTCCCGTGTGTGTGCGCCTTGCACAAGAGCATTTCTGTAAATAGGCTTGCAAATTCCAGGTGAAACAGCCTGTTTTGGACCTGGCCGGGCCAGGGGCGAGTGGGGTGAGGGAGCACCTGCTCCAGCATCTGCCCCGGCATCAGCCCTGGGTACCACGAATCAGATCTGCCCTGCTCCTGCTGCCGTCGCAGGCCCTTTGGGTTAGCGGTGACCCTGCCACCACGGCGCGTCCCTTTCTGCCTGTATCCTGGCTGGTGCCACCAGCGGTGGAGCAGGAGCCAATCCTGTGCGGAGACTGGCGTTATTGCCAGAGGAGGAATGTGGCAGCCGCCTTATCGCTTCCTCGGGGATGTGAGAGGCCGTTCTGCTGACAGAGGGGTTAATATCCAGCAGCTGAGACATCTGGGAGAAACCAGGGCAGGTTTTTCTTCTCTGCAGAGGAGGAAGGAAGCTCAGCAGGGCAGAGTGGGACACAGCTGCTGTCCTCCACTGCTGTTCCCTCTGCTCCTGGTCAGGCAGGAGCAGCTCAACTGCTTAAGGGAACTCACCCCCAGGGTGCAGATCTCACCCTCCCTGAGCCAAAGCTTGAGATGGAGGTGTGGGATTTCTTGCAGCACTGCAAGACCCTTTACAAACCCCTTCTGGGGTGCAAAGCTGCTTTGCAGGGAATGGTGCTTCCCAGTGGGCTTCCAGCCCGCAGGGAGGTGGCTGGTCTAGGGGGAGAGGGATACGCACCACCTCTCTCCCAGTGCGTGTGTCCCACCTTATCCTTGCACATTGGTCGGTGCTGCTGTGGAGCCGTGTTGATGGAGGCAGGGATGCCGCTTCCAGGACCACTACTCATGGTGGGAGCGCTCCTATGCAGGAGCCCCCCACTTGCCGGGGGGGAGCCCAGGCACCTCAGGGGTGGGTATCGCCAGGTTTTGCAGGCGCTGCCTGACGGTGTTAAGGATGGGTTTTCCCTCTGGCTTGGCAGGCTGACAGCACAGTGGAGCGTGGAAGACGAGGAGGAGGCGGCAAGAGAGCGGCGGCGGCGGGGGGGGGGGGAGGGGGGGGGGTCCCCTGAGGTCCCAGGCAGAAGAGGGCTTGAATGGCACTGGCTCTGGCTCGGAGAGTGCGGGTCCGGCACAGGAAAACCAGTAAGAAATACCCGTGGATAAATCCTTCAGTGACATGCTCTCTCCTTGCAGCAAAACCCTCCTGCATCCATGGAGCAGGTGCCTCTGTTGTCGGGGTGGTTTGGGGAGATGGGGGAGTTCCCTAACAGGTTTGGGTTGGGGGATTTAGCCCAGACTAACAAATAGTGTAGTTTGGGCAGAAAAAGCCAGAATCCCTGCTTTGCTCTTTTTTTTTGGCTGGAGGCTGGGTGTTTTACTGCCCTGAGAGTTTAAACTAGGACAGCTTGGGTAAGGCTGAGCTCAGGCAGGGAGTCCCCATCGCCAGGGATTTCAGTGCCTGGTTAAATTTCAGCTTGTGAATCATCCTACGCTGAAACTAATGGAAGTTCCTGATATGTGCGAAGACAGACACGTGCCTGAGGATGTGACACACAAGCCCAGGCAGATCACAGTGCTGGCAGCCGAGCGAGCAATCACCTCTTCTGGCCAGGCTCCCCTCTCCTCCCTTGGAGGATGCTGCCCCGGCAGTGGGGAGCATGGAGCAGCTCCTGAGCTGGTGCAGTTCACATCTCCAAGGGTTAAAGTTAACTTGACGCTTTAATGGGGCAGGTCCTAAATGCAAATAGCTCAGGACGCATTTATGGAGATGCTGAGCTATCTGCTGTCAGAGAGGAAACCCCTGGAGAAGAGATAGGATGACCAGTCACATCCCCAGCATCCCACCTCAGCATCCCATTGCAGCCTCCCTGTGTCCACGGTTCAGCAGCCCAGGTGCTGTGCAGCACTGGGGCTGGCACAAAAACCAGTCTGCACTCTGAGTTGCCAAACTCTGTCTTAAAGACCCCAGTCTTCCCACTATTTATTTGTTCAACTTTTTCTAAATATATTAAACACAATGGAAAAGTGGTGGCAGGATTTGGGATTACAGTCCGAGAGAAGCAGCAGCTTCATTTTACTGGAAAATAGCAAAAGCTATTTATAAAAATCTATTTTTTTCCATGAAAAAATCAGTTTTTTTCTCAGATACTTTCAAAATCATTCAGGACTTTTTTTTTTTTTTTTTTT
>NW_008796218.1:845466-913892 GCF_000699145.1 Aptenodytes forsteri
CATTAAAAAATCAGTTTTTTTTTCAAATTCTTTCAAAAACATTCAAGACTTTTTTTTTTTTTTTTTTTTTTTGTCTAAAAGCATTGCAAAGAAGCTTCAAAATCTTTTGTGGAAATAGCCTCAGTGATATTTTGCAGACAAACCCACTGCAGTCTGCCCTAAAATCAAACAGAAGATCTGGAAGGTAATAATAATTGTTAGCTTTTCCAAACCCCCTTTCACACGGGGGCTGGAAAATAATTCTCAAAAGTCTTTAAAATGGCCAACAAGGTCTCTGGTCTCTGCTTTACTGGGAGATGCTGTGAGCGGCCTCAGGCACAGAGCTGCGTGCAGCAGCCCTAGTAACCCAGCTTGCAGGCTCCAGTCCAGTGGGCATAGGCACAGACATGCTGCTGACCCCATGGGACCATTGGCAGTGCCCAAATTTAATTGAGTGCTTAAACATCTGTGAAGGGGGCAATGACAAGAAGAACGCCTAAAATGAGGGGTTTTGCTCCCTGCTCCGCGATGCTTGAGCTTGCTGGGTCAGCCTTCACCGGGAAAGATGTTTCTTCTCTGGCCATCCCCTGGTTTCTTCTGCAGCTGCTGACAGCCACCTGGGCTTGCTCATGCAGCCAGGGTCAGCCCTGGCTATTAATCTCTGAAAAGCTTCCCTCTCTCTTGTGTAAACACTGCCCTCTCCTTCCCTCCGCTCTTCACTCCTGTTTGTGCAAACTCGCCTTCGGCATTTCCTTGCACCAAAGGGACAGAGCGAAGCTCATCTCCTCCCTTCCCCCACTAAAAAAAAAGAGACATAACCCCCAAAATGGCAGGTTTGCAGAAAAGACATGCGTAGCCTTGGGAACCAGAGGGATGGACATCAGCTTAGGCAGTGCTGATGGGGCTGTGCTGGCTTGGTGCTTCCACTGGGGCCGGGTTTGCAGAGGGGCACAGGGAAGCAACCAGTTTTCAAATAGCATTCGGCTGGTCTCCCTTGCTCCCCGGGAGCTTTTCTGATAGCCTGAGCACACATTTGTGGCTGGGGCCACAAGTACCGGAGCGATTCTGCCTTGGGCATCATCAACACTGCAGCTCGCCTGAAGCCCTGATCTGGGACTCGGCAGATCCATGGTCCCATCCTGGCTCTGCATCAGATTTCCTGAGCGTTGTCTTGGGGCATCCACAAGCTACTGCTACACATGCAGCAGAAAATAACCCAGCCTGGGCTGCGATGTTCTAGACCAACACTGTATCGTGCTCAGCAGTCTAAGGGGATGCTGAAGTGTGGCAGGAGCTGGGCTGTGCTCAAACTTGTGGCTGAGCAGCCTTTTTTGGTGTGCACCCCCTGCTACCCTCCCCGGTGAGCTGACGAGGGCACATGTTTTTTGTAAACCCTCAGCTCCTGCAGTCAGTTCAATATGAGACACCCGAATCTCAGAGAAATGCCCCATCTTTCAAGCTACCAGGGTCACGGAGGAGGCTAAGCATCTCCTGACACCTCTTAAGAGCCCAGAAAGGCAAAGAAAAGACTAACCATTTATTACGTATTTTGAATCTCTGAGTTTTAAACTAATCTGTGGGTCACATCCTAATTCCCATTCCCAGATGACGTGACTGCCCCGCATCCCAAAAAATATCTGTGAAGCCACTTCCTCAGGTCGATGCTTGCAACGTGGCTGCCCACCTAGAACCCCCGTCCGGGAGGTGATTCTCCTGGCAAATGCAAGGAAAGAAATAGGGAAAACAACCAACAATGCCTGTGCGCAGCCAGCCTGCATCTGGTGCCATCAGCTGTGTGCCCTGGGAGGGCTGCGGCTCCGTACAGCAGTAGGGTATTCACAGGCAGGGAGCCAGAGTCATGCAAGTGCATGTGACTGGCTCAAAGCTGTAGGGGAACATGAGGATCCAAGCCAGAACTTAAGCCAGTGTCCTAATCTTTGGGTCTTCATGCCTTCCTCATCCAGTGATCTGTTCAGGCTGGCTCCTACTGATTTCTTTTCTATGGGGCTGCATACAAACATAGGACAAACAGCAACCGAGTTTGAAACACCTCTGGTCCAAACAAGTTAGGGCCAGCTCCGATGCAAAAGAATACCATGGACTTTTTGGTTTTGATGTGCTGCTTGTCCTTTGCTCACCTGCATGCGGCCCCAGAGACCAGGCAGGCAGCGGGTCGCTCCTGCTGGAGACACAGAGCTGCTCCTTCTTCCTCTCCATCTCACAGTGATGCCCCGAAAGACCCCTTTGTACAAGGGTGCTCCTAAGCACGTGGCAAAGGTGTCTTTCCTGTAACGGAGGATAAGGCTTCAAGTGCCATTTGGGAGCAGTCAGAGGAAAGAAGATGCAATAACTGGAGGGAGAGAAGGACAGTATCAGGCTGGGGCTCATTCAGGCTAGGTTTGGGGTTTTTTGCATCTCTCTCACCCTTATTTTCCTTCTTGCTGTGTTTCAGCTATGACTTTAAGCCATCTGGGACTTCAGAGCTGGAGGAGGATGAGGGGTTCAGCGACTGGTCCCAGAAGCTTGAGCAGCGCAAACAGAGGTGTGTAGGACACAGCCGGACCAAGGGGAGGGGAACCAACATCCCCAGCAAAAGGACTGTCCCCGAGAAGGGGCAGGATGTGTCCCGCACTGCTGGGATGGATGCTCTCTGCCTGCCATTTAGGCTAGCAGAGAGGAACAGGCTCAGGGACTGCCCCAGGCTTCGGGGATGTTTGGATTAAGCTTTGCACTCCAAGCAATGGCAGCCTGCCAGGACGCCTGGGTTTGGAGGAGTGACAACAGCGGATTTAAGCCACCTGAGCTGCTGCAGGGGCTGAAATGGCCTCTAACATAATCCAGGCAGCCTAAAAAGCTGTTCTAAGTTATTGCTGCTTCCTGGCTCATTGCAGCACAGTGGGTGTTATAGCCCCAACCCACCTTGTGCTTGACTCCTCTTTCAGTGGGGGAAAACAGGCAGCAAAGAGCCCTGAGAGGTGCTTGCGTGTTGGCTGTTTAGTCCCCATCTCCCATCACTCTCCCCTTGCCAAGCTGAACCAAACTCCTGCCTTAACCATTTCCCTTGGACACCATCTACCTGCATATGAACTCTGTGACTTACCTCTCTCAGCAGCTTGATTTTATAGGGAATTTTACCCTGTGATGACACAGCCTCTTCTTTACCCCTGAGACTAAAAAAATGCCTAAGATTACTATTTACTGCTGAACAAATAAATAGAGCTCGCCTCTTTCTTATTTTTTTCCAAACACTGTAGCTAAACCACTCTGCAAGCTGTACGTTTGCAGCCCAGACCCTACAAGCATTGCTCAAGCACCTTGCTGTGGCACTGTTATCATATCTATGAGAGCAATTAGAAATCAGCCCCATCTGCTTTCCGGCATGCTGCCTCTTTTTCCACCCCCCTTGCAAAGAGCTTGTCTAGAGAGAAAGGCAGCTGCTGCTATTCCCTTCTTGGCCTTCAAAAGAGAATTAGCTGGAAGTGTTGCATTATCCTCTCCAGAAATTGCTCCTTGGGTTTTTATGTGATGCTTGTGTTTATTCTGTAGTGGGGCAGGAGGGTGCTGAGCAGGGGAGGTGGCACCCGTGGCAGGTGAAGCCCATCAGAGAGGGGTGGTGCTTTAAAGGCAGCGGCTGTAGGTGAGTAGACCTTTGGCTGGAGGCTGGCTGGGAGAGGCAGCTGAAGGGGCTTGCACCCTGTGGGCTTGCTGGGAGTGGGCTTTTTGCAAAAGCGGGTGGCTGTGTCCTGTAAAGTCCCTTCAGTAGCTTTTCCCTTCTTCCTTGCTTACTTGCCTCACCCAAAGGACAAGCTTGGAGTGCGGTGTGATCCCAGGTAGGCTGTGTGTGTGCCTGGCTAGGATGCCCCATGCTGGGACAAGCAGTGCCCTGGCCAGGGTTTCCTAACTCCTCTCTCTCCTGCTTAACTGAATATGGAGCAAACCCTGGTTTTTCATGTGAAGGGTGTTTAAGGCAGTGGCTATGACTGAGGGGATGGAGACAGTTGCTCTCCCTTGGATGGAGCTAAAACGGTTTGTGCATTCCCTGAGGGCCTTGGTGCTAAGGCATGTTTTCTTCTTGGTTCTGGTTCCCCACTTTGTGGGGGCAGATCCATGCCCCTACAACTATCAGCTGCATGCAAGAGCGTGGGAGCTGGGTCAGACTAGCTGCCTCCCATACAAAATTGCTGTGGTGCAAAAAGCATCCTATAGACTGGATCTATAGGATCCAGATCATATCTGCTGGCCTAAATTTTTAATATGAGCTTGCACTTTAGCTGGAGGCATTGCTGGCATCCTGGTTAAGAGAAACTAGTTACCTGGGCTGTAAAACCTTCAGAGCCTGTTTGCTGTTGGTGACTGTGCTGTCGTGGGAGGATGATTAGTAGCAAGCCAAGCGAACCAGCGTATGCATCAGCTTTTTCCCTATGTGCGCAGTTGGGAGGGCTAGACGGTAGCTGTCCTGTGAGCTGCCTTCCCAGCAGCAGAGATGTGGGTGGAAAAGCATTGCTTGAACTTTTGTTCATGTTTTGGTGCTGGCTGGTGAGGCAAAAGCAGTGAGCCAGCCTTGTACTTTGGCAGCTGCCCACTAGCAAGCTCTCTAGCCTTGCTGTCACAAGCCAGGTGATTTTCTAAGAAATGGGTGGGAGGAGAAAGCTATTCTTTGTCCGGGGAAAGTAATATGGCAATAACATCTTGGTGCATGGCTGTGAGCCAGTGAGAGCTCTGGGGTTATGTGCTCCCACCGACTCTGTGCCCAAAGGCATGGGCTGCTCTGCTTTTGCAAAGCTGATTGCTTAAACATACTCCTGGGTTTCCTCTCTGCAGCCTCGGAGGCCTGGAGGAATCCTCTTGTACAAACCCTGTTGTGGTTTTTTAAACCTAAGCCAAGGGGTGACCATGGCTGCTTTGGGACTCCTTTGTTTTGCTGGGCTATGACATGAGTGTCATGAGTAGAGGTGTCATTTATTCTGGTGAGTAAAATTGAGGCTCAGGGTCAGGTGTGGATATAGCATTGCCTGTGAAGCACTGTGCCTTGCAAATAAAAAAACCCACAACCCACGTGAGTGGCTGTGCAGCCTTGCCCTACAGTTTAGCTTCAGCTAGGGAAAAGGGGGATCTTGGGAAGAACGTTCATATGTCGTTGGTTGGATCCTCCTCCAGCGAGAGGCTCTGTTAACATGGAAGATGAGTTAAGGGAGAGGAAGGCTGTGCTTGGTGCTCCACATTGAATTGATGCTGGGAACTGTGGGGACAGTGTCAGGTCTGTGTTTGTGTACCAGGACCACAGAGCACACTGGCTGACCTGGGATTTTAGCTGTAGCAGAGCAGAGAATTGAGCCAGCACCACATCATGGTGGTAGTGTCCTCTCTGCCTGGGGTCTGAGCGGTGGCCAGGATCTGGTGTTCAGGTCTGTCTGATCTCTGTTTTCCTGCGGGTCTTGCCTGCGGTGAGGCTGGAAAGGTGCAGATACCTTCAGCTCTGCCACAACTCTTAGTTAAGCTGTGTCCTGGGTATTCAAAGTGTGGGAATGTGATGTGACTGCTGTTACATCTGGGTGCCTGGAAGTGGATGGGACCATGGAAGTGGCTGTGAGTCCTGGTGTAGAACACCCAGCAAGTTGTAGGCTTGGGGGAGTGATAAAATTTGATTTCTAGAGGTCTGAGACACCTGATGGTGTCTGTAGGCTCATAAAAATGTGTTTTGCTTCTTTGACCTCTCCCCCACCTCTAGGTCTCCACGACAGTCATATGAAGAAGAGGACGGTGGTGTGAGGGAAGCTGAAGTCAAACTGGAGCAGATCCAGCTGGATCAGGAAAGCCCGGAGGAGATCCGGGAGGAGAATGTGGTTACTGGGGAGGAAGGGAGGCTGTGCCAAGAGGAAGAACGGGTCCGAGAGCAGGAGGAAGAGGAGAAAGCTGAGCAAGAGGTGGGATCAGGAGGAGCTGACCTTCTCCTCTCCACAGGGGTGGTGGGAGAGCTGGGGCTGGGGGCTGCTCTCCAAGAACTCAGCTCACCATTGCTGCTTACACTGCTGGGTGTTGAGCCCATGTAGACAAGCTGTCATGGCATAACCTGGGGCTGGTGCCACTCTTGCCTATGACCTTCTTGGGGTCACTGCAGGCAGCCTCTGCCCTCTTGTGAGGGTGGTGTGTTTGCTCCCAGAGCTTGTGGTGGTTTAGTCATGTCCCTGCAATACCGAGAAGGAAAGTGCTGCTATTTCTCCTGTGGTTTTGTGGGCAGTGAGTAGCTCTTCAGGAGAACTCGGATCTAAATTTTACTGCTTGTTTTCCTCTCCCCAGCCTTTATTGCACCTTTGGAGCACTTTGGCTTTATGTATCTCTAAATCTTGCATTGCTCCCAGCTGAAGTTTTCTTTCTTTGCTCTTCTGATGAGGTGTAATTCCTGGTAAACAAGAGGGACAAAGCTGGAACTTGAGTGGTGTGCAAGTCCATTAGGATGGCTGAGCTGCAAATATCTTCTGTTGTAAATGGATTTTGACTTGCTGAAGCTAGTATGCTTTTTGCATTTGAACTGTGTGTGTGACTCTTTCTAGCCCTTTATTCTAAAGGCAGCTGCTCTTTCTCTTTGTGGCCTCTAAATGAGAAATTCACATTTTCCTATCTCAATAGTGGTAAGAAGACTTTATTAACTGATGCAAGGACCCCTTTCCATATCATTTTGGAACCTTGAACCTGCAAAATTTCTCTGATTTCCCCCCCCCCCCCTACACAAAAAGTGCTCTTTCCCCGTGGTTTTAAATAAACACATGAGCTTCTTCCCGGATGTTTCAAAATTAAATGAGGTGAACTCAAATTTTCTGTGCTCATGTGTTTGTTTAGTGTAAAGCAGGAAGCCTGGGAGACAGGGGAAAAATCACTTTTGTTGCATAGTAAGCACTTTGACCAGCTTACTTCCTGGCTCATTCATTTTCTGCACTCAGGAAAAGAAGAGGAGGAGAAATGAAGAAGACGACGAAACACCAGAAAAACGCCAGAAGGCCCCAAGCCCCACCAGCCTGGAAGAGGAGGAGCTGTGCTCTGACCACACTGCTGTGTGCTCCACGAAGGTTTGTGTTCCTGGGGCCCCTGTGGTGGCTATGGCAGCTGTCGCAATAGAGCACCTAGCTAATGATGAGGAAAGATGACCTAGGGCTTGCGGTAAGATAGGGTGTGAATCCTGTTATCCCACTCCTGCTACAGGCTGGGACAAATCACTTGATCTGTTTCCTTCCTCTTCCTTGGTTGTCAGCCTCCTCTCCTCCTGCTTTGCCTGCTTGAGCTGTTGGAGGCTGTAACTGTCTCTGTGTATACTTTGCCAATCACCGTGAATGTCTAAAGTTCATTGAGGACTCCAGGGAATATTGTAATACTGAGAAAGATGTCTGTGCTTTAAGCTTGTGAATTTGGTCAAAGATGACACATGAACTTAATCAGAAAATGAAATTTCCCTTCCCCAAAAAACTCCCAAAAACTTGAAGCACTGGAATTTCCCTATCTTACTTAGAATAAAATCAGAAAGTATGACTTTTTTTTTTTAAACAAACTGGGATTCCCGATCTCTGAAGCATCGTGTCCTTCCCAATCACATCTGTCTGCATTGATGCTCTTGTGAAACTTCAATTTTTAACACCACCTGAATTGCATCTCATGACTTCTGTTGCATTTGCTACAAATCCTCAGTTCTGTGCATGTGCTTTTAAATACAATAGCTACAGATAAGTGGTTTCTGTAGCAAATGGCTTTTTGTCTTTGTAAGCCCTAAGCTTGTTGATTATAGCAGTGAGGGAAATGGTGAGGAGCCTGGGTAGCCAGTTAATCTGCTGTTGGTGTTATCTTTGCTTTTTTGCATTTATATCTGTAGTCAATATTTCCTGGACAGGGAGGATTGTATGAACACTTCCTCTTGCACCAGTAAATAGATTGTAAGAGGAAGGTTTCATCATCTACAACCATCAGATGCTTGCTCTTTATAGAGAAGCCTTTTAAAAATCAAATAGAGAGGGGAAAAAGGGTGGGTTGGGATGCAGGCCATGTGCTGATGTTAGGTTTGAAAAGTGGGGTGGGAGTGGCCAAAGCATATCCCCTGAGTGGGACCGGTGGGGAAATGTGGGAAACACTTCCAGTACCTTTTATGTGCTGAAATTCTCATCGTTACAACCCCAAAACACACATAGCTTCCTGACCTAAGCTTAACTGCTGCTGCTAGGATTAGCCCATGGAAAGGTTTAGAAATATGGTGTCTGTGTTTTATAACAGTAATGTCACAGCTCACCAATACACAAAGCCAAATGTAAAGCTGTTCAGGAAAAATATGAGCTTGGGATCTTTCCAAAGGAAGGAGTGTCTTTACACCCCAGCTAGCAGGGCTTTGTGTGAACACTAAGAATTAAACATATTGACCACCAAGAAGGTGTTTTGGCATGGGATCATTCAGCAGAAACACTGCTTGCAGTGGAAAGATGAGAGCATCTGCAGTGGGCAGTGAGCTCCCCTGCCAGCTGTGGCTGGTGGAGGCCAGGTACACATCTGGGGTGGGTGGATGTTGGGCTGCAGTGTGATGGGGTGTTTGGGGTTCAGAGGGCCAGTGTGTCCTGGGGGCTGGAATGGATGTGTGGTGGCAGGGGGGAGGCCTTGTAGCAGCCCTGTATTTGTCCCAGACTGCTTGTGAGCTCTGAGTTTTGAGATTGGCTGAGTGAGAACTGTGGTTTCTTCTGGCCTTTAGAAAGTGCTTTGGACCAGAGAAATGCATGACTCTTGCTCAAGGAATTGCCCTACAGGGCAGAGGGAGGTGGTCTCCAAATAGCTTAGGAAAAGTTTGTTCCCACCTAGACTGTCATGCTGAGATCTACTGTCACCTACAACCTGTTTCTAGTCCCCTCTGTGTTTAACCTGATGCTCATTTATGACCTTTTGGAAGCACCTGTGGGTGATTTGCACCTGCACAGCATCTCTCTGGCAGGGTTGGCAAGATTTTTTCTGTTGATATCTTCTCTACTTGTGGTTGAGAAGCTGAGACATGGGCAGGGATCTACCCGATTCCCCTTTCAGGTGCTGTTATGCCCCATGAGATGCCAGCCTGCCCATCAATGTCCCAGAGGGATGGGCAACCCAATCTCTGAAGTCATGGCTCAGGCAGCACCGAGCAAAGGAGCAAGCTGGTAGCGGGCGGACAGCCTGCCCAGCAGAAACTGCTGGCTGGAGGGATATCTGTCATGCTGCTGTGTTGGACCCCTGCAGAGTGACCCTCCCTAGCTCATCTCTATTAGCCAGGGTTGCACTGTCTGTTGGTGGTTGTGCTCTTCTCTAATGGGCCTTGTGCTGTTAGAAGCCCTAATGGGCTTCTCTAACAGGGCATAGCTGTTAAATGTGTCCTCTCTGTGACACTGTCTTGTCTTCTGCTTAGCTAAAATTTAGCACCAGCATCCTGTAAGTGTCTTAAAATGAGCACTTAGCACCGCTTTTTATCTGCTAACTTGGTAGGTGATGTTTCCCATGACACAGGCAGCAGTATACAGGGAGAGGAGGCTCCTTGTTACTTGGTTGCTGCTCTTTGGCTCTGTAGGAGCTGTTGTTAAGAAATAGCCTCCCCTTTGACCTGAAAGTGATTTTCTTTGTGTGCTTTTTTTCTGGGGCATGAAAGAGCTGTGAGGTTTAGCAACATTTCAGCTTTCCTTTAGTCAGTGGTTGTGAAGTGTTTGCTTGCCTTCCTTTATTGGCCAAAGAGTTCTTGCACAGGAGCCTCTTGTGCAAAACTCTCTCTTTCCTGATGGCTTGACCTGAAGGGCTGCCTTGCAGGTGGCTCCATGTGCTGACTTGCCCTGTCTGTGCGCTTCTCTGGTGTGGATAAGCTGCCATGTAACTCATACCTGTGCTCCTCTCATGCTTGGCTCCTCTTCTGCAGGTGTGGATGGCAGTGCCTCTAGTTTTCCCCCTTGTTTTTCCACACTTGTCACTTTCTCTCTTGTGTCTGGCTAGGAAACCAAGTGTCTGAGATACTTGGTCCTTGAGCAGGGAAAATGGTCTTGGTTGCTGTTTCAGCTGTCAGTCAAGCTGCACGTTGTTGGTTTGCCCCTGAAACTGGTTGGGCTGCTACTGTGTGCTGGTGCCAGGCTCACCTGCCTTGGAAAGGAGAAGGAAAAGGGATGCTCAGTGTGGGAACGTGGGACTGAGTGAGGCATTTCTAACCAAAATCTGGGTGAGGGAGCAGGGAAGAGAAAAGTTTGAACTATGGTCAGCCAAGGTGACCTACATCCATCTGAGGTCCATGGAGAAAAGTAATATCTTTGTCTTCTCTCTCCCACTTTAGATCACGGACAGAACCGAGTCACTGAACCGCTCAATAAAGAAAAGGTATCTCTAGGGTTGTTGTGGGCCCTGGGGTAAAGCAGGTCCCTTCCTCCAAATGGAAGATGCCAGAGGGCCCTGCTGTGGGTATGGGCAGGAGTGACAGGCTGCCTGTAGCCCTCAAAGTCCTTCCTTCTGCCTGAGGTACTGGGGGATCACCTTAATCCTCTTCTTGCTTCTCCAGTAACAGCATAAAGAAGACCCAGCCTCCCCTCCCTGTGTCGAAGATTGATGACAGGCTGGAGCAGTACACACAGGCTATTGAGGTGGGCTGCTGTGTTGTTTCTCTGTCCCCACCCTCCAAGGAGCCCTCTTTGCCAGGCGTTGCTCTCCCACCATGCCTCTTAGTCGTACCATCTGGGACGTGACAACTGAATCATCTCCCCTTGGATGGGAGCAGCCCTTTCTCCTGTCTCTATCTCCCTTCACAGCATAAAGTAGGTTTCTTTAGCAAGCTGCCCCATCCTTGTTTCCTCAAGGGTGTGAGCATCTGGCAGGAACTAGCAAGACCCTACAAGTTCCCTTTTACAACCTCTCATACCTGAGGACCTCCAATTACAGGGGGAAAAAAAAAAAGCACGCTCTCCCTGACAGTGGTCTTTCCCCATTTGTTTTCCAGACATCCACAAAGGCTCCAAAACCTGTCCGACAGCCCTCTCTCGACCTTCCCACCACGAGCATGATGGTAGCCAGCACAAAAAGCCTCTGGGAGACTGGAGAGGTCGCAGCTCAGTCTGCTGTGAAGTCCCTGCCCTGTAAGGTATGGCACTCGCAGGACTTGCCTTGCTTGTGCAGAGGAAGAGGGGCTGGCCTCTGGGCACAACTTGCATTACACTTGCATTAGCCTGTTAGTATGGCTCATTGGTGGTGCCCACCAGCTCTAAAGGCATCTATATTAGAGATCCAATCTCCTTCGTCAGCATACAAGGCCTTGTACCTCAGAGTTTCGTTTCATCTCTGCTAGGGTCCTGAATTGTTCCTTGGTGGTACAGCTAGGAAGGCCTCTGTGATGCCGGTTGAGGCTCTGCTTTGAAATGGGAATAAATTCAGCTGGTGTGGAAAATGTGTATGTCTTCTGCAGGTGCTAGGACTGAGCTCCAGTTGTTGAGTACAGTGTTGGATCTGGTACCAAGATGATAAATCTTGTAAAATTGGAAAATACAGAGAGTATTATGTATTGCTCTCAATTTCACTTTCTGGTCATTGTGAGCGAGGCTGATTCTGCAACACATGGGTTGCAAATCTGTGTTTATGTGAGCAAAATTCCTTCCACATAAAAAAAGCCTTGATGTTAACATGTCTTAAATAGTTAACAAACTTCAGAAAATAAACATCTTGGATCTCTGATCCAGGCTCTTGTTGAAGAGAGTAAGAGAGAGGAAAACATAGGATATCCTGGGAATAGGAAGAAGTTTTCACAGTCATGGGTTTTAGCTGCAGCTGTCACAGGTCAGATGATGTGATATTATAAATAAAAAAGGTCAGATGTGTGGGTTTGAAAGGGACATGAACAAAGGCATGTTCAGCAGCGTTAGCAGTGAAGGGTAATGAGAACATCATTTTCTCAGGATATCGTGGCTGGAGACATCGTGAGTAAAAGAAGCCTTTGGGAACAGAAGGGCAATCCCAAATCCGAGACCAACATCAAGGTGAGTTAGTATCTGTGCGAGTACGAGAGCATGTGCTCTGCTGTGAAAAAGAAAAGAGCTCTTAGCTGGGTTGGAAGTATTGAGAAGATGGTGATGTTCTTTCTGTAGGGACAAGGGCTGCCTGTATCTATCAATGCAATTGCATACCTATGAGCTCTTCCTAACAGTGAGCTGCTATTGCTTCAGCCCTGGTAAAAATGGGGGCAAAAATCATTTTATAACCAGTAATACTGAAGGGTCTCTTGAATAGCATGTTGTTCTCAGGCCATGGGTTGGGAGCCCCAGCCTTCTAGGCTAAAACTGAACTGCAAATGTGAGTTACTTTGCTCGTTATGCTTTTTAATCTTGAGAGTAAAGAAAACATGCAAAATTAAGTGGAACTGAACCTAAGACAGTATCAACGCTTGGGGTTTTGTGCCTACTGGTACATTTGTGGGAATGCCTATTGAAATACAGCAGCATTTTCATTCATGCTGCTGCTGCTTGAACTGTCCAGGCTGGGAGAGGAAGATCAAAGTATCTTGTCTGTTCCTGGAGCGGTACTGCTGCCAGTATGTGGTAAATGAAACTGGCTCTTGCCAGTTGGTGAAACCAACCCTGGCTTGGGGGGCTGGGGCTCTTAGGTGAGCCCTCCCTCGCGATGCCTGGCATTGCATCTTCCCTTTCCTATTACACATCCCTCGCTTGCTGTGTTACCTTACACTTATTGAAAGTGGTGGTCAGTCTGCGCAAAGAGTTTATGTGGAAGGGGCAAGAAGGGAGTAGAGAGTAGGCTGTCTCCAAGCCCTCTGGGATTACAGACAACTGTATCACATGCTCCTCTGGCTTCAGTTATTTGATCTTGACTGCCTATTTGAGGGGGAAAAATGCTGACTTTGGCTCTTTCTTTCTCTCCTGTTCAGTCCACTCCTTCTGGCAAAAAGTATAAATTTGTTGCAACAGGCCATGGCCAGTACAAGAAGGTGTTGATAGATGATGCTGCAGAGCAATAGCATGCCTGGAGAACTCATTAACCAGGTAGGTGGGGTATGACCTTGCACCATGTAACAAACTCCTGGCGCTGTTCTGGCAGGATGTTGGGGTTATTTCTGCCAGCTACACTTTGGGTGAGTTGGAAGGCACTGTAGGATAACAGCTGGAGCCTTGCTTCTGGGCAAACACCTGACTTTCTGAGCTGGAAGAGAGTGGGTACACAGTGGGGATTTATTTTGGTCTTTGACTTTCTGATGCTGCTAGGAAGCTGGATACCTGTGTTAGTTTAATCTGCAGAATAAGTCCCTTAGCTACTGCTGTTTGGGTGAAGATGCGTTTGCCTTTGCTAGTTCAAAGGAACAGCCTATCTGCTGTTTTTTCTTATGCTCTCATGTTGCAAGGAGAAGTAGATAGCTGGAGGTCATTCTAGCTGAGCATGGGGGCTAATGTACTCCTGAAATTCAGATGTTTCTAGGGTCTAATTCCCCGATTTACTGAATTAATCAGGGGAAAAACTTTTAATGGTTTCAGTAACCTCTTGGAACCAGTCCATAATAGGGTTCTAGTAGGGAGCACATGAACATCTGCTGTGCTGGGTAGATCAACAGAGCAGAAAGGACCATCCTCTGATGTGTAGCAAGGGGGAAGGCAGAGATGGGTTGCTGTCTCTGTGCCCTCTTGAAATGGTCTTTGGATCTCATGCTCATATTGTGTTTATGTTAATAGATATCCTGGTGTTATCCTGAGTGGATGATAGTAGAGGGTTGCAGCAATAAGGAGGAATGGCGTAGAGGGAGGTGATAACTGGTTGGATCCAACTGGGCAGCATCTGGCACTGAGAGAGGAGAGGAAGTTGTTGGGGGTGAAAACAAGCTCATTCTCTTTTTTCCTACTATAAAAAAGAAGCTTTATTTCATAGCCAAGCTTATAAATAGCTCTGTCTGCTACAAAACACCTTTTGTTTCTGAATTCTTCTGGGGACTGTGTTCCTTCTTTTTTTTTTTCTATTTTTTTTTTTCCCCCCTCAAGGAGCTGGCTTCTGAGTGCAGCATATTGTCTTGGTGGTTTTTTTTCCTTTTGTGGTGCCCATTTAGAAGAGAAGCTCTCTTGAATGCCACTTTGAGATGGGCAGTAGTACAAACCCAAGACTGCCCAAAGCTATGTTTTTTTTAGATGTAAAGAAGGAGGCCCACTGGACTTGTATCCTCGACTTGCTTCTCTGCCTGTGGCTTTCAGAAACCTATTTTAAGGTCTCCTCTTTGATCAGTCCTCTTCTTTTTCCTGAAGTCTGTTTTGATGCACCAGGTGGGATCCTACTGAGCTTCAATTCTTTATAGCAAACAGGTTTTGCTAGGTTGTCAGCAAGTTTTGTTTGCCCTACCTGAGCTTCTGCAAGCAGCTCAAAGGAAAGTACCCTCAGCTCTGATCTTTTTCCAGCATCCTTTCTTAAAAGGCCAGTGACTGTCATGGGATGTCCTCTAGGATCCACCCAGTACTCCAAACAACCACTGCACAGCACTGTTGCCCTATGGGCTCATTCACAAGGAAGGTTTTTTTGTGAATAGCAAAATGACTGGGATAGCTTGGAGGATCTTGGCTTGTTTCTGTTCTTGAGTTTTCAGCTGGCTGTTTTGTGTGCTGAGAGGTCCCCGCTCCCCAGCTCCTCTCCACCGCCCTGAACTATGTTTGTCCTTTTTCCCTACTGCCAGATCCCTTCACAGTTGCCTTTTTGCTCCAAACTCTTCTGGCTCACCCCCATGTCACTCGCTCAACACCATCTTATCAGCTTTCTAGCTGCTTGAGCACAGGTACAGTTCTTCCTCCTCCCCTCCTTTCCTGAGCTGCAGGACCTCTGAGCAGGCTGCAGAGCAAGAGGTTTTCTGTAAGTGGCAATTTGGGCTCTTACGAACTGCCATGAAGCTCTTTGACATTGAAAAACAACCAAACTCTGTGTCCAGCAGTGTTCCTCTTCCCTCACTCAACACGGTGGCTCAAGCTGGGACATGCTGCAATGGCTCCCAATGCAGAACCACTGGTGTAACTCTCCTCTTGCCTCCAGGCATCTGTTCTCTCCTCTGCAATGCTCTCCTGCCAGGGTCTGTCTCTGCAGGACTCCCCATGCCTGCTGTATGCCTCTGCCCTTTACTCGTGGGGCAGAAGGGCTAAACCATGCAGCCAGACCTGGTTTCCTCTGCTTCCCACTGCAGGCATTGCTCTCCCCACTGGTGATTCTCCATCCTCCATCCCTGTGCAGTGGGGCTGGGTTGTGAATGCAGCCTGGAGGGAAGCCCAGCAGATGCAAGACATAAGCCATTCCTCATTGCCGTGTGTGAGAGTTGCTGGTTTGTTCTTGGTGGTTGTCCTCGCTGCAGGACAAAGTGGATTAAAGCACAATTGCTTCTGAAACCATCTTCTCTGGCCAGATTCACTTAGTCTCCCAAGTGTAATCAATATTGGCTGTTCTGCTTCATGCTAATGCTGTGGATCTTGTGAATGCAGACTAATGCAGACTCTTGTGCAGAGCCATCCAATTATCTATGCTACAGTAAGGTGCCATTTTATTGCTGTGTGGTTAGGTCATCTTTATCTGCATTAGGCATTCTACATGTTTTAAGCTGCACTCTTTTTGATTTTGTGTTGCTGCATGGATCTTTCTCTATAGCCTTCTCTTGCAGCATGTTGAATTATCCTGCAAAGGCTTACCTGGGATCCACTTGTGATTACTGGTGCATTTCCAACCTACCTCTTTTCAGCTTTTTCCTGGAATACTGGGGGGGTCAGAGAAATCCAAATTTTAGATACTTGGGTTATTCTTCCTTCTCATTTTTTTTTTCTTAGAATAGGGAAGGGGTTACAAAACAGAGGATAAGACCAGTAAAGTGAAAACTTCAGCGATGGTTTGATTATAACTGAGCTCTTCTGATAGCATCGTTGCAAAATTGGAATACTTCAAAAAGGCAAAAGGGGCTCTTGATTTTATTTCTAAGTCTGTTCACAGTTTGGCTTGGGGAAATTTTGGTCAGCTCCATATCCTCTGCACATGAAGAGAATGTAAAAAGCTGTGTATCGAGTTTCTTATTTGGACTAAACATAGCAATCCTATATTAGCTGTGTAGGAATATGCCAGCATATGACAAAGCATATGACAAAGTCCCTTGAGAAACAGAAATAGCTGATCTCCAGCTTTCATGCTTGTAAGATTGGTGGTGATGGAGATGCACAGGGTGACTGTAATGCTGGAAAGCACAGTTGTCCCTGTGGATGGACAGAGTTGTGGATTTTGTTTTAAATACCCTTTTTTCAGGACATCAGTCACCAATAGGTATGCAACTATTATGATGTTGCCTCTGAAAACAAGACTACATGTGGTTAGCAGAAACCCCCAGAAGACAGCACCTTGTTAAATACAGAGTTGGATACCCACATGCTGAAGCAGGCTCTTGCTGGTTATCATGAAAATACTAACCCCCAGCTGTATTAAAGCACTGTAATCAAGTTCTGTTGTATTTTACTGCAACAAAGTTAGTCTTCTGTGCACTATGATTTAGTAGACTGACCCAGGAGGACATCAAATGATGATGTCCAGTGTTTTAGGCAGGGGAACTGCTATGTGAGAGCAGGATGGATATCTTATGCTGTCCCTTGTCTGTGCCTTGGGTGAAAGGATGAGTTTCTACCTTATTCTCAGCAAATGGGTGTGAGGTGTCCTCCACAGCACTTTCAGTGGAGAAGCTAAAGAGATGTATACACTCCTTTGAGTTCAGTTTCTAAGAATCCCTAGAGGAGATGTGGAGCAACCCAGATTCCTTCATGTTGTCTCATCTACAACTGCTTTTATTTCTAGGATTTCTCTTGGTCTTAAATAAACACAATAAAATAAATTCAGATTCCATCATCCTCCTCTAAATTGGGCTTTTTCTACAGGCAATTTGTCCTTCTTCACTGTGTGCCTCCCCTCTCTTCCCTGTATTACTGCATACAGTGGTTATTGGCTTTTTTAAAACAGGAGCATGTTTGCTTTCCTGGCTCATGACCTGTGGATGTGGTATGTTATGCATTTAAGCTTATCTACATATGGAGAGTAACCCTTAAACCCACAGCATGAGGCTGCTGGCTTGCAGGGGTTTTATTTAATTTTATTTTTTTCCTTACACTTGGCTCTGTCGGGGCAGTAAACCTAGACATAGGTGCTCTCTTGCTTGGTGCCCTGTAGGAACCTCCAGAGATGCAGGCCTGGTGGAGCAGCCTGGCTTCAGTTGACTGACCATCCTGATGCCGTTCTGTTAAAGCTCTTGGTGTGCTCCTCAGCCACTTTGGGTCTAAACTGGCCCACCTCGAACACGGTGCTGATCTTTGTCATGGGTTTGGCAGCCAGCTCCTTCAGTTTCCGGGCGTCGAAGCGTGGCTTATGTAGAAGAATGGGTAAGCGGCGGGGAAGAAAGAAGCTTTCTTCCTTCTGCAGCTTCTTCTCTTCTGCTTGCTGCTTCTTCTCTTTGTTAACTGTCATCTGGTATAAAATAGCATCCCACATTCTTGTGGCCCTTGATTTAAACAGCCTGCAGTCCTGACTGATGATTACTTGAGAGCTGTCCTTCTCCTTGCTCCCTCCTTCCTGTCCCAGCTTTTCTGGCTCAGGCTCTGGGAAGTTGGGTGCTTCTGGCTGCACCATCAAGTGCTTTCTGAGGCGATGCCAGCCACCAGCATTGGCTCCAGGAGGTCTTGCTTCTTCTACTGATGGTAGTGCTGGCTCAGCTTTGAGGGGAGGGCTGGTGTTTGGTAAGCTGGGGGTCAAATGAGGTTGAATGACATGTTCTGCCTTGGTGTCTGTGGAGGTGGCCCCTGTACTGTCAGCTTGTGCTGGGGTTGCTGTCTCTGGGTGTGCTTGCCTCCAAGGAGTGCTGGGTGTTGATGGTTTTAGGATGTCTCCATCTTGCTTGGGTAATTCAGGAGCTTTCTCTGATCCAGGTATTTCTGTGTCACTTCCATGGGTCGTTGGCTTATTGGTGTGGGCATTGGAGGTGCTGGGCTTGGGTGAAGGGGCCTTGATGGACTCTTCAGTAGGAGCAGGCTTGGACTCCTTAGGAGGCTCTGCCTCCGTAGCAGAAAGGAGGGGAGGTTCCAGTGTGGGAGCCGTGGCCTTGCTGTCATTGAGCGGGGTGGGTATCTGCCCTGAAGATGGTTCAGAGCAGCTTGTTTCAGCTGCTGGAGAAGAAGGCCTTTTGTCTTCGTGGCTGATGGTTGCTTGGGTCTGATTTGATGTGGGTGGCTTGACACTGTGGAAATAGGTGTGCACCTTGGTGACATAGGTAACCTCTGGTGCCCTTTCTTTACTGGGCATACTGGAAGGAGGAGGCTGGGAGAAAACAAATACGGATGGGTCACCTGGACAGAGAAGGTGGGTGTCCGTGCCTTCAGGCTGCTGTGGAGTCTCAGGAGCACCTGGCTTGTGTAGCATGAGCATGGCCGGGGAGGTCGTGAGCCTGAGGTGTTCAGCAATGCGCCTCTGCTCAGTGACCTTCAGCGTGAAAGGCTTGCTCTTTCGGAAAGGGGAGGGGACACAATGGGTGATGGGCTTGACAGAGAGGCAGGTCAGAAGGCTGGCAGAGGGGGGTGCTGTGGTTTCGGGGGTCTCTGCTGTGGGAGTGCTTTCATTGTGCTCTAGGTCGGGGCTGGCCTCGTTCACGGGTGAGAGGCTGGACCGAAAGGACTTGGCTTGCTCTGAAACTAGGATGGCGTTTTTCTTGGCTGCCTTCTTCAGCAGCCGCTGGAGCCGCAGGTTGTCCTTCCCAGGCTTTGGTAGGGTGGGAGGGGGAGAAAGATGGTGGCGGATGGGAGCAGGCTGGATGGAGGATGATACTGTTATCAGCATTGTCATCTCCTGGAAGAAAACACAAAGCTTAGAGTTGGCATGGGCTTAGCCCTGGGCTAGACTCTGAAGTATTCATACGTAAGGCCTCTTCTTCCTCTCTCCAAAAGCTATGAGTATGGAGTCAGTATCATGTGAGAAGAGCATCAGTCTTGGTTTCCTTAGTCTCCCAACGTAGCCTCAGCCAGTCTCGAGGGTGGTGTGGCAGGGCAAGAGATGTACTGGGAGGAAGCTGTATTGCCAAACCTGGACCCCTCCTGCTCCTGGTGTTAGCGCAAAATCCAGTGAGAGCTCTTTGGGACCCCAGATGTTCATGTCTTGGCAAGTCCTAACAGGATTTGGAAGGCAATGTCAAGAGAAACAGAGCAGGTCTGAAATTTTGAAGCTTTGAAACATTCTCCAGAGGCACAAATCAGGAATATTTCATGGCTTTCCAAATTCCAGTTATTAATACTCTGATACAATGTTATGTACAACAGAACAGCCATAAACTACATGTGTCATTTGAGTCAAAGTCAACACTGGCCTTGATTGATTTCAGCTGGCAGAAAGACATCCCTGTGTCCTGGTTTAGGCAGGGATAGAGTTAATTTCCTTCTTCACTGCATCAAGCACAGCGGCAATCTTGTCTTTCTGCACTCAATTTAAGATAAAACCTAGTTTTCTCTTTCCCTTGGGGAGCATTGCCACTGTCCTCCCTGTATCGCCCATTCTTCAGTGAAACAGAAATGGGTTGTGGTTGGAGTTGGGTCTTATCCCCAGTGGCAATTGCAGCTGGACCCCCTTTGGCCAACACTATGCTGCTCCTGGGTGGATGCGCAACTGCTTTTCCCACTCTCTGTTGCTAACTCACCACCATCTCCTCTTCTTTCTGATGAGCACCAGTCAGATTTCCTGTAGTCAAGCTAAGAGTCTGTGTTGGGGATAGAAAGATAAAACTAGTCTCAGTTCTCCTATTTCTCTTCCTGAGCAAGGCTGGGAAACACCAAGCACCCAGCCTCTGACCTGCCATGACTCTTTGGAAGCCCCTAAAAAGAAATCTGACTCTGCCCTGGCTCTCACTTGGCACAGAGTGGCTGAGTTTTGCTATGAAATGAGGCATAAATCACTGAGCCCCTTAATCCCTGGTGCTGGATGCAACGGAGCATCCTGAAATGAGGAAGAGGAGGTGGGGTGATGTCAGGGTTGCTCAGAGGGGCTATTGCATGTGCTCTGCTCAGTTTCTGGTGGCTCCCAACCCATTCTGGTTACTGTGGGTGTGTAGTGTGATACCTACTGTGTGGGAAAATTATCCCGAATAAAACTCTCAAAAGTGCAGAACAGCTATTTGAGCTTGAGTGCCTGGTGTTGTCTTTGGGCTTGCATTGCTGCTGTCAGCACTGGGCTGGGAAGCTGACCTGTACCGAGCAAGCAGGTGGTGTATCTGACAAAACTGGTTGTGGATGGGGGCAAGAAGGATGACTCTTAAAAAAAAAAAAAAAAAAAAAAAAAAAAAAAAGGAAGAAGAAAAGGATTCACTTTCTTCGCTCGTTAACTTACTTGCTCGGCAGCCGCAGGGCCGGGCGGCGGGAAAGAGGTGGCATGTGGGGCACAAAGCCTTCAAGGTCCAGCCCTCACCATGGTGGTTGAGCTGTCCTCCAGAGCAGAGGCTGTGGTGGGGGCAGGATCTGGGCAGTGTCTAGCAAGTAGTACGCTGCTATCAACTGATGCATTTATTTCGGCTGCAGGCATGAGAAACCTCCCACTGTTTTCGCGAGGGGCTCGGAGGGGATTTGTGCCAGCTGGGGGTGACAACTGTTGGGCATTCCCAGTGGCTTATCAGCTTCATGCCTTAGGCACAAAGCTGGGATTAAGACTTGCTCTATTCCAAGAGCTACTCTTAGAAACAAGTCTGCACCAGCCCAAAAAAAGGCTGAGAGCCCATTCCTGCATCATATACCTGCTCTCTTCCCCAGCCCTGTGAATATTCTAGATTATTCTGGGTCAGGAAGCCAAAATGCCTCAGTTGGAGAAATGCATACTTGCTCTTGCAACACTACTCTGGTTCTGTTTGTATAGGAATTGGTAATTGCTAGGGTGATTTTTATCTGCTGCAAGGTGAACTAGTACATGCACTTGATGTTAGGATTGATTGTGGCATGATTTCATCTGCCCCTGTTTAATGTGGTCCCGTGGACAGCCTGTACTACAAGATGAGCTGTGGTCTAGCAGCACTGGTAAGCCAGAATTATAAGGTTGACCTGCCTCAGGTTTGTTGTGTTGGGAATACTAAAGAGGCAGGGCAGTGAACTTCCCAACTACTGATCAGCTCTTTGAGTGTTTTCCTTGTCCTACGGACTGCTGCACCCCAGAAAAATGCAGCTTCCCACATGGGTCAGAGCAGGATCTTGCCTGGGATTTGCTGCAAACTGCCAGATGCTACTGGGGAGGGCATGGGGGTTCTTGGGGTGGGAAGTTGAGATATAATCTGCATGCACCAGGGAAACTTTCCCTCTGTTCCCAAAGTTAGAGGCTGCTTTGTGCCCTATAACCTCAAGATTTGTGGTCTCTTACAGTAGTCTGTGCTCTTAAAATCACTCTTGCTACTATCTCAGCATCCCTCTGACTTGAAACCTGCTGTGCTGTGGGTCTTGGAGACCTTGTGGGTGGTAACTTCCACGGCATGTGACTCTGCCAGAGTTTGTGTCTTTGACTAGTGAGGCAGAGAGGTACTAAGAAGACAGCAAAAGGAAATCAGATCTTTATTTGCCTTCCCCGTCATGCTTGGCTTTGTTTGATGAGTCTCCTTCAGAGCTTTGTGTGCTCAGGAGTAATTCTGCAACAAGCAAGATTTGTGACCATCTTCCCCCTTGCCATGTAATGAAGCAAAAGCAAAGGGGCAGATGGACTTGCTTTATTGCCAGCGGAAAGGCCAGAGCTGAAAACCCAGGGACAATAGGGGAAAATACCGCCTGAGAAACTTGGGTGGGTTTGTGATAAGCTGGGAGGAAATTGAGCTAGAAGCTGAGCCAAGAGGCTTTCAAAGGGTTAAGTTTCCCTGCTGCTGGTTGAGTGCCTGTGGGTGGAGGGAGGTCACCCACCCTTGGACCCCAACTTGTTCTCCTGGACTCTGCTCCATCTGCAGTCAACCCCAAACTGGGAATGGTGGGGACAATGTCAGCATGGAGGAGTCATTTATCATGCAATGGAAAAGTCATTTGCACACTGGAGTCCCTTGGCTGCACCAGCTGTCATGCACGGAGCAGATCGAGAGCTGCAGGAACCTGATACTACTGCAGATGGTCCCAAGTGGAGAGCTGCGGCTGCCAGGGCTGTAGGAACACACTGTCCGCTTCAGTGGCTTTCTTGGGCTTGAAGGAAACTTCCTAATCTGCTCCTTGGGAAGAGATGGCTGGGCAGGAGCACATCCTTCCCTCTGCCTGGGCAGTCGTGACCTCTGCCAGACGTGCAGCCCTCGGCATCTGCTCTGCCATGGGCACGTAGCACCGTTGGCTGTCCCACAGCACTGAAGCTTTATGGGCTGATTCACAGTGCTTTGTAGAAATGGGTGGGAGAAAACCACCTATAATTGCTAGACAAGATGTTACCCCTGTACAGCCCAGGGTATCGCTTGTGGCAGGCCAAATGGTATGCATAAACTTGTTGTTTTCTTGTCTTGCAGCTGAGCTTGGTCCTGGCTCGATGCAACCCTCAATGCCACTATTTCCTCTGCTCCACAGAAGATAATTGAAGGATGTTTCTCTTCTCCTGCCTGATGTCAGTCTGCTTCAGTACAGCCTGACTCTTCTCGGGGTGTGAGCAATACCCCATGCTGCCTCCAGCTGGATGAAAGGAATTAGATCAGCTGGCAAAACCCGTCCCTGTTTTAACCTTCTGCGTGACTCTTTGGCTTCTTTTTTTTACTTTTTATCTGGCTCTGCTATGGAGATGGGAGGCTGTGGCTCTGCTCCCTCTCTTCTTTCTCAAGTGTTGGAAGAGAGGGATCTGCTGCCCTGCTGAGCTGGCAGGGCTTTTGCTACATGATGAAGAATTTCTGCTTTTGTGGCTCTTGATGGCTGGGTGGTGGGAGAGAGGGAGCTCAATAGAAACCTTGTAAAAGAATCAGTGTTTGAAAGGAGGGCAATGGGCAGATCCTGAGCGTGAGGAGACTGCAAGGACCACTTCTCACCCTGTTGGTGCCAGCTGTGGGTAAAGTCTTCCCCTGTTTACAGTGCAGCGTCTGTCCCTCTACAACATCTGCTTTGAGGGACTTCCATCTACTCTGTACACCAAATCACATTCAACTTAGTCCTGTTTTTTTCTTTAGTCCCAGATCATCCTTTAATCACAGTTACGTACCCATGCCAAAATGTTCCTGCCACTTTTCTGTCTTGACGGGGACAATAGCAGCTTTGTTTCAAATTGCTGCTTTCCTCTCCCTGTCTAACATGGGTTGGAGGTCTCCTTTCCCAGGTGAGGAGTGCTGATCACTGGCATTATCTCCCTTCTTTGGGAAAGGGATTTGCTTGTTCTCTAACCTGTGGGCTCCAGTGCCAGTGATTGGAACACTTCTGAATGTCAGAGGTGGTGGGTGTGTTGATAACCTGCCTGCTATGCGCCTGGAGGTGGGCAGGATATCTGGGAAACAGCTGCTTCTCTTATGCTGGAAGCTGCCTTGGTGAAAAGGCATCCTAATGAGTTGTTTGGGGAGGTCAGGGCTTGCTGTGAACATGGGGAAACCGAGTCCCTAAAGAGGGGCGCTCTGGCCTTGGACCCGAGATATGTAAATCAGCTCCCAGGGCTGTTTCTGAGCTCTCCCATGTCTTTATACTTCATGGTGTTAGCATGTCCCCCATCCCTTCTTTAAAGTCTTATTCCTGCCCTCTTCCCATGTCAACATAATTTTTCAACTTGTTTCTGTTCTCCGGGAGGGAGGGCAGCTTCTCTCTCTTCCTGCATCAGTTTGCTTTCTGCTTAAATTTACTGTGTCCCCTGGATTTTTTTGTAAGC
Source organism: Aptenodytes forsteri (assembly GCF_000699145.1). Classification (NCBI taxonomy): domain Eukaryota; kingdom Metazoa; phylum Chordata; class Aves; order Sphenisciformes; family Spheniscidae; genus Aptenodytes; species Aptenodytes forsteri. The sequence continues at coordinate 869,263 of NW_008796218.1, forward strand.
ATTTAATAAAATTTGAGGAAGATGTTGTAACAATGGCAACTCTGAGGATTTTGTTGGTGTAGGAGTTCCTGCAGCAAAGCTGTTTTCCAAGACCTTGCAGCTCTCCGCTTGAGCGGAAAGTGGAGGAGAAGAAACATCAGGCTGAGTGACAAGAAGAGCTTGATGTATGCAGGAAAGGGGCTGTCTATGTGCCCCATTTAGGAGATCCTTGTCATCTTGCTGCATTCTTCATTGTTATTGGGGGTAATTAACTGTAAAATGAGAATGAGCAGTGTTTCGGTGAGAGATGGAGCAGCATGCAGAAGACTTCCTATGGAGTGATCAGCTAGGAGAAGCAGAGAGCTTAGCTCCCCAACTAATAGACCTGAGCAGTGTCACAGGCTTCAACCAAAATCACTGGTGATGTCAGCTATAAAAAAAAATAATCCTCTATAGCCTGCTTATACAGCTGAGATGAGGTCAATGTAGCTGTCTGTACAGGAACCCAGCACTCTAATGAGCTGACTACCCTATCTGGAACCATCTAATGGAAAACCTTTTTATGGAGGTGATCTTCCAAGTAATAACATTTCCATGGTGTAGAGACAGCAAATAGTTTGTGCTGTCCTTACCTATGCTTTCCTAAATTGTTAGGAACAGGAAAGTTCTCAGATTTCACTTCTTGCTTGTTGGTACCCTTGTCCTCTCCATCCTCTGCTTCAGCTGCTCCTGGAGGTAAGAATTCAAGGAGTCTGTGTTCCTCAGAGGGCACTGGGGAGCACAGACATGACCTGGCCCCATCTTCCTCCCTTCAGTCCTTCCTCTGCTGTGCTGGGATTTTTAAGTGAGGCCAGAGCAGTAGCAATGGGGTGTATAGAGATGTCCTGGCAAGAGGTGAAAGCAGTGCTACTGTGCCCTTGCATGCATGCAAACTGCCTGCACTAATTTATTTCAACTCTGTTCTGCAGTTGGCTGGTGGAAAGGATGGCCAGAAACTTCTCCTGTTACTATTCCTGTGCCCTGTGAGCTTGGAGAATGCAGAAAAGGCCCCAAAGGCTGCTTCTGTGAGATTCCTCCTCTAAGGAGGGTTAATTTGCAGGGCATATTTTCCCCACTTCAAGCCCATGTGGACCTAGATGTGGTTTCAACAGAAACAACTGCCATGATTCAGGTTCTGGCTGCAGCACAGAAGTGAGCAGGTTATGTGGAAACTCTCCAGGGACACCAGAGCACTCTAGTGGTGGTGAGGAACCAGGGAAAGACCTGGCTTGGAGCAGATGTGTGTAGCTCTTTGTAAGGTACCTATATCTGCCAGGGGATTTTTTCCACAATTAAATTAACTTTACAATGTGCTGTTTCTCATCCCAAAGTAACATGGTGTGCATGTGGTGGGGGGAGTGGCTGTGGGGTTACCAGAATGGTGAAAGACCCCCCAAAACAGGGATGCTGCAGCCCAGGTGCTCTGGGTGTGTATCTTGGGCAATGCCAAGAGGGAATGAAGGCTCATTTCTCCCCTCAGCAGCAAGCACAGGGTGTTGTGGCTGATTTCATTGCTCACTTCAGAAGAAAACGTGGCATCTGTGAAGCGCTTCAGCTCATCTCTTGCTAAAATGAAAAGCTCCTGCAGGTGAATTTGCTGTGGAGAAACCACTGTGCATGGTGGTGAAGTTATGCTGCAACCTTTGCAAAGCCAGCCTGCTTCCAGTTCTCCTGGGTGTCTCTGCATGTCGCTGGGACCTCCGTTCTCCTAGGGATGTGAAGAGTGCTCCTGGGGACTCCTCCTGCTTGTCTGAGTAAAGGACAGCAGGCTGTGCCTCTCTATAACAGTTACTGGTCTGGTCTTATTCAGTAGCTGGCTGCTCCCTGGCTTTCTTACATTCATTTTTCACAACATCAAACTCATATTTTTTTGCAGCATTGGCATCTCTGAGACTCATTATAAGACTTTAGCTTTATCTTCTCCTGGGACTGTTGCACTTTGAGTGTAACAAGGACAAACTGAGGCATTGAGAGTGTCTTGCTGCAGGACTGGTAGAGAAAAGCAATGCTTTCCTGGTCCCTGTATCTCTTGGCTGCCTGTGTTCCCTGTTCGGCCATGCTATCCCAAATTACCATCCCCTCAGCAGGTCAATGGTGCTTAAAGAGAGGGGCTTGAACCGCCATGTGGGCTCTCAGTGCTTTGACCTTGAGGCACACCTCAAGGTGTTGCTTCTTCCAATTTCTTCTTTCCCTGTCCTGTATGTTTAGATTATGCAGAAAGGGAATGTCCTTTTATATAGCATCCACTCTTAAATGAATCTTTGGGAGCTACGGTAATACTGAAATGGGCTGCTTGTCTGTCCGTAGCAGGCTTCAGGGCTGCTTTTTTTCCAACAAGCTTTAACAGATGATTCTACATGAGTATATGCGAGATGGGATTTAAAAACATGGCCCATGGCCATTGCAATGCCTATTTCCTGCAAGCCATAAAACAGCATTATTTAAACTTGGGGAAAACTTAGCTGATGGAAAACTCAAGTCTGTTTTGAATGTTGTGTCTTTATATAGCACTTGTTCTGCCTCAAGACTGGGGGTTAGACTTCATTTGGTTCTCTTTCCAGGCATAAAATAATTATAGGCTCATTTTTATGACCATCCTTATGTACATGAGCTGGCTAATTAACAGATCTGCGCAACCCTTGCTTGCAGCTCTGCACTGGGCCTCCAGTGAGGTGGTGAACACGAGGGTCTAAAGTTTCCAAATTACTTTCTTCCTTAAAATGTGTCTGCAATTTCTGCTCTTTGAAGGAAAGGTCAGACTCCGAGACACCTGGGCCTGAATGTCAGAGCTTCCCCTGCTGCCACCACCACCTTAGGGAAGGAAAATAAACAAGCTCTTTGAGCTTGGGGTGGCTATAAATAATGAGGCGGCAGCTGATATGCTACTGAACAAGGCTCTGAGGTTGGTCTATTGGTTATTCTTGCCAGCTCAACACACTTTTGCTAATGCTGTGTGATATATATATTTTAAAGCAGGTAAAGAATGGATCTGACAGTGACCAGAAGTGCAACTGGAGCTAGCATTTGCTTCAGAAATAACGGACCTGTTATAAGGATCCTGATAATGATAACGAGACAGACCACAAATGATTTCCCTGTGATTTTGCATTGGGTCCCCTGAGGGTTTTGGTTGCAGTGGAATAATTTGATTTAGATCATAAATTTCAGAAAGGTGCTTAATCTCTTCACAATAACTCTAAGTAATAGTGGTTTAGCAATGCTAAAGACATGCACTCTTCATTCTTCAAATAAATAGAAAAAAGCATCATGGGCTTGGGGCTTTTCAGGGTGATGGGAAGAACAGGGGGGGAGGTGGAAGCAAAGCAAGGGGAAAATATCATTGGAATTTATATGAGCAAGCATTTCAAAGCATGAAAGCAGCAAGGTGTTTGGTTGGCTAGGTAGTCCTTCCCTGAGGTTGTAGAGAGGCTGTGGGTGGCTGCTGTGAGCAGCTCGGCTGGTCTCCTGCCTTGCTCACCTCCTCTGGGGACAGCCCAAAACAACAGCTCCAGGCACTGGTCCTGGCTCCCATCCTGCTGCTCAGACTTTGTCCTCACTGTCTCATCCATTTAGGTGTAAATAGCCCGAGGATGAGCCCCTGGCTATGTCTCGAGTTGTCCAGCCTGATCCCTTATCTTCAGAGAGACATCTAGCCTAGATCTAGGGTGTCCAAGGAGGATCTCCCGAATCCCACAGGGATTGCGTCTTAGATGTCTAAAGCAGATGGAGCAAGCACATCTCCTAAAGCAAACAGCTGAGTGATGGAGCAACAGTCTACCACAAAAATCAGGAATCAATATTAACTGAAGAAAGATGAAATTCAGTACTTACTGATGTGTGATTTGTTTCCATCTGCAATCACTTGCATGTTGGATACATCATGTTACTCGGTTTGGTTTACAAAATTAACAGGTCATCGTTCCTTTGAGATCATTTTGGGTTCTGTTTTCTTGCAATTTTGAGAGCCCTGTAGGTAAGTTCAAAACATCAGATGGAAAAGAGTATTTACAGTAGCTAATAAGTACAAGAGGTTTCTCAAAAAATAAATAAAGTGACTCCTTTTTGAAAGCGTGAAAATTTCCATCAACTAAAATTAGCATGAAGAAGGGCTATCGAGTAACACTATTGCATGCTCCCAGCTTTGGCCCTGCAAAGTTTAGCATCTAAAGTGCTGGAGAGGTGAAGGGCAGATGATGGTGATGTTGCCAGAACAGATATTCTAGCAGAGTAGTTCCAGGCAATGAAACCAGTTGGAGGCTTTTCAAGTTTGCCAGTCAGATTTACTGTTTTGCAAAAGTCAGGGTTGCAAAATGCAAATTTGGAGCTGTGCTTTGATTGTTACCGTCCCCAGAGAAGAAGAGTGCAAATTCTGGCTCTGTCTCTGCTTGTTCCTGGTGAGGGATGTGCTGTATGCAGAGTGTGCAAGGGCAGAAAATGCTGCGCTGGGAGCAGAGGGGGTTTGGAGTTGATTGGTTTGTTGAATTTTGGTTAGGGGTTTGCGTGAAGTTTGACTCAAAGATAGGGGACTTTTGAGACTGCTAAAGAGAGCTGGTAAGGATGGCACCAATACCCGCCTTTGCCCTGGCCGAACGTGTGAGCTGCCCTAACGCCATGCAGTTATTTACCACCTCTTGGCCCCTGGGCATTTCATCCCCTTTTCCAGCTGTCATCCCAGTTTGGGCTTTGCTTTTTCACAGCCTTTCAGGAGCCTTTTAGTGTGGGTGCCAAGACAGCTGGTAGGTTAAATGTGCTTACAGGGAGATGGGGGTATGCAAGAGCAGTTTCTCTGGAGGTCTCCAAAGCAGCTTTACACCCGAGTTAAGCTTGGTCTGTTCCATCTGGCTTTTGGAATGCTGGTGAGCTATGCCAGAAAACCAACTCTGAAGGCAAAGTCTTGCTTCTTCTCCAATACCACCCTGCTAAGCCTTGTTGCTCATTGACCCTGTGCGGTAATGTATCTCTAATCTGACTTTGAGTCACTCTGTCATGGATCAAGATAGCAAAGCATTTCCCACATCCATTAGAGTTGTGGCCAGTTCTCATGGAAGGGATGCAGATGCATCTTTGGGTTGGTGTCGGAGGTGAGCTCTCCATTTGCTTTCTCCCTTTCTGTCTCCCTGATGACTGATGAGATCACACTTGGCTCTGCAGGACACACTGCTCCTTAGAGCAGCGCTGACCTGTGGAAGGATTGGAGGATAGGTGCTCAATCCTTCATGCAAATACCCTAATGCAATTAATTCCTCTTTGACTGATGACTTTAACAACTCAAAACTTCCATTGTCTTTTAGGCATGCTAGTGACTTTGTGTGTCTCTAACACTGAATATGTTGCTGGGAAAAAAACAGACAATAGCAACCAGAGCCAACCCAACTGGAAACTTAGAAAAAAAAGCCATTATGAATAAGAAAATTTCAACAGAATTTAAAAATGCCCAAGGACATGTTGTACCCTGCTCTACAACTGTCACCACTGAAACCACACCAGCCTAATGAGTGTATTTGCAGCATGCACTGTATGAATGACGCACAAGGCTGGCTTATGTTTGCATCCGATGCTGAAGTAGGAGGTGTTCAGATCCCTCCCTGTTTCTTACGCAAACATGTAGAGTTTCTGCTCTTACAGGCTAAGAGGAGATAAGACAGGGGCAGATTCTCCTACTGACTGAATTTCACAGAAGAGATGACACACTAGAGTCCTCCACAGGGGTGTTGATTGACTCCTTCCCTCCAGGTGCAAGGAGAAGAGCAGTATCAGGAAGGTGGATGGAGGTGTACATAGATAATAAGGTAGTTAGATAATTTGGTAATTAGGTAATAAGTGAAGGCTTGTTTGTTGCCCTTTATTCTCCTTTTCATGCCCCTGAACCTCTGAGATGTCATGGAGCCCCATCAGGAGAAGGTGTCGGCACCCTGAGGTTCCCCAGCCACCCTCCAGGACTCAGGTAGGTGAGCCCACAACCTGGCAAATACTTGCTCTCCCCTGTATCTGAGCGGCTGCTGCAAGAGGTGCATTGCTGTGCATGGCAAGCACTGCACCAGGTCTCTTCTAGCTGGGAGAGGGGGAGACAGGCTAAGGACCGAGATCCTGAGCCCAAATGCCAAGCGGGGATATTAGAGGAGCCAGGGAGGAAGCCCAGTCTTTGCTCGGCCCATTTGAGTTGTGTTTCAGATTCTTCAGGATCCCGTCATCGCCAGTAAAATGGCAGCAGTACGCTGATACTTAAATAGAGGAGCTGATTTTAAAGTTTAAGGCTATTCTGATCTCTGCTTGACCGGCTGTGTAAAACGGGTCATTGGATTTTAACCAGGAACAGAAAATAATTAATTATATATATATTCTGTCCTTTCTCTGAGCGTACTTCCTTAGTCACTATCTGATCAGCCTTTTTATTGGCAACTGCTTCAATTAAATTGGAAAGAGTGTTTTGGTGAATGTAGGGCATCTACTGTAACCTTGAACTGCTGTTTAAACCCTATCGCAGAAACCCTTTCTCTAGAGTGGGATAAAGAGAAGAAAGGAGGGGGGAAACTGGATAAGAATTTAGTTTTCCTTCCCAAATGGCTTTTGTGATTCCCATTTCCCGCCTGCCCTAAATCATGGTAAAAGGTTTATAATTGAAAGTGTCACAAAACAGAAAAACACATCCCCACCCTTCCCCAGTCAGCTTAATCAATACGTTTCCATGGATAACTTCAAGTGTTTCAGTGCTGATGTCTGTATAAGTGGACAAACACACCAAAACCAGAATAGCTGTATCATGCAAAAAAGTCAAAAGATGTTGTTTTGAAAGCATTCAAATATGACTTCAGAGAGGGGGAAAAAAAAAACCATTCAGACTGTGAATGATGGAACAACTCAAGTAAAACACATTTTCCTGGCAAACAATTTCACTTTGGATAACTTAACCATTTTCGGATGAAAGAAGGTGTCAGTGGAAGTTCCTCTGTAGCTCTAGCACGAAGGTGTAAGTGCAGAGTCATGGGCAAATTTGGGTGAGGAAGGACCTCAGGAGGTCCTCTGGCCCAACTTGTGTGCCAAAGCAGGATCCGCTTCGGTTTTAGATCACTTTGCTCAGTGTTGGGCAGTAGTTGGTGAATAAGGGATAGGTATCGTTTCTTTTCAGGAGTTAGATCTTTCCTGGGTTGTGAAAGAACACCTGTTTTATGGGAAGGATGTAGCTGATTTTATTTGCAAACTCTATAGTCTTTAATGAACGTGAAGCCGCAGGTAGGATTTCAGACTTCCAGGGCTGTAGAGGTTTTTAGATACATTTTTACAGTGCTTTTTCAGCTTGCTGTCTGGGCACCATCCAGCCGTAGGAGGCAGTGATCCATGGAAATGCTGCCCACTGACTGGTGTGCAATGAGCACAGGGGGTAAGGGTATAAAAAACCAGAGACACAAGTATTTGGCCAAAGTGCCCATCTTTACGCAATTTGTAAAATTATTGGGGCTAATGTGTGAACACTGTATTTAAAGTCATCTCCTGCCAAGTGCACTGGCTGCTGCAATAGGTCAGCCAACAGCCAGAAAAGATGAGAAGGGCTGATTACAGCTCCCCTGCAAGTTGCCCTGCTATGCCGTATATTCCTGTGGCCCATCTCAAATAACCAGTCTGGGTGCTCCTACCTACCAAAAAGAAATGCAATACTGGGGTAGGTTACCTAGTGGAAACTTCTCTAGATCTCTGCCCCAGCCTCTAGTTCCTATTCAAAGAGGAACACTGGTTTGCCGTATCCTCTTCCAGGTGAAGATGCTGTCACTTCAAAAGCATGCCAGGCTCTGGTCAGCAGGTGGAGGGACTTTATGCAGTTTAAGACCCTGGTTCACGTCTGTGACCTGCATGCATGCTCTTTTTGGCCTTGGGGCTGTCTTCTAACCTGGCAGCTGGTGAGAGAAGCTTTTCCAAAGACAGGTGCTCGCTGCACCCTCGCCTAACAAAATCTGATAGCTTTCGGAAGAAATGCAGCCACAGCCGGGATCATCTCTCTCTCATCTGGTCCATGCGATCAGTAGAGAGCACGAGGTAGTTGTTGGTGGTTTGCTAGCTCTCTAGGCTGGCATGGCTGCGCTGCAGCAGCTCAAAGGCAAGTCCAAGTACACTTTGCTGCTGATGCAGGGAGAAGAGATGATGTCAAGACAGCACAAAATATATATCCTACAGCAGGACAATCTACAGTAAAGAGAGGCAAGCCTAATGATGAAAATGTCGCAGGCTGTGAATGAAACTGGTGTGTGATGGCATCAAGAGGTGAAATAAGGACTAGATGTAGGGTACGTATGAAAAGCACAGGGTATGCGGCGAAGGCATGAAACAAGTATTTGACAGGATTATAGTTACGTGCCGAAGCGGATAGAGAGACCCACAAAGGGAAGAAAGGGCAAACATAAAATGGGCTATGGGGAATGAGCCTTGCTCGTGAACCAGATGATAGCAGAGCAAACGGAGGATGTGTGCATCAGATAAGCCCTCTTCCAGAGGGATAGAGCAGATCCCCTCGGTCCTGTGGGAAGAGGGAACCAGATCACGCTGGGACTGGAGACAAGATGCGCGACATGGACACAGGCGCTCTGACAGAGGCAGCCCGTAGGATGCACAGACATCCTTTGGGACAGTACTAAGCAGATGGGCCATGCTCACAGGAAGTGGTGACGGGGAAGACAGAGCATGGACATGATGCATAATGTAAAGACAGACATTGTCTGGAGCAGTTGCCCAACGTGTCCAGATCAGGAACTGAGCTGAGCACAGATGCGTGTGTACAGGAACTAAGGGGATGCTGCAGGGAGCAATGTTTGCATCTCACCTATTTGAAAATAGAGCTGCAGCAAACATCTGGTTACCTGTCCCTCCCGTAGCCTCATCAAAGTCACATTTTTCAAGATGCTTAGAGGGGAATTTGAGTGATGTGGAGCGCTTCCCTGCTGCTGGTGCACAAGCAGCATGGCTCTGGCAGAGGCTGTGCAATCCCGCAAGATGCTCATATTGCTCCTGCCAACCGACTGGCAGCAAACGGGTCAGACAGGACCACGGGGGCGTTCAGCCTTGCATCCGCTGAGAACCGCCCTTGTGTAAGCCCAGGCTTCACACGCACTTGCACACACACATTTCCTTTCTAACTGATTGATCCAATCCTCGGTGTGGGAGACCTGAGTCGCGATGTCCCATCAGCAGTGGGGACAGTCTATAACGGGCAAGCAGGTGAAGGAGGCTGGTGAATACCATTGTCAAACTGGGTCCACAGCAAACATAAAGGGAGAAACAGCTGGGTGACTCCCCTCCCACACATCCCTGCTCTGCTGCCAGTTTGGACAAATAAATACAGTATTTCTTGGAGATGTGCTCAGCTGGTGCAGCGCCCGAGGAAAATGAGCCAGTGGAAGACAACAAAAATGCTTGATGGTGCTGAAAATGCAGCATGAAGGCTGGTTTGCTGCGTTAGTGCTTTCAGCGGAGCTGGGCTGGGGGAGTGGAGGCCACAATACCTGGTCCAGCTGCGCGTCCCCATGCAGGTGCCACTCTCCTTGGCAGCACGGGGTGCCCACCCTGGCTCCCCCACCCAGCAAACTCCTCCTGGCTGAAGCCAGGGCACTGAGGATGGATGCACTGTCCCCCTCCCACCTAACAAGTTACAAAAGCATTGGCTCAAGCTGGGTTGCGGGAGGGAGGCGAGGGGATAAGCTGTCAGACAGCTGGAGAATACAAGCTGGAGAAGGGATTTTGGCTCGTGCATGTTACCTGGTAAATGGGAGGCTGCAGCGTTGTGCTCCTGCTCCACGGCTTTAAAAGCTTGTCTCTACATCTTCAGCTGGGGACCCTTTCCTGCAAGTAGCAGGGAAAGAGTGGGCAGGAATTGATCTGTGACCCAAGCCAAAAATATCGCCTACTCTGCAGCTCCTAAAGGTTTTCTCTGCTCCTACAGGCTGGGAGAAAGGGGGTGCTGGAGCTGCCAGGCACACTGGAGGGCATGCCCTGCACTGCCGGGGAGCCCTGCCAAGGGGAGAGGGGCGGGAGAGAGAGGATGGGGAGCTGAAGCCTGCGAGGTTTAGTGAAATGGAAACCGTGAGCCAGAGGGTTGTCCGAGGCACTGCAATCCTCTGCTGGCATAGCCGTGCAACTGCGGAGGGTGCTCGGGCGGCAAAACCCTTTTGGGCAGCTGGAGGATCCTAGATGGGGTCCAGCCACCTGGGGCTTGCCCTCTCTAAGATGTCCTTACTTAAATAATGCTTTTGTATTGTGCTAAGAAGGGCTCTGAGTGTGGCTTGAGGTCAGACAAGCTCTCTTGCTGTGTTCCTGCTCTCTTGCTTTTTGTTCCAGGTCTCCTCAAGCTCTGGTGTATGGCAGAGCCCTGGTAGTCTTAGTGAGAGGTGGGTGCGTGCCACACACCACCCACGCACAAGCACACATGTGATACATGTGCTACGTATGTCTGACTTCTCACGCACCCCGTGACTGCTCATTTCAAAGAGCATTGGACGGCAGAAGGTCCCCAAGCCCTCCGCAGGCTCTAACCCTACAGCGCAACCAAAGCCATTTACATGTAGAGGGGCAGCAGGGAAGAGCTCCTGCCCGGCCAGGAGAGCAGAAGCTGCTGCTCTGTGTTGAGATTGCAACAGCCAGGGTGCTACGACCAGGTTTTAAGCAGCGACCATGCACCACGGAGCTGCGGGGGCCCCGCAATTTGTTTCCGAGGTGCCTTTGCCTCAGATACCCCTCTTTAAGCTCTGCCTGCCTGGTGGGGTTGTAAATATAGAAACATAAGCCCTGGAGGTTTTTTTTTCCTCCAAACATGTCCCTCCCATCTTAGCATCATCTGTGCAATTCCTCCAGCTGCTCCTATACATGGTATGACCTTTTTTTCCCCCTTCCCTTGCACCCCCCTCCATCCCCCCCTGCCTTATCCCTGCTCCCTTCCCTGCCCAGTGCAGGGGGTCTGGGGCCAATCGGCTCCTCCAGACGATCAAATGTCACTATAAGTTGAGAGCTGCATCACCTTGGGACGCTCGCAGATCCCAGCCTGCCCGTCCCCTTCAGCAGGGAGCTTGGTGCTTCTCTCCGCTCCTCCCAGGTAAGCGGGAGCCCTGGCGAGGGAGGCTGACAGGGGGTAAAACCAGAGATGGAAAAGCATCAGGGGAGGGTTGGGGTCCACAGGATCCAGGATCCAGCACAGGATCCTAAGGAAAAGGCACTTTTCCTTCCTGGCTTTTGTTGAGCATCGCGTAAGGCTCGTGTCACTTGCAGAGATTCGGGTGCTCTGAACTCTCAAGTATCAGTGGTGGGAGAAAAGATCCTTCCAAAACCAAGGCCTGGGGCTGGGAGTGAAGTGACATCTCTTGAGGCATTTGGGAAAACTCGATCCAGCAGCAGGAGGGAAGTGCTGACCTTCCCTCCTCTGTCACCCGGAGAAAGGGACGGCCGAGGCAGGAGGGATGCAGGGCAGGACCATTGGGGAGCTGCCGGCAGGTGAGGAGGGCTGCAGTGTGTGGAGCTAGAGGGAGACCTGAGAAACACAAATGTGATCATGGAAAACTGCCCCCTCCCACGGAAAAGAAGAAAATTGGGAGAGAATCCCCCTGTGTGCACGGAGGGGCAGGAGGAGGGGGTTAAATTCAGAGCGGTAATGGGATGCTCCCTGTATGCACAGCTTCAAACACCTGCACTTTGCTGGCCTGACCACTTAGTGCAGGTGAATCTCCCCTGTGTGGGGGGCATATCCCCCACCAGCCTGCAGCTGCCCCATGGGGCAGAGCTCCTCGCTGCTGGGGTGGGGGGCAGTATCCTGCAAATGCAGAAGTGTCACCAGCACAGGTGGCTTTGATGCCAGCGATTTGGGTGGGAGCCGTGCCACTGGTGTGGGGGAGCTCCAGCGAGGCCATCAGCAATTGCCGGGGCAAGTAGACGTCCCTCGTGGGCGCAAGACCAGGGGAAAGGCAGGGGCTATAAGCTAAACATGGTCGTTGTCTTTTAGTCCTCTGTCTCAGCCTTGTTCCTAGCAAACTCCATGAAGGGATCTGATGGATCATATCACCCCAAAGACAAGGATAAAGGGTGCATTTTGGGGCAGGGAATCAGGATTTTGCTTTGTGCTGGTGGAGCCTGCAGCAGCACTTGGGTCCTGCTACCCTGTTTCAGCAGCAGCGCTGTGGTGGGCACTTTGCTCTCCATTCCCCTTTGAGAGAAACACTTTCTGCTGGAAACTACCGAGCGGTTCAGAAACAAAGGGAGGAGGCAGAGGGATGGAAGAAATATATATTAAAAAAAGTATATGCATATAATTTTAAGATAGAAAAGTATATGTGTATATTTATATATTTAATAGATATATTTATATATATATATTTAATATATATATGTATATAAAAAAATAGATGCAGTGGGTTTGCAGCGGCTCCTGCTGGGAAAGTGTGGCCATGTGGTGCTTGGTGGATTGTACCCCTAGTCCTCGCCTGATAGCTGTCCTGCCAGGTCCTGTCTCCCATGGATGGCCACTTTTGTCCCCCCCCTTTCTGTACCGCTCTTGCTACCTTGCCTCCCTTGTATGGCCTGGCTTGGGAGGGGATGATTGATGGGCAGGTTATTTCCAGGGACGGCCCGGAGGTGCAAGGCAGCCCATTCCCCCTCCTGGGTGCATTCTCAGCTGCTAAGAGGCTTCTTGGGATGTGCTGGCTCTGCTCTTTCAGCCAAGGGCAGGAGCATTTGGGGCCAAAAGGGACACGGCGTTCCTGCCCACCTGGGGCTGATGAGGATTGGGGTATTTGTCCTTCCAGCCGTGACCCGCTTAGCTTGAACAAAATGCAGAAAATAACCTTTGCTTTCACCTTTAAGGGGTGGGAGCAGGCAGGAAGTTTTTGGTCTGGTGAAACTTTCCCATGTGTTTTGATTTCCTTCCAAATGGTGGGCAGTATTAACTAACTGATTTTATTACATCCTTAAACCTCAGTCAAGACCAGACCCCATTTTTCTGCCACTGTACAAACAAAACCCAGTTATTGCCTTAAGGTGCTGACAGCCTTAATCTTAGGCTGCATTTGCTGTGTGTAAAGTAATTTCCACCGAAGGGTAATCCCGAGCCAGCTGGAGACTTTCCATTGCCTTCAGAGAACTTAATCCTAACGGCAAAAAATACTACTCTTAGCGGATTGCTTTCTTTATGGCCTTTTGGATGTAAATACGGTTTGGTTTTGTTGGCTGCTTTGATGACAGAGTTAGCTACGTGGACAGTGCTGGGTATCAAAGAGACTTTCTTATCTTGGGTGGCTGTTGCTATGATGGTCTGCATTTTGCCCCTGGTTTCAAGGGACCAGATGGCTTTTGAATGCCACGAAGTGGACAGACAACTTGTTCTTCTTGAGGCGAGACCTTTTTGCCTTTCCAGCCAGGGCAGTGGCAGTCAGCTACAGCGTAAAATGCCAGCTCCTCCCGACAAAGCGACCAAACTTGGCTGAACGTTTGGCCCTTGCAAGGCTGAAATCTGCACCTCCCCTTGGATTTTTTGTCCCCCCTGCCTTAGCCTGTGGGGTTTCTGCATCTGGCTCATCTCTGCACAGAGTCTGCCAATGCACTTGTTATTAATTAATTTTATCCGGGGCCCAGAAACCCCCCAGGGTTGGGGTCTTACAGTGTCAGGGATGCTGGCATTCTCGCTTGGCTTTTATAGCACGCGGACAGATGCCATGCAAAATCCCATTTGCATTTGCAGCACTTGGATTAACAAATATGGAAGGGTGTAGGGGAACAGCCAATGTGACAACCCTCGGCAAGATGTCCTTAGAGCTAAATTGGAGACTAGATGAGCTCATTCCAATAACTGTTAATGGAAAGCCTGATTGCAAAGACTCCCATTGACTTCAATTGCCTTGGAAAGAACAGCATGTGCTGCATTACGTGCCTATCCTACACCGAACAGACATTTGCTCTCTGTATGCATACGCAGGGCTCTTGAGCTGATTTCTTCTCCAGCATTGAGCAGTATTACTCTTCTTGCCACTGGAGTGAGAGGGAAGAGGAGTTTAGCCCAAAGCACTTTAAAAGTCCTCTTTTTTTTCCTCCACCTTGGGAAGAAGGAAATCTGGGTTTCTAAATTAAAGACAGAATCCGTGGGAGGATTGGCCATTACTCTGAGTCTTTAGAGATCATGCATTTTGGAAGAAGCCAACAGCTGGGCATCTGGCAGGTTCCCTCTACGGGCTTTTGCCAGGAGAATCTCTGCTGTCCCGCTGCATAAACCAACATGCTGTCAAGCGTTATTACTAATAGCTTGAATAATTTTTGGAGGCTGAAATGAGATTGCAAACCTATTATACTGCTAGCCACTGTGCAGATAGAAAGTGGAAGTCTTTATGCTGAAGATTTGATCATCTAGATAAAAAAGACTGGGGAGAGAGACCAGAGGTGATGTAGCATCCAAATAAGTAACAGAAGAAGCAGCAGGAATCAATGCAGCAGAAAAGCCTTTTGAAGAGCTGAAATTCCTCCCAAACACAAAATTCCTCCCAGATTCCTCCTGCCTAGTGGGGTTAGAGTCCCCAAAGTACTCCTTGTACTCCCTGGCTGTTGCACTTGAGGAGTGGGCAATCACAGCTACCAAGTTAAAAGCAGCCTGGGACCAAGAGATCACTGAACCCAAATCTCATGTGTCCTAGCAGTAGATCATCCTCCTGTCCAGCTGCTCAGATTGGGTCATAACACAGCCATTGCTGGCACTACTTCCAGGGCAATGCTGAATTTCAGAAAGAGGATAAATCAGCAACTAGAAGAAAAAACGCTGGCTGTTTATCGCTACTTAGAACATGGTGGGGTTTAAATCCTGTTGGTGTTAATGTGTGGTGCCCAGGGTCATTGCTGGGGAATGGAAAGGATCCCTTATAGGGCAAGGTTGGAGCCTATGGGATTACTGCCTTCCTCTGAAATAGAAAGCTGCTGAGCTGCAGTTGTTCCTTTTGAACCTAAGTCAGCCCACCTGCTCCTTCAAGACATCTCTCATATATCAGCTGAGTAATGAAGTCATGAAAGTCACGGTTAGGATTTCCCAGCGAGGAGGAGCCTGGCTTTCTAATTTAAGACCTGCTGTGGACTTGGAGAAAGTTTCGGGGGCCCTTCCCCACCTCGTCTCCTTTGCCTCAGGGCAGCTGATGCTTTTAGGAGAGCCATAGCATTGCACCACTGCCATCACCGAACCTGGTGCAGCATGCAGTATTACCATGATGCTCCCCGAATAGCGGCGCCGCTCCCTCTGACTCCGGCTGAGGCTCCGATACACACATTTGGGATCAGGCTAAGATCAGCAGAGTGGCCGTATCCAGCCCTCACAATTCCCCGCTGCAGCTCTCCACGGGTGGTGGTCTCCATGCAGCCCTGACTCGGGCTGCGCAGAAATGCAAGACATGACAGCGCTGTGGTTGGGTTCACTTCTGCCCCATTTTGCGAGGATTGGTTGTAATAAATACAACTGGTTATACTGATATGAATTGCCTAATCGGGCATTTGGCCAGTTCTCATCCTAAACTAATCAACAGATAATTGTTCATTCATTCATCAGCTGTATAAGCCAGACACTACTACTTAAGGCACATTTGGGTGCTGACAAATAAATAGTCATCTCTGGTAGTTTCTGGTGTATTGGTAGTTTCAGTTATTTTATTTTTTTTAGCTCTGACTAATGCTTTGGAGCTGGTGCCTTCCCACTTGCGGTAGTGTAACAGAAGGAAAAATTTCTCTGATCTTGCTGGAGCAATGGAAATGTCAGATGGGTGTGAGAGGACACCCGTCTTCCTGAGCTTTGGAGGTTTTGTAACTTAAAGCCAGGTTGACGGGGCATGTCTTTCCAGATGATCTTTTCCTCTTCCCCTCTCCCTCTCCTCTGACCTGGCTGGCAAAGGTCTGTGCTGCTCCCAAAATGGCAGTGTTGGTGGGGGATTGGCTGCTGT
The DNA here is from genome assembly GCF_000699145.1 of Aptenodytes forsteri. Lineage (NCBI taxonomy): Eukaryota > Metazoa > Chordata > Aves > Sphenisciformes > Spheniscidae > Aptenodytes > Aptenodytes forsteri. The sequence continues at coordinate 885,210 of NW_008796218.1, forward strand.
GTGGGAAAGCAGCTGCCTGGCTTTTTTCGTCCTCAAATGTCAACCCATCTGCTCCTGCCTTGGCATTTTCTAGGAGGCGGTCCTGGTAATAACACCTTTTTTTCTTTTCTTTTTTTTTCTTCTTTCCATCTTTTGTCTAGAAACTTGCTGCCAACATGTCTGATACCGAGGAAGTGTAAGTAGAGAGAAAGCTGCCTGTGTGTTCGTCTGTTCAGCTTGTCTCCACGCAGTGGAGCGTGGGCATCCCCGTGGAGAGGAGAGGCTGGGTGCCGCTCCGTGCATGGCCCGAAGACCCCTGAGGCAGTGGGGAAGGGGTGTCTTGGATTTTGGGTGTCAGAGGGTCCATCGAAATTCACCTGACGCCCTCCCAGTCCAACATGGGATGCCCTCCAAACACCTCCACCCAGCTCAGCCTGTCCTCAGTGACCATGGCATGACACCTGGAGGAGGGGGAATTAAACACACAGTGTAGTGGAGGAACTATTTTCTGCCCTGGTTTAACAAATCTAGAGTAATATGACCAAACCCAATGGGGTCATTTGACATTTATGCATCAGTAGATACAGAGGGGAGATTTAGGGCAATCGTGGGATCAGAGGCATCATGGACAGACCTGCAGTCGTCACTTAGTCCCCTCCTCTGCTACGAGGCAGGGTCAGCTCAACCTGTGTCATTTTGTCCAGCCTGCTCTTAAAAAAAATTCCAAAGATGAGATTTGGCACCTTTTTCAAGCCATCTCTAACTAACATGTCCCTTGTTTAGGGTCTGGCCCAAGGGCTGCTCTGGGCTTTGGGTTTCATGCAAGGTGATAGTAGAGCTGGAGAGGCTGGCAAGTTGGGGCAAGGAACGGGAACAGACCGCAAGACTGATGTTGCTATAGCCATGGGATAAACATTGAGCAGCATCTGGCTTATCCCAAATTTTTATTAGACAGCCCTAAGGTTCAGGGAGCCTGTAGCACATCTGGGTTGGCATGGGCCATCGGCTATAGGCTGGCTTGCCTGGCGCACCGGGGCTGAGGTCCAGCTTCATCAGCCACCGCACAGCACTTATGTGTAGGTGTCATGTTATAGCCTTGTGGCGGTAGGATTATTCAGGGGTATGGATCCATACGCACCATCAGGATGAGGAACACTGTTTTACATAAAACCCAAACCCAGTCACTTTACTAATCTTAAAACCAAATGGCTCCTTGAAGAGCAAAGGGAGAATGGGGGAAAGAAGAAACAACAGACTTTAAACAACGGTGCATTGGGTTGCTTCAGTATATGGTTTAAAGCTTGGCAATAATATGGAGTGGAAGGAATAATTATCTAGTTTCAATAACCTTTTTTCCTCTCTCGCAGGGAGCAAGGAGAGGGTAAGTCTTAAATCTGTCTCTAATTGCTTCCATGCAAGCCTGCAGCATTTGCTGGCTGTGTCCGTCTTCTCCTTTCTGCCCATTGTTGATATTTTAACAAAAAGTGCTGGTATGGTTAGACAAATCTGAGGTCTCTTTTTTTCCATGTCTGTCTGGCTCTCACCTGCTTCTGGTGATTTTACACTACTTGTAGCCCCAAATTGATGCCCTGGCTGTGGGGGATGCTGCTGGTTTTTGTAGGGGCACTGCCATCTGCTGGCAATTTATTTTGCGGCTTTTGTATACATAATATTTTCTGTTTTAAAACATAGAAACCCACAATATATACAAGCAATATACATAGAAATATACAAGTTTGTTTTCTTTGCTGTTTCTTCTTATACTCGGAGGCCCTCTCTGCCACCTCTTTCCTACTAACACGCATGTACGCCTGAGTTCCCATTGCCCAAGAAAAAATTCAGTACAATATCGCCCTCCTCTTTTTTCTCAAAGTAATTTTATTTGCTATTTTACTTGCTGACTTGGAAGCAGCCTCTCAGAGGCCATCTTGCTCGGCATCCCTATGAGCGCAAAGGGCTCTGCTGTGGGTAATGTCCTACCAATGCATCAAGGCTGATGGTTGATTTGTCTGCTTTCTTTTCCCCTCCCCTATTTCAATGCAGAGGAATACGAAGAAGAAGGTAACAAAAAAACTTGGAATGTAATTTATCTTTCTTTGATTCTTGGTCCTGCTTTTTCCTTGTCTGTATTTCACCCTTCTCTTTGGCGCTTGCTGCTAAAGGTGATCTGAAACACTTGATTGGTAAATCAGTCAGAAACCATAAAACCAGCCAAGTTGGGGCCGTGATGTGCCGAGCCTTCACGTTACGGTGAAATGCAGTATTTGCATGAGCCATAGGGGATGGCTGTAAAGCTGGGAGCTAACCTGCCTGTAAACTCAGAGTGTTTTAGAGCAGGGACTGGCGCAGAGCCATCGGTGAAATCCTGCCATTCTCATTTTGGCAATGTCCACGTATTGAATGGACTTTGAAATTGAAAAGAAGAGCAGGTTGCCCAGCTCCTAAGGAGCACCTGACAAGGCACTGCTGAGGATGGAAAAGGTGAGGCCGAGAACCGATTGGCAAAGATGAAGTTTTTTAACGTGCTTTTAGCTGGCAAAAGGTGATTTGACATGCTGCGAGAGACAGAGCGCAGATCTGGAAAGATGGAGCATGAAAAGCCTTTCTCACCTGAGTTGTTTCAGCTTTTGTAGGCAGCAGGGAGAGGAAGATTTTGAAGATGTATCGGCATCTTTGCTGGACACTTTTGACACGTTAGCTTCAGTTCAGGCAGGCGGAGCTGCTGGTTGTCATCCTCCATTTTCCCAAAGTGTCTGGGATAGACGTGAGGGCCAAACTCTAGGCTTTCTCCCAGGATCTGCCCTTAGTGTCCAAGACATGTTCTAAGTGGGCAAGAGTGAAACCCTTTATTGGGAGGTGGAATATTTGCATGTGGAGGGTATGAGACCAGCTCTGAGACACAGACTTGCCCCTGTGCAGAAATGTCCATCTTGGGGATTTTATACACAGCAGGGTTTTTTTGGCCACGGATTCCCCCATATTGCTGCAACTGGCTAATTCCCATCAGTGGTGGTGGGAACAGAGGTGCAATTGTGGCCATGCTCTGAGTAGTTCCTGGCCTAAGGTACTTTATCCTTATGTCTCTAATTTCACCAGCACTGCTTCTGAGGGGATCAAGGGCTTAAAAAAATAAAATAGAGATGCCAAATGGGTTGTAGAGGTGCCTTTAGTCATCATTATGTCTTTAGTCCTACTCAGAGGGGCAGAGCCAGGGGGGTGAAGGTGGTATTCATGCTCCATCCTTCATGCCTTGTCAAATGTCCAAAGAGTAAGCCAAGGGTGTTGCTCCTACAGACAAGCCTTCCTAAAAGGAGAAGCATTTCTTCTTGCCTTTCTCCTTCCTTCCCTAACTGTCTTCTTTTGGTTTTCAAGAATTTAACGATTAATATGAAATTAATAGGCAGGTGACTTCCTATTTTTTTAATCTGCATGACTGTCTCCTCTGGGGTGTATCTTCTCCTTGCTCTCCACTTTTGCTTGACCTCTGTGTTACCTTCCAAAGTCATCCATTTCCTTTCCATATAACTTCTCTCCATCACTTTCTAACCACTTTTTACTCCAGGCCTGAGCTCACCCCCAATACCAGTTTCTAACAGTTTTCTGTTTTCATTTTCCTGCTTGCTGTTGCTTCTTGTTCCATGACACTTGCCACCTGAAGCTCAGGAAGAAGTTATGTGACATGGCTTCTGCTTTCTTTCTCTCTCAATGTGGAGGAAGAATGTGTGTGAAGAAATCCAGAGCAAATGGTTCACACACAGTGGCCAGGACTTGGTCCTGAGCCACAGACATCAGTGCAATGATGGACATTGATGTCACTTATTGAGCTGGTAGGAAATTGGGCCTGGTTTTTTGTTTAAAAAACCAAACCAAAGCATTTTTATATATACATTTATATATATAAATACATGCATATATAAAAAACAATATATAATATACAAATGCACATATAATTTTTATATATATACATATATATGTGTGTGTGTATATTTTTTTGTCACAACAGTGTTAAGTCCCTTCCTTTCTCTCCAAAAGTTTCCATTTTTTAAAAGGGAGGGGGACACTGTAAAGTTTATGTCCATCTGTTGAAATTCAGGAATGTATTTATTTGAAATTTCAAAAATTGATAAATGTTGGCATGAGTTTTTCACCATTTGAGAAAAAGATTTAAAGCAAAAGAAATGCAGCAATTTTATTTTTGGTTAAAAATTCACCAAAAGTCAGTTTTAGGAAATTTCAGCCAGCTCTGATAAAGAATAAAATATTGGATGCCTTTTTTAATGTGGTTTTCATTTGTGGTCACATTCCCATATTTCACTAACATTTATAACCCCATAATATGTCCATTAAAATGTTATTTTTAATTCTCTCTCACCCTGTAATCCCATCATTGTGTATTCTTACCCATAACGGCCTGGGAGCTTGGCAAACCTCAAGAATGTTCCAATAAGATATTTCTTGTTTTAATTTTCTTCTCCCATTCTCTTTGCTGCCGTTTCCCACCCGCAGAAGAGGTTCAAGAAGAAGGTACGTGAAACAGCTTCTCAGCCCTCCTCTTTCCCGCAGCAGGGCTCGGTGCCAATGCACGTCTCGATTTTGCAAGGTGGTAGAAGAAAACAAGAGGCAAGAGAAGGATGCTGGGACAGACCATCTGCAGGCAGAGGGCTTTTCTTGTCCCTTGCACATGTTGCACCGAGGGTGCCCCATACCCTCACATATCTGTGCGGACACCTCTGCGACGGTTTTAGGGAGGGAGCAGTAGGGGAAATGCGGATACCATCCCCTCATCCAAGCCACAGCAGGCTCTGAGGCTGATTTTTAGCCCCGGGTGTTTGTAATGCCTGCCTTGGAATAACTGGAATCTGGCTATAAAGGTTTCTATCAGATGTCAACTGGTTTCTCCTACGTAGCTTGGTAGATAATGATCAGATGGATTTTGAAATCAAAATCCATCTGTGGTAAGGTATGTGTGTAGCCATATGTTACATAGTACATATTCTATAATATGTAATATTATATATAGTATATTGTATATATTATACATTTATAGACTATAATATATAATATTATATATAATATGAATAATACTGCAGAACACAGATCTTATTAATTATATCTATGTAGACGCTGACAAGCAACCCCAGTGGACTCCCTGCATTGCATGCAGCATTTGCAACTATAATATATAATATTATATATAATATGAATAATACTGCAGAACACAGATCTTATTAATTATATCTATGTAGACGCTGACAAGTAACCCCAGTGGACTCCCTGCATTGCATGCAGCATTTGCAAAGTGGAACAGGCAGGGCAGAAGAGGGGATGGAACAGAAACCCACCCTTTGCACTTGAGAGGTTCGGGATGTGGTGCTCGGGTAGGAGGAGCCAAAGCGTGCGTAGGTTCCACATTTGCAAAGCTTTGTGCTATGGGCACATTTGAAACAAGGGTAAACCTGTTTATAATGCTGTGGGAGACCCGCTCTGAGCGGTTTGCAGGGTTTTTACAGCATCCAGGTCCTGAAGGTTTTACATTTCTTGTACCTGTGCGTGCTTTGGTTGCCTGTCTCCATTTCACCTCCTCCTCTGTTTCTCTATTTCATACCCACTGTATTTTTTTAGACCCCCCTGTTGCATTCACACCCCCTTTAATCTAACTGTTCTCGTTTTCCATCTTGTTGCTTTTGCTCCTTACCACATCCCACCTGATGAAGCTCATGAAGCAGGTACGTGCCATTGCCTTCCGAATTGCTCCCCGCCATCTCCTTGGCGGTGGGGGGGATTCAAGGGTGGTGCAAGAGGAGCAGGACCCAGTTACTTTGCCTTATCGCTTCTGTTGTCTTTGCTTTCCACCTGTTCTCCGTGACCTGCTCTGCCACAGGCTAACACACGGGAACGGTCTCAGTGCAAGGTCTGGCAGACATCCGCTTGGTGGTAACCCAGCCTCTCCTGCCATGTGTGGAGCTCGCCATAAAGCCCATCAGGGCAATGGCAGGAGGTTGTTCCTATAAAACTGGAATTAGAGGGAAATTTCAGCATGTGTTATTTGAGCTTATTGTTAGATATTTCTCTCTCCAATATGTTTTTCCCTGTTCCTTTTACATGGTGCAGTTGTTTCCCAACTGCACATGCTTCAGATTCCTTCCCCTCCTGGCCATTGGTGCATCCTTTACTGGGATAAAACTTTTCCCTCTGTCTTAACAGAGTTTTCAGCCTGTGTAATATCAGCCCATGTAATAATGTGTTTCTCCTAATGTTCCTTTGCATCCTGTCCTGTGGCTCTTCCCACCTAAAGAACCTCAGGAGGAAGGTATGTGACATGACTCCTGAATTCCCATCATTCAGAGTAAGCTCTCGTTTAGCCAGTAAGCCATAAGATGGTAAAAGGAAACAGGAGTTAAAAATAGGCATATTAATATAGAATAAAACTTGCCACCATTTTGTTTTTTGTACTCCCTTCATGTTCTGTCTTGACATTGAATACACTGGCGATGCTACGTGGTAATTGTTGCATGAAAAAAAAGTATGAAAACTGCTGGGAAATGTAAACCTCTTAAAAGGATGAAGATTGAAAAACCTTCCCTCCGAGACTGGTTGGATCTCCCTGGGAGGCTTATTTTGGACCATTCGGGGTGGGTCAGGCCTCTGGACGATGTACAGATGTGCCCATGATTGGTCTGCTGCTACGGCAGCTGCTGACACTGCAGCTGTGGAGAGGATTTACCCTCCTTTACCGGGCTGACGTTCTTATGATAGCCTTTCCACATGCCCTTTTTTCAGCTTAAACCCTGTTGTATAAAGCAACTGGTGATAATTTTGATGCTTTAGCTTTGCAAATGATTAAAGGTGGTTTTCTTCTTCATGCAATGGAGTTTCTAGGCCACTGTCTCACGGTAGTACGTGCAGCCACATGCCACCAAAAACCTGCTGGCCTCAGGCTGTAAATTCACTTGGGCGAGCATCAGGGTTGTGAAATGGCATGCTGCTCCAGGCTTTCTGCAGGACTGCAGGAATGTGCATATAAGACGAAAGTCATCTGATATGGCCACTTAAATCAGCTTTATGTTTTTAGTATCTCAGACCATTTATGCCCTCACTTCCAGTATTGCTTTTTGTATCCATATTCATTTTATTTCCTTGCAATATACTCTCAGGCTTTCCCTCCCCCTCCACTTTGTACAAGTGAAAGTTGTTCTGATGTTTCTAATGCTCATCTTCCTTTGCATTTTGCTCTGTGACTCTTCCCACCTGCTAAAGCTCATGAGGAAGGTATGTGCCATGACCTGTGAATTCCTCTGTTTCTGTCCAAAGCGGTAATGCATGCAGGAATTCTGGAGGTGGTTGAAGAGGAGAGGATGCAAAACTGTCCTCCTCTCACTCGCTGATGGCTGCTTCACTTTCGTAGGATAAGCGGTGTGATGCATAATAAGTACTAACTGCTGTTTTGAAAGCAATGCCCAAAGCACAGGCTGGGCATTGCTTATATATTCCCCAGTGCTCTGATTTATCTAACCAGGCTATCAGTACGGATACCAGTTGGTACGGGGATAGTGTTCCCAAAAGCATTTCCTCTATGCCATGCACCGTGGCTAGAGGTGAGACAGCTGTGCCCTGTGGCAATGCTATGTCCCTTGGTTGCGCGCACCTCTTTCTCCTGTCCCACTGCCACTGCGCAGAGACAAAACTCGCTTTTGCAGCAATGTATGCCGATGTGGAGAGACTTGCATCTAAAGTCATGAGCAACAAGTGACACCACGTCATACCTAGTTTTCTATTGGGCAAAGGATTGGACCGAGTGGCATCGTTTTGGTTGCAGCATATTTGCAGAAAATGCCAATTCAGAGAAAAGATGTAGTTGCATGCTTTTTCCATAACTATTGGTATTTTTCTGTGTTAACGTGCATTATGCAAAAATGGGGGTAGCAGGGTTGCATTTCTGCTTGATTTTATAACACGAATTAAAGTCCACATCTGGTAAGACAATCTGTGTAATTAGCAAAATAGTAGGTCATGCTTATTAAAGCATCAGCCTGCCAGCCCAAACCCATTTACCTTTCAATTGCCCTTCTGCGCCCCCCCCTTTGCATGTCCAGCTAGGCTTTCATTGGATACTTTATCCTGCAGGTCGGAGAGCAGTAACACGCTCATACTTACCTTCCCACATTGGTGTGCAGTCCTACACACCAGTGGTGAAATCCTGGGCACTAAGGAAATCAATGCCAGCTCCTCCGAGCCCATTGATTTCTGCAGAGGCTGGGATTTCTATGCACATGAATAAGAACAGGTTATCTATACCCTTTTTGCACATTCAAACCTATGGGTAATGGACGTGGTTTAAATACAAGTAAATATTTTTGTCAACCAAAGGCTACCAATGGCACCTGATTTATAACATTATGAATATATATGTTAGTCATCTGCATCTTTTATCTCCCAACACCCCGTCTTTCCTCTCCATGATTTTCTAATTGACATCCATACGTGCCCTCTATTTCTCTTTTAATCTTATTAATGGTTTTTATCCCTTTAACCCCTCCACCCTGGCTAAAAAAAGTGTAAGGTTTTTAAAATCATCCTCTGTTTCTTGCTCTAATTCTCTTATCTTTCTTTGCATCTCCTTCCCTGCTACTTCCCTCTTAAAGAAGTCCATGAGCCAGGTATGTGACTTCTGAATTCCTCTGCGTCAATCTGAAGGGTTATTGTATGCTGGAAATTCAGTTGCGCTTGGCAATGTCACAATTGGGTCGTGTTCTGAATTGGGACAAAATGGAAACTTTTCAAACAAACAACAGAAAAAACAAAAGGAGGAACGCCTTGTTTGGCAGCTATTGAAAATTATCCTTTTTATTTAGTTGAAACAAAACATTTTGTTCCAACTTTCAATTTTTTTCCCCTCTTTCCTCTATGGAAGATTTCCAAATTTTGAAATGAAAATTCTATTTCAGATGCTTCTGAAGCATTGACTTTATGGATAATGTGGGTTATATATAGTGTAATGCAAGAACAAATATGGAATGAGAGATTGTCACAAGGCAAAAAATGAAAAGGTTTTGTTCTAGAGATTTTAATATCTGTGCAACCTTTTATGCAACCTTTTATGGTTGTGAAACTGTTTCTGGTTTTTTAACCAAATCTTAACTAAATGTACATGAGTTTTGAAATATTGAAATTTAATTGAAACTATGGTTTCTGTTGGAAAAGGATACCAGTAACTCTAATATTATACTCAGGAATTCAAAGATGGTGGAAGAAAACAGATAAAAATAAAATATTAATGATAAACTGTAACTTGCAGCTTCCTTACACCTTCCACCAGCAATAATTTCCTCTGCTCTGTGATGCGTAATAATGAAGATAAGAGCTAACTGTTGCATGAAAAATGTAATAACATTTTTGTAAACAAATATCTCAATGAATAATATGTAATAATAGCCACTGACTGGACTCAGAGCCATCCTTACACTGCATATGGGAACGTTATAATGTTTATTATCTGGAAAAGCAGAAACTGAACTTGCAGTGTCCTCTAAACTGTCTGTGAAAATTATTCTGTGCCATTTGGAGTAGCTTTATTAAAACAGTCACATCTCAGCAGCCGCCCATCCCAGCTATTTCACTTTGCTGTCCACAGAGGGAGACCAGCCTCTTAGTTTAGACAAGATCAGTACTTTTGCCAGGGTTGGAGTGAGTGAGGTGAAAGCTGTCTGATTGATTTTTGCATGACTTAACACTTCAACATTCATCTGTGCACTGTTTCTCATTTCCCTCCTGTTCTCACCGCTTCTCGTTTCGCGTCCTTCTCTTCTCCTTTTAACCATATTCATTCTTGTCTGTTATCTGCTCCTAAGGTTTTTCTGACCTTGGTTTGCACAAGTTAAAGGTCATTGCTATCATCCCAGCTGCTTTGCCTGCCTCTGTATCTCCTTCCCCTGGTATTTACTGAATTGCTACTTACTACTTGAGTGTTGGTCTCAAGCTTTGACATACATATGAGCTTGAAATTTGTGCAAAACTCCAGGTATTAATGTAATCTGATTAACAATAAAGCCATACCTACAGTCTCCCCATGTTTTCTTTTCCCTCTGTAACATAAAGCATAGCAAAAAGGGAAGTTTATAAAGAAGACTTAAAAGAAAACTTTTATGTCAGAGGGAGACCGTCCTAGCTTTCCAAATCACTGTATGATTATTTAGTTTATCTGTTATTAATGCTGTCTTTGTCTAATACATCTTCTAAGTCACAGCCTTGGCCTGCACAAGTTCAGACTTGTTGCTGTTGTGTGATTCTTGCTCTAATTCCTTTATTTGTCTTCACTGACACTTTCCACCTAACCAAGTGCATGTGTGAGACATCTAAATTCCTATGTAGTAATCTGAAGCATTCCTCTACATAGGAATTTGAAGATGTTGAAGAAAACTGAGTCATGAAGAATCAGTCCATTCTTACGATTCCCTAAAATTTATTTTCCCTATAGGAAACAAGTATAATTATTGTTTGTAACTGAAGAGTCACCTTCTAAGAAGCTTAGAAGAAACATTTTAGTGCCCCTGAAAACTTTTAGGGCTATGACTATACCACAGCCAGGGCAGAAAGCAGGTACCTGAGCTGCAGAAACACGAGCTGCATAAGCAGGTGTTGCCTGCAGCAGGATCCCGGCATGCAGGCTCAAGCGGTTTCTACTCTTTTGCAGCAGATACAAGCCCTGTGTAGACCTGAATATTTCCAGTTCTGCAGACTTAAGCCTCACATTTGCCAGTGGAGGATTTTAGATGGTGGAGCTTCAGATGCAGATGCAGAGATACATTTAAAGCCTTACTTCCATGCAGTAGCTCTCGTATCCCCACACCTGCTCCAACAGCTAAAAGGGCATGTGTATAGCTGAAACATAGGTTACGCTGCACACTTGTAAAACTCTCTCCTTGGGCATGTTTTCTTTCAAATTTAGGGATCACCAGTGTTACTACAATTGCCCATTGTTGATATATTTGCATGATTTAAATTGTTGCAATTCATCAACATTCAAATTTCTTTTATCTTTTATTTCTATGGCATCTCCTCCCTTCATACCCCACTGTAATTATTCTCCTTTTCCACTCTTACTAACACTCTATCCCTATAACCTAGTCTGCAAATTATACTCCTTCAACCCAGTCTTAACCAAAGTTTGAGGTGATCCCCTCCTGAATAACTTATTTCTAATTCTTCTATTTTCCTTTCCTATGTTTTTCCCCTGACACTTCCTACTAAATGAAGCCCCCCCTCCAGGTATGTGATTTAACTTCTAAAGTCCCCAGTGTCTGTCTGCTGAGACACTGTGTGTGGGAAGCAAATACAAGGTGACAGGAGATAACAACCTATCTGTTAATGATAGCTTGTAACTTGCATGTCTTTGGGGTTGTTGTTTTTTTAGTTTAACATTTTTCACAGTAAAATGTAATCAGCACTAAGTAGGAGGAAACTTACCTGTTGCATGAAAATTTTTCTAAAAACTAGGAGAACACATACACTATCATGAAAAAGTAGCTCAGCAAAAAGTGTCCTTGTGAGATCAATTAAATTCTGCACTGTGATAAGAGAATGAATGTTTCTTCCTACAGCGAAAGCTTTGTTTCAAATCTTGGGGCAGAATTTGACCCATTGTCTGTACACAGGGGATATAAATACTGTGAGATTTTGCATAATTTTTATGCCTGCTTTGCAAAATATTCAGTAGTGCGTGTATGGCTGAAAAGCAAAATCTGCCCCACAAATCCGCACTGCTGATCGATTCTTGCTTTGCCAAAAAACCCAGAAGAATGAAATGTAGACCTGCACAGAGTTTTAATGACCTTTTCTTCCTATGAAGTAATCCCTTTGTAATTCTACATTGCAAATGGATGTGAAGAGCAGCAGTAGACTTATATAGACATCCAAGTTGTCTTCAAGGAAGAAAATGGCCTTAGCCATAGATCTAGAAAAGAGAACCGAGCTTCTTTGGAAGTTAGCTGCACATTGATGATGAGTTACAGCAGGTATTTCAGTAGGTTTCCGAACCACATTGTGTTTATTTCAAATGTCTGAAATACTTCTGTAGAAAAGGACAGATCTAATAGCGCTTTGAGAATGCTGACTATGTTCATGTGCATATTTCAAATCAAGGTAAACCTTGGTACACTGTGCTGTCAGATTGTGCTTTATGTCATATAATGCTCGTAAGATTTTTTTTAAGCACTGCACTATTATCGTAAATCTGCCTGTTTCACCTGACTGAATTCCTTTCCCGTCCTGTGACTTCTGTTTATATGCTATTTCAAGTGTAATGAATTTATTTTATCTCAGGTTTACTTCTTAACTTCATCCCTTTCTCCCCTTTTCCTCTCTGCCCCTCCTCCCCTTTGGCTCAAAAGCTCTTTTGGTGTGTGAAATAACAGGTTTCTCGTTCTCATTCTCTTATTTTCCATTGCACCTTGTTCCATGACACTTCACACCTGAAGTTCATGAGCCAGGTATGTGACATGACTTCTGATTTACTCCACCTAGTTGCAACACAAGAGTGTGTGTGTGTGTGTGTGTGAGAGAGCGAGCGCCAAGAACAGGAGTCTTGGGGTGGTAGAAGAGAACAAAACAAGAGAAACAAATATTAACCACAATGATCACTTGCAGCCCTTTTCTCCTTTAATCTCCACGCTTACTACTACTTTAACCTTACAGCATCGTTAACTCCTGACAGCCTCTCCAGATACCTTTTCTCCTTGCCTTAATTCACTAATTCCTTCATGCATTCCCTGGTTTCTTTCTCAGGCTTCCAAGAGCTTTAAATATCTGTTCTGTTTTTTTTTCCCCCCTATTTCCTGTCTTTCCATCACTGCTCATACCACGACACCAGAGGAAGCCCCTGAAGAAGGTATGTGATGCACCTACAGACTCTCACCCTTTTTCTCTTTCAGTGCTGGGGGAACAGTGTTAAAAACACTGACCTTGTTCAAGAGCAAAGAGAGCACGGGAGGGAAATGGTCTCTCTGGATGGCTTTCGATGAACACAGAGGAAAGGGCTGTATGTTTGCCAAATCAAATCACCAAAAAGGTGTTTTTTCTTCTTGTTCAATCTCCGGAGAGTCTGAGGTTCCCAGCGTAGCAGGGAGAGAGTGGGGACAGTTGCTCTTAGGAGAACAGCGCTGGTTGTGGATTGACTACTGTGCTTCTTCTCTTTTGCTTTTGTCCTTCAACCTACAGCTGATGAAGAAGGCGAATACTATGATGGTAGCACAGTGTTGTCTTAGGACAACAAAGTCATCTTTCTAACACCTTGCTCTTTTTTTCTGTATTTGTTTTTGTTCCTCACTTGATTTTAAACTCAGGAACTGGGCCAAAACATCTCTGTCGCAAAGAATTGCTTACTGTGCATATCCAATCACCCTTGGGGGTCACTGTTGTATTGAGAAGCCTGTACATCCTCATTAGGATAGTAGATGGTGAAAACCAAGCTCTAGAAGCTTGCTCTGGACTTGTCTTTTAGCTAGAACCTGTTGTATCATACCTCTCATCAGCAAACCTTCTCTATTCCCAAAAAATCAGGAAAGTCTCTCTTAAATCCCAGTGGCATGCTTGAAAATGGAGCTGAGCCCTGCATAGACGTGCCTTCCTCACCCAACCTTTAGAAGGTCATGGTCTCCAGGCCTGAATCTACAGATATTTAAACTTCTGCTCCAGCCATGCACTTAAAACTGTGCTAAACATTAAGCATATGAATAAATATATTCATACTGGTGGGGCAGGCCATGGGCTTAAGATAGTGTGTTCATAATACTTGGTTGAGTGGTCACTTGAGCACATGGGTGGGGACAAGACTGATGTAAAAAGACCAAATCTAAATGTATGCAAGGTCAGTGTTGCTCTTGTATGAGGGCAAGATAACTTAAGGCCCCTGGGCCAAATTCAAAACCAGTTTAAATGTATAGAAAGACTCTCATGGACTTTTACAGGCCTCTGAAGTAGCTCGGTTGTGTTCTGACTGCCTTGACCCCTAGAACACCTGGCCAGCTGTTTCCAAAGACAAAACCCAATGCCACTTGAAACCACCCTGCATGTTCTGTGTTTCCTTGTTTTGTTTTTGTAGATTTTTTTTTGTTTTGTTTTAATTTTCTTGCTCGCTTTTCAGGCTTTTTTCTTATTTAGGGAAGTACCCTGAGGACCTTTCTGAGCCCCTTTCTCTCCTTTTTCTCTCTCTTTCCTATTATTTTTAATAGCATATTGATTTTTTTTCAAGGACACACTGTGAGTTAGAGATGTTGCTTCTGAGAAGTGGGATTAAGGGAGAGTGTTTAGGGATTTCTGAATGAGGTAAAGGCAGTTGAGATGGAGTCACAGAAAGGGGGAGCACTGTGTGAGTATCTCATAGATTGGGCAGGAGAAAGCGCGGATGTATTTATGGTGGTGTGTACTCTCCCTGTGATAACCCTTTTGGAAACCAGAAACTCAGAGACTCTCTAATCACCAGGGCAGTGAACTTGGATTTCCAGTGGCTCTTGCCTTCTTTTGGCAGGGTTGTATGTGGGGATTTTGTCACAGCCCCATGGTTCATGGGCAGAATGACTAGAATGTCAGTCAAAATCCGCCACAGGAACAGGAATTTGCTGTGACAGTTCCTGCTTGTCAACAAATTTTGAGCCAGTTCCTTGACTTGGTGTCTTGAAAGAAGGCATTTCAAAATAAATCACATCCCTGGGCTGCTTTTGGTGCATACAGTATGGATCATGCTGGGTCATGCACTGCAAAAGACAGATTTATTACTGTTTGTTTTTTAATAAAGGCTCCTATTTCTTTGTTATCCCCTTTTCTGGTTTTCTGGAGGTACCTTTAAATATTCTAACTACAATTTCTTATTTCAAGAACAATTAACCTTAATTTTTCTTTTCATTTTTACAATTGTTTGTTGGTTTAATTAAGTTTAAAGTGCTGATTTGGTGGCAGCTGAAACCAAATTCACACAGTCACTGGGAGACAGGTGTCGATCCTGGCAACCAAGGTCAACAAACAAAACCAGTCATTTCCTGTCTACTTTTTTTTTTCCCCTGCTCACTGAAATGTTACTAACTGGCAGCTTTAAGCTAGACAGGAATGTTTCTGAAAATTATCTGGGTATGTCACGAGGGAGGGGAATCCTGTGTGAATAACATCCCTGATAGACTGGTTAATAGTGATTATTTTTCCTCTCTCCAGATTAAAAAAATGATTTAACTAATGTGTTAAGAAGCTCACTGGCTATTTGAAAAGCAAAACAACTAAAAAAAAAACCTGGAGAAATATAGAAGTACACTGTTGGCTAATGGTCTTTTTCTTCAGGAGCGATTTGTGGCTTCCTTTATATGAGTGCTCTAAAACACTTTTCTAATTACATGCTGTTTATTTTATTAGTGTTGCTCTAGCATGTCGATGCCTCAACTGAGATATGTTTTGGTAGGCAGTGTTCTTGCAGTAAATGAGAAAAGTCTGCCCTTAATAGTGATTATTTTTCCTCTCTCCAGATTAAAAAAATGATTTAACTAATGTGTTAAGAAGCTCACTGGCTATTTGAAAAGCAAAACAACTAAAAAAAAAACCTGGAGAAATATAGAAGTACACTGTTGGCTAATGGTCTTTTTCTTCAGGAGCGATTTGTGGCTTCCTTTATATGAGTGCTCTAAAACACTTTTCTAATTACATGCTGTTTATTTTATTAGTGTTGCTCTAGCATGTGTCGATGCCTACTGAGATATGTTTTGGTAGGCAGTGTTCTTGCAGTAAATGAGAAAAGTCTACCCCCCAAAATCATTACTGAAATTGGTATGGGAAAGTGTGAGAGAAAGGAAAGGCTGGTTTCTGATCTCTCACATCTTTCCTCTTAAATATCTTAATAACCCATTTCCAGCCACTTCCTCAATTTTTTTACTAGCCAACATCCTTGCAACTGATGTCTCCACTAAATATTTTCCAGTATCAGTTTTTGCTATTTTTTTCCTCTTAACAACGTTTCATTTTATTTTATCTGGGAAAGTGTGAGAGAAAGGAAAGGCTGGTTTCTGATCTCTCACATCTTTCCTCTTAAATATCTTAATAACCCATTTCCAGCCACTTCCTCAATTTTTTTACTAGCCAACATCCTTGCAACTGATGTCTCCACTAAATATTTTCCAGTATCAGTTTTTGCTATTTTTTTCCTCTTAACAACGTTTCATTTTATTTTATCTACTCTGTTCCATTTGCTATTCCCAATTTCCTCCATCAGTCCCAAAACAGCTGGATGCAAATAAGCATTTGAAAGAATATAATATAATAGATTTCTGTATCATGATATGGATAGCAGGGCTCGTGTAGCCACTCCTGAGGGAGGCTGTTTTTACTTTTACTTTACAAAGGTGGTTGTTTTTACCAGATTCAATAGGCTGTGAGCTTTTTACCTCAGTTCCTCCCACCGAACCAACACAGGGAGAGTCTTGTACTGCGGTATCCAGCAGCATCCCTGAAAGTTCAAACGTAGCGTGTGGTTATGAAAGTCAACCTGGGTCCCTATGAGACTGGGCCAGAAAAAACACATAGGTTTAATTTACTTCTGTTTGTGAGAATAACAGTGCTGAACTTACTGATATTACACTGAAGTTAATAACTAAAGTTTAAAAAGCATAGCAGGGAGGGGAATTGATCACAAGCACAAATGCTAAGCAAGTAACTCATAAAACAGTACATTTCTGAGAGCCACAGAAAGGTCACTTGTAGGGGAACACTTCTGACTGCCAGAGGGCCGAAGCTGACAGTATTTGTGATGGTTCAGCCTGCCTATGAAGGCATTATACCTCTCCTGGAGATGCAAAGATCATTCCCATTAACACCCATGGGAATTTTGCATGTACCTCAGCAGGAGAGGATGCTCGCTAAAAGAGGATGGCCCTTCCAAGCTGGGTTTGAGGGGCACCACACAGTGCAGAAGAATAAGCATCTTCCCCATGGCACAAAGGTATCTCAGGGACATGTGCTCTAAGCTATCTTGGGAGTCAATGAACCTGGAGAAGAAGTGTCATGAAGCTTTTTCCCTCCTGGCCTCCATGTGAGGCATTTGAACAAAACTGGTGAAGCCTAGTTATCATTGACATGACTGTAAATTCAGGTTAACTTTAGCAAAAGAAGTGCTGATTGAAAAAGGCAACATTTTCTTCTACCCTCCAGCCCAGCTGTCCTCCTTAGAGCTTTGATCAGGATGGTTTGAGAAAAATAATTTAACATTTACATGAAACCATTGCCTTCCAGATGCTACGTTTGTGACTTTTATACAGTCTTTTGATTCTTTTCTGCCAAATTCTGTTTCAAGGGTAAAAACAGATTCACTCCTAGCAAAAGGGGTGTGTGTGTGTATTTCTTTTGGAAGTGCTTGAGATTTAACCAGTTTCTCTGGGATGTTTCCCCTAAGATTAAATTTCCCTTCCCTCCTTTTACTTTAGCAGCTGGCAAGATTTCTGTTGTTCTAACTGTTCTCCCTCTTTTTCCCTTCCTGTTTTGCTCCATGTTTCCAAATACAGAGGAGAAGCCCAGAATAAAGTAAGTATGAGGGGCAGGGAGTTTCAAAACCCTGGGATCATTTTTCTGATCTAACAGAAGCCCTTGGATTGTCTATTAGGCAAATGGCCACTAGAAGCCCTTATCCAACCCTCCCTCGTGCCACATCAGTTCCTGCATGCCTTTCCAGGATGTCTGCTTCTGCCAGAGGATGCCTTAGCAGCAGTTACTGGCCAGGGTCATAAGACCAGTTCCTGATAGAGTCAGAGGACTCATGAACTGTCCAAGATACAGTCATCTTACAGTACCCCAAGATATAGGTGGCTCAATACTAAATACTTTGTGAGAGACCATGGCTGGGAAACTACCCATCCATCCAGGATTGCTGACAGTAGGAAGGATGGCAAACGTTGGGCTGGGCTGACTTGAGCTTAACTAAGATTTCCTATGGACCTTCTGGCTCTGGGCCCCAGCACCTTCCTTTCCCACTCTGCCAGCTGCCCAGAAAGGAGCGTGCAGCACTGCGCCGACAGCCTTGTGGGCCAATGTCTTTCTGTGTGGTAGGGAATGACCATAGGCTTTGGGAATGAAAAGGGTTTTTAGGGGTAACTCCCTGCCCTGCATGACCTTCCATGAAGGACAATGGTCCTTAGTGCTATTCTGGAGCAGTTTTCCATTGACTTCTTGTTTCACCCCTCTGTATCTCCATCAACATTTCTCCTTGTCAGCATTGTTCCTGAGGGCAGGTCAGGTCAGGACATGCTATTTAAAAAGCTGCCTGCTCTTTAAGATGAAAATCCCCCTTTTTTTTTCTTTTGACTCTCTGCAGACTAACTGCTCCTAAAATACCAGAGGGTGAGAAAGTAGATTTTGATGTAAGTATTCCTGAGACTGACTGTGTTTGTGTGTCTGTACCTGAGCCATACACTCCTCCTGTATTGGATACTGCTGAGGATAAAGTCAAGGCCAAAAGTATGGATGCTTTGCCATCTCTTTTCAGTGAAATGCTACTCTCTGCTCCCTGAAACTCTCTGGATACATTTGTTGCTAATGTGACTAAGCTAAAATGTTAATTTATGTGTTTCTTTTTTTTCTCCTTGAATCTTTGAAGCCAATATATGAAGGAAGGAGAAAGTAAGTGTTTTAGGAGCTCTCAGATCTCCTGTCCCATTGTTGTAAATGGTTTGAAAGTTGCAGGTTGAAATAAAGAACGCCTATACTCACCTGTTGCTGAGAAACACTACCTAAAATGACAACAGAATTTTAATAATAAACAGAGATCCAAATACCTTCCTAGAAAGTTGACAGAAAAATGAAGGAATTGTGGTGTTGAAAATCCCCACAGAAATACCTGCTTTGCTCAAAAATGCAGGAACATTTTCTAGGTAAGATTCATATCCCAAAGTGAAAAGGAGGCAGCTAAGTATATGCAAAGAGGAGGCAGCTAAGCAAAGCCAGGGATAAAATATGGTGTAGGGGAATGGGAGATGTGGATTCTGTTCCTTTCTGGGCTCCTGACTGTCACCTGGATAAGTCTCTGACTGTCTCTGACCTGCATCAACAGCTAATCCCATAGATTTCCATGGACATCTACAGACACTTTTTGCTTTTGTTTCTCTGTGTAGGCAGGGTGCTGGGAATGTCCAGGGCATGTTCCTAGAGCAATATGGGCTGGCTTAATGCATTTTCCTGCTCTTCTAGGACATCCAAAAGAAAAGGCAGAACAAAGACCTGATTGAACTGCAGGCCTTGATTGACAGCCACTTTGAAGCCAGGAGAAAGGAAGAGGAAGAGCTGGTTGCCCTCAAGGAGAGGATTGTGAGTCCTTGTACTGCCATTTCCCTGTACTAGATTGAGAGATCCTCTGTAGATGAGAAGTTGAATCCACTAGTCCACTGTCAAGAGTTTGGCAGAAAGCTGTATTGCCATGTACAAAAATGACTGCTCAAGTCAGCACCAAATGGCTTCTTCGCACATCTGTCCCCTCTCTCAGCCTCTTGTTTTACATCTGGGAATTGCACGAGGCCCTTCTGCATGTTCTGACAAGGGAGTAGGTGGCTCATTCTCTAAGAACCAAAGCTTTTGGTGGTGGGACGTAATACTGCAGATGATAGATAAAGCCACAATGATGACTCAATGCCACTGCTTCTTGCAGGAGAAGCGCAGAGCTGAAAGAGCAGAGCAACAGAGAATCCGGGCTGAGAAGGAGAAGGAGCGTCAGGCAAGGCTTGCGGTAAGTGTCTTTGCATCTGTCTCCTTGTCTCAGCATCAAATTGGAGGAGATCTCTAGAGAAAGAAAAAACCTACAGGTTCTGCCTGTCTCAGTCCGGAGAAGAAATGACCACCCTCTTAAAGCAAGGGCAGGAAACAGGAGTTGCCAATTCTCATCAACATGCTTATCTGATCACATTCCCTGCAGTGACACTGGCTGCTGAGGAAGCTGTGAGTCTCCCCTAGAGTAACTTGCTTTTGTGTGTCACACTCCACAGGAGGAAAAGGCACGGAGAGAGGAAGAAGATGCCAAGAGAAAAGCTGAGGATGATCTCAAGAAGAAGAAGGCTCTGTCCTCCATGGGTGCCACATACAGCAGTTATCTGGCTAAGGTAAAAAGCATGGATTGGTGGAAGAAATATGGAAGTGTTAAACCACAGAGTTGACTGGGAAGAGTCTTTATTACAAGTTAATAAAACAGCTTGCCTTTCCTTCTTCTGGACCCCTAGCAGCTTGTCTTACATGCTCTATCACTGAAATAATTTCATTCAGCGTGAACATCTGCAGTCTGACATTAATTGATGTTCTAAAAATAGGCTGATCAGAAGAGAGGGAAGAAGCAAACAGCTAGAGAGACAAAGAAGAAGGTCCTGGCAGAGAGGCGCAAGCCCTTGAACATTGACCACCTTAATGAAGACAAGCTGAGGTAACATGCTTATCCTAACTTACTGAATGTAATCCACTGAAATTTGGTCTTACTGTCCTGGAGTCTTCTCTAGTGAAAAAATGAGGTAGAGGAGAGGGCCTTCCTTGAAATTCATCACGGGGCAATGTTAAGTTGTGCCTTTCCTTGGTCTGGAGAATGGAGGGGAAATGGGGATGTGGGGAATTGTTGAAATGGTTTGGTAGCCATCTAGCCATGCTCCTGGCATAGCTCCGTTAGCCTCCCCTGCTAATTAGGATTAGTCATTTATGGGACTAGGTACAAACTTTAAACCTAGCTCTGAGATTAGTTGAACAAACCTATGGATTGGTACCTGTAGCATTCCCAGGGGTGAGTTGAGCTGCTAAGGTATGAATATGGGTCTCCATGGAGGCTGGAGGCTTGGGAGCTGAGTGCTCTGGTGCAGAACAGTCATCAGATGATAGTCTGGACTCCACACATTGGAGTTTACACGATTGAAAGATGAGGTTGGCTCACCTTAGCCCCAAAACAGATGAGATTGTGCAATGGCAGCTGCTCTGCTCATCTGGGTGGCCTTCAGAGTCCTCCTTCCTTCTTGTCAGATTCCCCTGGACTCTTTTCTTTCATTAAGAGTTAGGGGGAAAATTAAATCTGTAGGAAATATGTTAGTGGATGACACATGCAAGAGTGCAAGTCTAAAAGGTTCTCGGGTAAGAAGGTGAGAAAAATGTGACCTTGAAAATGGTGAGTAGCTTTCAGAGGATGGAAAGGGTTTGCAGGAAGATGTGTGAACTGCATTAAATAAAACGTAAAAAGCCTCATTACTAGTGATGTGAAAACGGCAGAAAATATATGATATGATGCGATGTGTTTCTCCCATCTTCCTTTCCCCATAAACACACAGGGACAAGGCTAAGGAACTGTGGGACTGGTTATATCAGCTGGAGACTGAAAAGTATGACTTTACAGAGCAGATCAAGAGGAAAAAATACGAGGTGAGTTGAGAAGCTATTTTGCTAATGGCACTGGGTCCAAAATGTAAAAATCTCTGTGACTCCTCTGGCAAAAGCCGTGTGGTGACATCATTTGGGTCTCCAATGCCCTTCTGCAATATTTAAGCAGCAAGACACTTGGAACTGCATTCCCCTAATGTACATACTTGGACTGGATTTCACATTTTAGGCTGAAATTGAATAGACCACTCTCAAGATTTTCAGTGCCCCATGGAAAGGCAATCCCAACAGAAAATGGACTCTCCACCCTCTGCCCAAACACATCTTGTTCATTCTTGTTTATCTATAGGTAACTGTGGCCTGAAAAATCAGTAACTCAATTCACACCATTCCATTGCAAAGTAATATTTTTAAACCCATCTTTGATTTCACACTTGAATGTTGTAAGTTTTATTCCCATCCCAGACAGATTCCCTGTGGACTGAGGTCTCTGGAGTCACTGAAAACTGTCTCCAGACAGGAGCATCTGACTGAAGAGTCATATGGTAATAGAAAGTGGACGTCTTTCTTTCACAGTCACAGGACAGGTCTGCACTCACCTACGTCAGGTTTCAGTGGCAGAGAAATCCAACTGGATCTCTCTCCGTCTTGCTCTCCTTTTAATTCCCAATCACACAGACACATGCTGATAGGGACTGAGCAACACCAACGTAACTATCTCCATCTCTCTTAGATTTTAACACTGCGTTGCAGGCTGCAGGAGCTTTCCAAGTTGTAAGTACAATGAACTTGCCTGTGTAACAGCAGCAGCAAAGGCTACCAAATGCATGAGCCTGCCGCATGGTCAGAGGCCAGATGCCAGACAGAAACTGGCACTTGGCTCCAAGTGCAGAGAGAAAAGGGAAAACTGGATCTTGTGTCTCTCCCTTCACTTCCTTTTTCTCTCCCCTTCCATTCTTTGAAAAGAGATGAAGTGGTAATTTAGGAAAAGAGTCGGGGTCCAACAGGGATGTGGCTAAAGAACAGAGCATGCAACCCACTCAGACCATCTCTAAAATAATTCCCTATCCAATCCTCTGGTATTATGTGTGTGGGTGAGTTACCCTGATGCACCTGGAATACATGCAGAAGCTTAGGGATGCATGTGTAATAACTTGGACTTCACAGAAAAGAACGGTATGGAGTTTGGAAAGATTCTCCATCTTGTGGCCACATGCTTATCTAGATCCAAAATATTGGAGAGGGCTAGCTTAAGGATAACAGGTCAACTGGGTGTGGAACAACAGGAATTAAGGCAGTGCCAGGGAAGACGTACATGCTATGGTAATGAAACCTCTGTATAAACAAAGAGATGGGTGGCTGCTGGTGAAAAGCAAGGAGAGAAAGTACAAAGAATGAGCAAAATAGAAGGAAAATGCACAGCTGAGATAGGAGAAGAAAAGTGGAAGAAAAAAGGGAAGATGATAGCAGGAAAAAAAGTGAGGAGAAAGGTAAGTGAAAACAGCAAAGGGAATGAAGGAGACACAAGCAAGGATGCAAGGGAGAGACAAAGGAAGGAACTGGGACACACAGGAGCGGAGCTGTTCTTTAGCTCTAGTGTCTGTTGCTCTTTGGTGCTTCATTGGAGAGTGAGTGTTATAGTCACTATCACAAGGTTATCGGTGAAGGTAAGTCTTGAGTCCTTGGGTCAAACTGAAGACAGCTGGTTCTCCTCCACACTTGAGAAAAATACTTGGTTGCAAAAAATAATTTAAACTGCTGCTGCAGATATTAAAACTTCCATGAGTAAGTACAAAAGCAGCTGATCTGCTGATCCTTCCTTCCTTGTGTTGTCCTGTTCCCGCTAATGTTTCAGTCTCTTATTTTGTTTGTTTGCCACGGAAAGACACGAGCCAGGAAATACCGGTTGTTGGGCCAACCTGAATGTATGACTTTTTTTCTTGTTTTGCATGCGGGGAATGTCAGGTGCCACTTTAAATATTCAAATGCTGGGTCATCAGTTCTTGGACCTGCAGAGCCAGTGGAGAACTTTGAATTACACCAAAAGCAGAAGTAAAGCATACGTCTTGGCAAGTGCGTTTTTCCACCCCAGGAAAATTAGGTAGAACCTTGACTCCGTTACAAATGAGAAGGTGAAGGGACAAAAGAGGGCTCTCTATCACACCCTAGTTCCTGTGGGCTTTTCCAGTACCTAAGCTGGAAGAGTCCTAGGATTTCAGTAGCGAGTCCAGGGCTATGGGCCAGGCCATAAGGTGCTCATCCTGTGCAAGGTAGGTGTTTGCTATCCCATGCATCAGGTTGAAATACGCAGTTTACCTATGGCTAAACAAAGAGATGCTCCGTCTTGTAGGACAGACTCTCTAGTGGCTTGCAGTCATCAACAGAGCTTGGGAAGGTGTTCAGAGCCCCAACTCCAACCTTCTCTTCTGTGGTTGCTCGAGCTATCCTTGAATATTTTCTTCTTCAGCCCCTTGAAAAGTTGTCTTCTTATTAGATGAGTAGCTGGGAAGGTGGGGACTGCTGCAAGCTCCTCACCTCCTGCTCTCCCAACCAACAAAGGTACTCCAGCAGAATGTGTGATTCATCTTCCATTCTTGAGGTCCCCATCCAAAGTCCACTGAAGCTCTTTGAGCTTATACACTTCTGAATGTGTAGGAGTAAGGGAAAAGTGAGAAGGTGAGGTTGACACATACAGGTGGATGGGGCCATGCAAGAGCTTTCCAGCTGGCCAGGGTGACGTTCATTCAGGTTTGCTTGCCTGCAGTTTGACATGTGAGTTCATAGATTAATTTGTATACATACGAACTCTTCTAATAAGGGTTATAAAATTCCAGCTCTTCTTTCCCTTGACATATGAAATTGCCTTGCAGATTTATTGCCAACGAGCAACATTTCTCTCCTTCAAGCAAGGGTGAGCTTTTATTTCAAAGGAAGTATTAATCCCTACCATAGGCACCTGCTTCCAGCACTTCAATGGGTAAAACTCCCCTCTCTGTGAGGGAACCAGGTTTCTTTATCTCTAAAACCCCTGGTCATGTATGTTGTTTGCAGATTGTCACCCTCAGGAACCGGATTGATCAGGCTCAGAAGCAGTAAGTACCTATATCCCCTTCCTAGCTCCTGGCTTGGGGATATCTTCTCAGTGTTCAAAATAGTCGCTTCAGACTTCAACACCGACATTTTCTTGTTGCAATGAAATGAGGCTAGAGATGGAAGGGCAACTCCCATCCTGCCTCACATTGAGAAAATGAAGGGGAAACTGAAGTGAACGTAACAGCTAACAAGAAAAAATCATGTTTCTTCACACCACGTCTGCGAAATTTCCACCTGCTTATTGCTGGGGTTTTCAAACACCTGACTGAGGTGCTTTGAATACTTGAGGGAATACAACCCTTGTTTACGAAGGGTAAACAAGTGGTTGCTAAGATTATAAGGAATGGTGTGTAACAAGACTAACATCATGGAATTACTGTTGTGAGTTCTTTTCCCTCATCATCTCTCTCCCACCTTCCTTCCCCACAAGACTTCTATTTCATCAGATTTTTTGAGTCTCATATCTTTAACTATTCTAGGTGTTTACAATGAACTTATGAGACACTAGGGCTAGAACAAAGCCTGGGGGCTAGGGCACGTAGAAAACTAACAGACACAGAGAAGGAACTGCAGGGAAGCAAGGGAGGAGAGCTCTGCAGCGGTGCGGTTTGATCTTCACTGTGCTTCTGTATCTTCTTAGCAAAGTCATGCCAGGAATGAAGTGGTGGTCTTTGGTGACATCTTTGGATGATAGCAGTGACCAGACACTGCCTTCCCACTTCCCCAAGCCACCCTGCCTTATCTGATAAATGTAACACTGGGGGCTCAGTTGTCTGTAGATGCCAATGTAAGGCTTGACCTTATGGTGGTATTTTCTGTACAGAGCTGTAGGCTGATAAACGTCAGCAGAATGTGCAGCTGCAGAAGGATGCCATGGTTTGTCTGGGTGTTGCTGCTCTTCTGAGGGGCACTACCATACCACCCACAACAGTCAGTACCATTACTGCATGCTTGTTCCCCCAAAAGACATGATATTCTCTCAGGACATAATTTGAAAAGGTTGCACTGAGAAGCCCACAGCTCGTGAGATTTCTGTGTACTTAAATTTCTATCCACACTAGACTGTATCATTCCAAAGCAATGTCTGCTAATGTGTTATACAAGGATCAAGTGATCCTTTTGCTTCAAACTTTATTAAGTCTCCTTAAGCACACTCTAAAGGTTAGGCATAACATCAAACATCACAGGCGCTTATGGAGATAAAAGGACTCTGCCTTCATTTGAGGAGTTATGCAGTTCCTATACTGGGTTTTGAACCTGCGGAAAGGCTGGCAAAAGGGACACTGAGATGAATTTAAGATAGCAGAAAATGCTCTGCTCTTTCTCATGTAAAAGGTAAATTTTCCTAATAGACCAAGTCTATTGGTCAAAAGGTAAAGTATCCACTATGTGTACGTCTGTGTCACTGTGCTACATCCTTCCATAAATATGGCTAGTGCTGTTGAACCAATCCATGGGGCAGCACCACAAAAATCTCCCCAGATGTGTCGTCCACATTTTTTTCTGCTCCCTGGAGGAACCAGTGGTTCTGAAGAAGGCGTCTCTGTTGATAGCAAGGCCCCACCACCTTGTGCTTGGCCCCCAACCCCATGCTCTGCCTTGTCAAAGAACTGCCCCCAGTTTGCATGTGCTTTGGTTCAAGAAGCAGCCTCATCATCGTGTGTGTGAGATGGAAAGGTTTGGTGGTGTGCTGAGCCCCAAAAGTCAAGGTGCTGCCTATGGGAGCCGGTGCAGAATCTAACACGACTAACTTCACACCTGGCCTCTCTCTGACTCCAGGCGTGCCTGCTTCTCAGTCAGAAGGTAAGTGGCTTGCATGCAGGATTGCCCTTCTGTGTGCAAGAAGATACTATTTGGAGAGAATTTGCCTCAGGTGCTTTGCGTGTGGAGTGTAGCTGGACTGCTCCAACACACACCACAAGCAAGACGGGGATACTGATATGAGGGGAGGCCTAAAAAGTTGCTTGGCCTGTTTTGGAGGCTCTTGCTCTCGTGATATAAGGCAGGAGCCACTGCCTTTGCTAGAGCAAAGCAATTCTTAGTTGTATTTAAATTATTGCTCAGCTTTTTGCCTCCACTACTAGATGACTAGAGCATCCGGGGAATTTGACCAGAACTCCCTGATAATGAGGAAATTTTCTCCAGAAACAGCTCTAAATCCTAAAATCCAGATCATAGCATATTTGAATTCAGGAAGCATCAAGTCTATGGTTGGATAGGCCTGTCATTTAGTTTTGAGACCACCTGGACTTTTGTCTTGATAATGCAGGAATCTGGAAGGATCCACCTCTTTCAGGCATGTGCATCCTGGCCTTTCACTAAGATCCTGAGCAGGAATCTCTTTTTACAATATCAACAATATTTTTCTCGGGATGTGTTCTATGGCAGATGTGCCCAACATGTTAGAAGTGAAAGCAGCTCGATCCTAATCCGAGAGTCAGAAATGTTCAGTGGTCACTGAGCCCCACCGCTTCCATCATGCTGACATGTTTTTCTTTCCTTTTGTATTGTAGCAGCAAGAAGGCAGGAGCCAAAGGCAAGGTTGGCGGGCGCTGGAAGTAAAGAACAAGGCAGGATGGCCCTTAGTGGCATGCCGAAACCCTGCTGGTCTCCTCTTTCTTCCTTCACCAATCACTTGTGTTCCCATGCCTCAACAATAACAAAAATCGCAACATCAGCCTGGGTTGGCTATTGCTGCTGCTTTTCTTCTTTTTCTTCCTGGAGGGGTCTGGTGGCTTCCTCAGTCAAAAGGAAGCAGGTTCCCTGTGAAACTGAGATGACTCCTTGCTGGCATCTTCAATTCCTGCTGAGCATGTCCTTTATCCTCCTGATACCAGCCCTATGCTGTCCTGTAGATTGCTGTGTACAAATATCTGGTTTTTGTAAATAAAGTGCGACCAGTACCTACTCCAATGACAGCTCTCTCGAATGGTGTTTCATACTTTATTTAATGGCAACCCATTTTGCAAGGATTTGGGAGTTGGTCCAAAGCCTTATTTAATATCATTTGATCCAGCTCTACAGCTGGGAATGAGGCTTAGTATCATCAACAAAGGCTCAGGATTGGAGGCCTGTTTTACAGCCACCATGCAGGCAGACAACAAAAGCCAACTCTGTTCTTGGGGAGCTCATAATCTGAATGCCAAATGTAGTTGAAATTGACTTAAAAGTCTGAGTGATGAAGGGAATCAAAGAATCAGGAATAAAGGAACAAATGCGTAGAAGTGGTAGTTTTCAGCACACAGCATTTCTTAAATGCAGACAAGTCACAGTACAATATAGAGAATGATTCATTCAAACATTACATTAAAATGTTTATTGAGGCAGTTAACCTACATGTAATATTAAAGCCCAATACTGAAGTGTGAATTACTTGGTTAATTCAGTGTCAATGTCAAAACACAAATGGCTGTTACTAAATTTGGGATGTGAGATATTCTGTAGGGCCTGTTGTCTTTGCCAACCCTTGAAATGCCCTGTTGGAGGGAAGCTCACCAGGGATGGTGGTTCTCCCCCATGTTTCCAAACTTCTGGCTGTTTCTGCTGCCTACATTCACACTCTGTCTCTCTGTTAGCGCATGCTGTGGCGTCATAGATTCCTAAGAGTGGTTTAGGTGGGAAGGGACCTTCAAAGATCATCTAGTCCAACGCCCCTGCCATGGGCAGGGACATTTTTCACTAGATCAGCTGCTCAAAGCCCCATCCAACCAGACCTTGAACACTTCCAGTGTGATGGGGCATCCACAGCTTCTCTGGGCAACCTGATCCAGTCCCACCACCCTCATTGTAAAAAGTTTCTTCCTTAAGTCCAATCTAAACCTACCCTCTTTCAGTTTAAAGTTGTTGCCCCTTGTCCTGTCACGACAGGCCTTGTAAAAAGACTCTGTCTTTCTTATCAGTCCCCTTTAAGTATTGAAAGGCCGCAGTAAGGTCTCTCCAGAGCCTTCTCTTCTCCAGGCTGAACAACCCTAACTCTCTCTGCCTTTCCTCACAGGGGAGGTGTCCCACCCCTCCCACCATTTTCATGGCCCTCTTCTGGACTTGTTCTAACAGGCCCACGTCTGTCTTGTGCTGGGGACCCCGAGCTGGACGCAGCGCCCCTGCTGGGGTCTCACCAGAACGAAGTAGAGGAGGACAATCACATCCCTCCTGTATCCATGAGAAAAAGACTGTGTGAAACTCAGCCAAGGCTGCAAATTCCCAGTGAGGTGCCATTTTATAGGCGCTTCCTCCCCCGCCCCTTGGCCTTGCAGCTCT
>NW_008796218.1:914586-960445 GCF_000699145.1 Aptenodytes forsteri
CCCCCCCGCCAGCGCCACACGTCTCGGCACACTGCCTTCTGGGCTGCAGCTTGTCTGGTTAGCTGAGGGGTGGGAAGGCGAGGTGCCACATAGCACCCTTTGGGCTGGGGGAAGGGGCTTCTGCATCAGGGAGACCTTTTAGAGGGCTGCAAGGGCACTAGTTTAAGTATGAGCTTTGCTTGGCTTCTCTTCCTGAGTGTTAGTGAGGCTCAGCCTTCCCAGGGACAGGCTTAGGAAGAAGGAAGTGTGTATGAAAATGATCCAGAGAAAACAAGGTGATGTCCAGGTATTTGTTAGGACTCTCACCCTGACCGATGGGGTTGCACACACTAAAGCCCATAAGCCTGTGACAGGTCCTGAAAAGATTAGAAAATGCTATTCAGAAGATTAGAAAGGATTCTCAGCTTGGGCAGTGAGAAAGCCTACCCGCTCTCGCTGAATACAGAATATATCTGGGGTTTTGACAGTTGAGGCTACAGAGGATAAAATATTTGTCATTGTTACAGTTTATGGATAATGAATTGCTGTAGCAGTGTGTGATCTACGTTGAGTTTATACTTTTGTGCAGTAAAGCTACCTTGGTTAAAAGGAGAAGACGTATTTATTCCAGAGTATCAACCAGCCTATAAATACTCTGGCTCTGTTTTATTTTATTTAAATATTTATACTTTTCCTTCTTTCTTTCTCCAAAAATGTTTTTGCATTACCTAGAATGACAAAAGTGGATATCAAGAATTACCTTGAAAAAATATACAATGTGCCGGTAGCTGCTGTGAGGACCAGGATACAGTATGGTAAGTGCAGTTGAGTAATCCAAAGGGATGAACACAGCATCCCTGCACAGCCAGAATAGACTTTTCCTCTCAAAAGGTCCATTAGATTTCAACAAACTTTGGTGCCAGGTGCTTAGCTGGTGATGTCTGTCAGCTTATTTGTCCCTTCAAATGAATATGCACCACTTTATATTTGAATGCTTTGATTAGATTATGACATAAGTTTAGTTTTAAAAAGAAAAATCTGGATTTAAAAAGCCTTATCATCTTGACAGTTATCTAGCTTGTGCTATATGCTTTTGTAGTTGGTACCATTTCTCCTTGAAGACCAGTGGGCGTCTTACTTCAGAAGGAACTGCTTCATGTGTTTTAATAAAATTAGTAATTACACTTAATTTCAGCCATAGCCTTTTTCTAAAAAAAAAAGTGAGTTGAGATTACCTGGCATGCACACAGAGGAGGGCTTATGGTCTAACAAAAGGCAAAGTTTGTAGAGCAAAGAAAAATGTTCTGTTAGACCAGTAGATAACGTCAGAAAAACATCTTGACAAACTTTCGATTTTTCATCACCTGTTGTTACCACATTTCTGCTACAGACTTGTATGCTTCCACTCACGATGTTTCTCCCCTGTGCCAACCTTACCAAAAAAAAACCCCACCAAAAAACCAACATAAAAGCAACCCAAGAGAAAAAGAAAAAATGTTGCTAGTTTAAGTTATGCTGAACTCTGACGTGGAGCAGAGGGACCCACCTCTAACTGAAATAAGCTAGATTTATATAAGGTCTGGAAGGAAGGAAGGAATGCTTCCTTCCCCAGAGCTTCTCTGACTGCAGTTTGGATGCAGTGCAAAGTCAGGAATATAATTTTCATGTTATTTACCTTTTTGATGACCAGGCAGTGCATTAATCAAATGGAGAGTGACTTGTTGGTTAGGACATCTTTGATGGCTGTCTTTTTCTTTTTTCATGCAGTGAAAACATGAAAGCATCAATTCCTCTAGCAAAGGAATTGATTGATGTGTTTATAATGGTAAGAGTAGGGATGATTTTGAAAAAGGGATAGGAAAAAAGAGCTGTAATAGTGAAAAATGTAGAATGAAAGAAAAAGCTTCAAAATAAGGTTGTAAAACTCAGAACATAGAAGGAAGAGAAAACAGAAAGATCATCTGTAATATGCTTATGTGAAAAATAGAATTAAATAAAGTCTTAAATACCAAACACATGCAATTCCAAACAGCACTGAAAAATATTCATGCTTGTCCTTATAACCGTTTTGTCCTCCACTGCTAATGGAAGTGATGGTAGAATGTATATATTCAGGGATAAAAGAGGAAAGGGGGTTAGAATGTCTAATAATTTGAGAGCTTTAACATCTGCCTAACATGCAGGGAATAAATTGAACTTCCCACCTAGTTGTGACCAGCATACTTGCAGAAGGTTGAGGTGCTTTGGTTTTTTTGGATGTGGAGTGTAATTTCCTGGTGTATAAACAGTAGATCCAGCTCATTAGCTGGGTAGTAAAAATTGACAAGTTTGAAGCTGTTTGGTGGTCATTTCCTCCTTGTCTTCCTGAAGCTGTTGATGTTGGGAGGACAGTTTACCACTCCTGGCCCCCTTCTCAGGAGGCTTACCTCCTTGCTTCTTTGCAAACTTTGTGTGTGACTGAAGGCACAATGGCTGTCAGCAGCCTGAGTCTGGTGATGCCTTGGTTCCGTACTTGTAAACGAGGAGAGTAGTGTCTACCAATTTCAGTACATTTTAGTAATTGTGATACTGTGTTGGTACTGAAGAAAGAGTATTCCTCTTAACGATAAATCAAAACTAGTGAAGTCCGCCCTTCAGCTTGGCCTTGCTTTGGGGCACTTGGAAGTCCTGGGAAGTAAAAGGTGGGACTGTCTTCATTTCTTGCAGGTGCAAACAACAAGAGGAATCACAAGAATCAGAGAGTGAAGAAGCCAGATTACAAGGTCGCCTATGTACAGCTGGTGAGTTAACATGGATGCATGTGGGGAAAGAGGAAGGGACTGTTAACCAGCCAAGCTAGAAGGGGTGTTCAGTGAAGCGTCCGGTTGGCTGAGTATTTCTGCCAATCCTCTAATAATGACATTCTCTTTAATACGTTCCAGAATGTATAAAGAGATTTAAATGACTTAGTCTAAAAATCATATTCAAACAAATGGTTATTTTTCAAGTCCTGTATTTGTTTGAGGTCTGTATGTAGGTTATGGCCTGATGTCATACGGTGCTGCTTTGCCAGTGAGTTTCATGCTGACCCTGTACTCTGTGTGCTGGAAGGTTCACGACTTGTGTGGTTGGTTGCTGAAATATCCAGTAAGTGAAAGAATATATTGTAAGGGTAGGGAACTTCTTATTAAAGCTTTTTGGATTTCAGAGAAGACTAAGGCATATTCCTTGGAGAACTTTTAGTCATGTCTAACAAGCATGCTTTGTGGCTAAACCAGGTTCTGAAACGTATGTTGGTTGCCCAGTGGAAAAGGAGCTTCATGTTCTTAGGAATTTCTTTCGTAACAGAAGCATGTTATAGTTTAGACTTCTCTTGAGCTTACCTGTCTCTATGTAAAAAAGAAATGCAACCAGTAACAGAAAACCCCTTCACATGACAAAATTACATTAAAAGAATGCTATTTATGGTTGTAAAACCATAAGCTCAAAATTGCTGTTGGCAACACAACCTCAGTGTTACTCCATCCTGGGACAAGGATTCAGTGTGGGGGGAACGCTGGGTGATCTCAAAGACTGCGTAAGACTTCATATGGACTTGGGGTCAAACTAAAGAGGCACAGACAATGGGGAATCTGATTTTTTTTTAATTTTTCAAAGTTTAAATGTACTTAGAAATTTTTCTCTAAGCCCCTTCTCGGAAGGGGAGTGGAAAGAAAAGTGAGGAGAGTGTGTTTTTCTAGACAGTCCTTACCTTCAAAAGAACAGTATAAAGTACAATGTTAATAGAAAGTAACAGTTACATTTAGATGAAGACTAACCTTGATTTACTGTGCTGAAGTTAAAGGCAACCTGATCTCCGTGAGGATTTTGCATTATGATGGCTAAAAAACACATTCCTTTTTCAAGGAAGAGTCTCTGCTTTGGTGGGCAAATTCTCCCTCCTGGATTATCTGTGCTAGGTTTTTGTCTGCGAGACATCAGGTATGAATGATTCATTAAGAATACAGCTGAGGAATTGAATGCCAGGAGTAATGTTGTATCTTACAAGTTGCTTTCTCTGAGTGTTGTTCCTTAGTAGGTAATGGCAAGCACTTTCCATTGTTACGGCCTCTTGTTAGTGACATCTTTGCTTTTAGAGACTCATTTCCCAAGATTGAAGCAGACATGGATCTTTAGTGAACTGTGGTCAGTTCTCAAATTTTATTTCACTGTATTTAATGCAGTCTTGTTTCTTTTGTTTGCTGTGTTGAGAAGGAGGTAGTTTGCAACCCATAGATACTCAAGGGGAAGGAGTGGGAAGCAAAATGCTGCTGTTCTGTGGAGGAAGCCACTCATTTAAGGCAGTGCCTTTGTGCATTTCTTTCACATCAAACCTCTGAACCTAGAATAGTTGCCATTACCTTAAGGGCATCTCCATGATGGAGAGGAGAATTACCCGAACTAGCTTGGTACTGGAGGCTGTTGGACAGCAGTAACTGGTCATTCCTCTAGCCTCTCATTTTGTCTGCCAGGCAAACTAGCCTGCACAGAGCCCTGTGGTGCTGTGGCTGAGGACTACTCTTGGTACATGAGACAGCAAGTGTCCATTACTACATTGCCCTATATTGTCATAAATTTTTGAAGAATGCTATGTTTTCCATCTGACCCATGAACAAGGTCAGGGGACCAGCTTTTGGTGTTGTATTTCATCCTAAGTGAGGGAATCCTGACCATTTACTAAACTCTTGTCAGTGAAGCTTGATCTGTGTGTTTTCCCCTCACCTCATTCCTAGTCTCTTTGCTCTCTTTTTTTTCTATTGTTGTTGGTATCTGTTAAATCCTTTAACATTTACGTTTGTCTGTCCTTTTTTTTTTCCTTTTTTCTTTCTCTTTTTTCCTTTTGTTCTTTGCTTTTCATCACTAGCTCTGGTGTCTCAGACAATGAGCTCCCAGTTCTATGTTCACACCAGCTTTAAACACTGGGTGAGGCCAGAAACCCAGTGTCATTTCTGAAACTGAAGGTTTTGCCTTCATTCTCATTCATGGTGTGATTCAGGCCGTAACAGGCCCCATGCAGTCCATTGTTAATATCTGCCTAATTTAGGAGAGTCTTTGGTAACCACTGTAAAATCCTTATTTTCATGAGAATCAGTTTGCATCTGCTGTGAGTCAGAGTAGCTGGGCTTTCCCACCATTTTTACCAGCTGTGTTTTCTCTCATTAATCCAGTTTCAAGTTAAAACTGCTTATGACTGGAAAAATAAGGATGTGTTTTTGGAAGGTCTTGCGTTGATCTTTCTATTGCCCACTAGGTGGAAGTATTGCTCTTTCCAGCGTGACTTGGTAGCAGCTGTGGTGTGGTTTACCTGAATGAAATTGAGTATATTCTCATGACCAGTTACGCTTCCCTGCTTCATAAAACATCACCTTATGTGTCCCAGCACAACATACATATCCGTTAACTTACTGCAAGTGTCTCAAAGGTGGAAGGTGTATGAAGTCATAGTCAACATACCCTTAGGTGTCAGATTAGTGCCCCAGCTGTTTCACATGTAAGAATTGTTGTCCTTTCTTTTCCAAATACTATTTCTTGAAGATTCAGAGCTGTTTACTTTATTCTCGGGCTGTAACTGGACAAATACATGATCTGTCCAAGCATAATATTTTCACACTAAAAAAATACCTCAAATCATGGAAGGCTGTAGATCAACAATATCTTGCCATTCCAGAGCCTGCCTGCCTTTTTTCCCCTTTTGGAATATGGTGAGAAAGGTTTAAGTTAGAGACTTACGGCCCTGGGTATCAAATGCTACTTTTTTACACTGTTTTATTTTTTTTAATTAAAAACAAAGCTATATATCTTCGCAGAGTACATAAAATGAATGTAATACAGCAACCTTTCTCCTTACTCCAATACAGTTACAATTAACCTCATGTTATTAAAAAAAAAAAAAAAAAAAAGCCAGTGGGAAACTTTACAGTTGCATCAACATCAGGGAAATTTAAAAAAAACCAACAACATCCCCTCCTCCTCCTTCAGTGTTCTCACTGGTTTAGCTCAACAGGTGTTAGCACCCGTGGGAGCGCAACTGTAGACAAGCCTCTGGAATCCAGACCTATTTTTAATTAAACCTGTTTTGAGAAATCTAACGGAGATGGCTGTAAAAAGGAGTCTGACCTTGTCAGCATTAAGACTAACACCTATTTAGCTGCATGAATGATGGCACCGGTGGGAACATTTTTGCAAATGCTTTCTCCTCAAACCCTGTTTAGAGTGTCCGGTACATTCATAGTAATTAACCCATTTACACATCAGATGTGACAGCAGTTTTCTTTTGACATGTAGTGAATTCAGAGGAAACTTGGATGGTCCATACGCCGTGTCATTCCTGTGTGGATTTTTGAAGTTGCTTTCTGTGCTGTTTTGCCATACCTTTTAACATCAGATGTTACCACTGCAATAGTAGGAGAATTGTTCAAATGCACTGGATTATTAAACTTAGCTGCATTTGCTGCTACTGCTGGACCGAATCCCGTGCCGTTGGGAGCCCAGAATTTTTTTAGTTAACGATACTATAAACATCACTTTTCTCCTAATTCTGAAGGACAGTAGTAAGTGCTTCAATTATCTAAATAATCAGAAGATCTTACAGTTGTTTACGTGATCAGTGTTTGCTGCGTCATTCCTACATAATGATATCTGTGCTGACCTTCCATTCCTAAACTTTTCAAGGGACGCAAAGGTCAGAGAAGTTATAAGTGAGTTTGTGCCCGATAATCCTTCCAGCAATTTTCTGACATGAAGCTCAGCAGTGGAAAGGCTAACACTTGACTTCATAGGCCTAATTATGGTCACTTAACCTCTCATTAAAGTGAATGGAGGCAATTTGTACCACTCGATGTGATAACTCCTTCTACAGACTCGGAGAACAAGGTGTGTTTTCAGCCTTTCTAACAAAAAAGGCTTCAAATCTAAGGGGAAAATACTGATGCTTAGGTCACTTTTTATCTTGAAGGATGTTAGCATTTAACAAATGAATCCTCATAAGACTTTGTATATAAATCAGTTTTACATTTGGGTAATGCTGAAGCGAGGATTAGAGTTGCGCAGGAGTAGAAGTTTAATGGCTCCCATTTCTGTAATCTAAACACTGGACCACACACCTCACTTGTACATAATCTTAGAATTTGTAGGAAAAAGGGAGGTCTCTGGGAAGACCCTAAATTGAGAATAGCAATGCGTAAAATCATCATGTTGCCTGTATTTTTTTAGGTGTTTTAATACCGCCTCTCTGACTTGCTTTGTTTGGTTTTTTTTCTTCCTTTTTTTTAACATTATAAGGGCTCACTTAGATGTAAGAGCATGTGGTGGTAGAGCTTACCCTGACAAACTCCAGGATATCAGTGTATCACCTCACATTGGTGAAAAAGTTTGTTTGCTGGTGGTGCAGCAACCAGTTCTAAGACAGACTAAATTATCCGAGCAAAATGATTTTTTTGCCAGTGTCTGTCTTTTTTACAGGATTTTCTTTTAGCACAGCTATGTCAGGTAGGAAGGTGTTCTTTTCTCCCTCTTCCTCTGTGCTTCTAACTAAGGTAATTACGCTGGCAGAAGTTCTAAAGGAGAACCAAGCCCTAGCCTTTTTAGAGCCCATTTCAGCTTATGTGAATTTCAATAATTCAGTAATTAAAAGGATGACCTTGGTTAAATGGCTTGCAAAAGGTAAAGCAGTGAACAAATGCAAGGTTTAGGAATAAGCCAAAATTTTGCTTTCTGATGTTGTCAAATGCTTGCTGTATAGAAGGGAAAACTTTTGCAAAGAAAAACTGTAAGAAAAAGCAGCATTGCGTAAAGGAGTGACGATCCCTCCATTCCTTCGGTAGGCATTTTTTTTGAGAAGGTGGCATATGAGCTTGAACCTCAGTAGCTTCTGGTATCGTGTGGAAGATGCACTGAATGTAACTATGCCTGGACAGACTCACAATCCTTTATGTAAGTTGATGCCTTTTGGTATTTTTGAAAATTTGAAATACCCAAGATACAGGCTTCTTCTGAAAACTAGCTACTGAGCATGCACAACAGCTATTTTTCATACAGCTTTCATCACTTCAGAGTCTTACAGTGCAGTATTACTGCATAGTATTGTTACTTAAGATTTATCAACCTTCAGTTCTCAGGGTGTAATGTCTTGGCTGTTTCGAATCGTGTCTGGCTGCCAGCCAAAATCAGAATTTCTTCACAAAACAAGAGCTGGAAAGAGCCAACTTGTCTGTGCTGATTTTGATTTATTAAAAGACTCCAGATACAGATTGACATTTTCAGCTCAATATTTGACTTTCACCAGCCTTGAAATGGGAACTGTGAGCACTTTGATAAACAGCTGAAAGGTTTGTCTGGTTTTGCTACAGCCTCTGTGCATATCTTTTTTTTTTTGTTTTTTTCCCTCTTTTTAAAATAGCAACTGTTTTGCAATGCTTAGTGAATTACCATGGATGTTGTTAGTATGCTTTAGGGACAGCTTTCCTTCATTCTCCAATAAGGGAAGTGCATTGGTGCTGGAAGCATACCAGAATGGAAGTGCTGCATAACAAGAACAGTCCCTTACTACACTGTTACCAATATAAATAGTTCTCAAATTTTCAGTGTAGGTGGTATGCCTACCATGTTAGCCTGAATTGTTTTCTGACTTGTTTAACTAAAATGGCTTCCTCTCCAGGGCAGACGAGTCCTTTGAATTGGCCCCGTCTGTTCTATAGGTACCATGGGGCTGAGTGACCCGCCCGCAGCGCAGTTAAAACACAGTAATTTTTTGTAGTATAAACAAATTCTTTTCCAAATGCTTCAGTGTGCTAAAATCTTGGGCAGCGCTTGGCCTCAAGGGTGCTTGCTGCTGATCCTACTACAGGAAGAGTTTCAGTAGGCTACAGCTTTGGGATTGCTCAAGGACATTGATAAGGCCAGTTTCTGTGCCTTGAAATTTAACTATGCTTTAATTGTCATAGGACAGCTATTATAAGCATACCTGTTGGTAATTTAAAGGTACAAAAGAGTTGAAACCCCAGAGTGTACACCGTGGAAAGGAAAACCTTGATTTGTTCCAGTTGATCTTATCCAGGCTAGAATTGAGGACAGAGCAATGTACACAGCAGCTCCCTTGTTGTTTTTGTAGTATGGTCAGGCTCTTAGGAAACCCCCAAGAAGTATGCACTACAAAAACAACTGGAGCATTGCTGGGTATGAGTTGATATTTCCTAGATTCTAGTCTGGATAAGCTCAACTGGGATAAGTCATGTTTTTTCTTTCCAAAGTGTATGCTTGAGGTTTAAATTCTTTCACACCTGTAAATTACCAGGTTGAATGTATATGGCTAAATGAAACATAGCACACATTCAGCTGGGTCAGGGGCTTGGTGACGTTTTTTTTTTTATTTAATTATGTCACATTTCTGATCCCAAAATGTAGTATAGGTAGCTGTGTGGTGGAAGGCTCCTTTCATGTCCTTTGTGGAACCATTTCATAACTGGGCCTCTTGTTTGATTGTATTTATTGTACAAATGTAAAGAATGGCTAATCTGAAAAAAAGAAAAAAGCCCCTGTTTTCATCTGAAGCAATTAAATACTTTTGTTGAGATTTCTGTATGCGGTATTCTGCCAAAGTTAATGTATGGTAAGGTTTGTAAGTATTTTGGAGTAATTTTAGAGTTATGAGCTATCAGTTAGTTTTATTATGCGAAGTCCCATATGGAATGGAAGGGCTGATATTGTTGAGTTTAATGAAGTTGTGCTTAGTGCAAACACCACTGAAAAGTAAGTAGATAATGGGATAGAACATTTCCACATAATAATGGTTTCCTGCTGTTAGATAAAAACCAGAGACCAAGCAAATATTTATTTTCCAAGTGGGAGACATAGATTTGACGATGATGTTTCACTAAAATGATTTGTCTGTTAGGCAGAATGACTGATGCAGATGTAATCACTTTAATCTCATCAGTGATGTATTAGACAGATTGTTCTCACTGTAATTGTTTTACACTGTAGTCTTTATTCCTGTTGATAAGAGACCTCTAATATCTGTTATTCCATATTCCCACATTATACCCTACAGTAACAGCTGCTAGGGCTGTTCTCTCTTATTCTTAGCTGAGATCTAAACAACTATAACCGCTACCCATATCCTGAGTATTAACATAATGAATGCTTGCTCCACCATGTATTTCCGTGATGGTGTTACTTTAACACAATCACTTATTTTGCTCATCTTGCTTTTACTGTATGACTCATACAATATCTCTGAGCTGGTTCAAAGTCTTTGAAGAGGTGTCCATCTCCTGACCATTCATCTGTAAAAAAAAGTCAGTGTCTTAATTAGCACACAAAAGAGGAGAGGCTGAAAGTTAGCTTTTTTTGGGGGGAGGGATATATGTGTATCTTGGGGAGAGGGGTGGAAAGAGATCTTGGGAGGTAAGAGGTACCATTTTGCACTAGCTGAAACTTCAGGGTGGTCTTTCGTTGTAAGTATATGCATCATAGCTACTGCAGAAAGGCTGGAATGTCTCTCTGACCATTTGTTTTCTCTTTAGGGCCAAGGACAAACCTTTCAGTTTCCCAACCTATTTCCAGACAAAGAACAAGACACAGAAACTCGCTCTTTTGATGACTTCAAGAATAAATATATGGAGAGAGAGAAGCAGAGGCAGAAAGGTGACCCCAGACGAGGTGGAGTCCCCGATTGGTTTGGACTTTGATGCAACAAGCCAGCTGCCTTTCTTTAGGCTCAGAGGGATTTTGATCAGCAGAACTTGCACTCTTCCCTTCTTGTAATGACTGAATGTTTATTCTTGAGCAGCCCTTGCTAGCGTGTCTTTTTTTCCTGGCTGTTTGTGCACAACTACAACAAAAAGGCCCTAAAGAAATAAAAAGGTAAAATAAATCTGACTTGCATCAGGTCTTTCCTGTGAACTTGTGGACTATTTCTAAAATGTGGCGTTGCTTATTGTTGTTTCTGACTATGAGAGTGTCATTGTGCTTACCTTCTTCCTGCTTCTACGGGTTGTTTTGAGTAGAAGTAGGAGGCATTTCATTTTCCAGGATAAGTGTAGTTTGCATTGAATAGAATGTGTTAAAGTCAAGATAGGTCAGTCGGAGGCGGACATGAAGGTGTAGATAACTAGACTATAGGCTCAGGACATAGGGTTCCCTTATTGTCCATTATGGTGTCCTACTATCCTGTGAATTGCCTTCCTTGCAAAGTGACACCCCCCCCCTTTCCTGGAGATGTGTGTGTGATCTGATTGCACTCCTTTGTTAACAGTTGTGTGGCATTTTGGAGACAGGGTTTATTGGATAAGCTTGTGATTGGGCATGTGTGCTTTTAACCCCTAGAACCATCAAGGAACGGACAAAGGTGGTGTACAGTGTCTGCCTGCTGTTGTGCAGTGCGGGTAGTTGCCTTCTGTGGCCAGCCTGCCCTAGGAATGTTTACTGGCATGGCTGTGCTAGTATTCTTTCCCCTGTCCGCAGCTACCTTGCAGTGCTGGCAAGAGTCCTGTGTGGACACGGTTGTACTGGCATAGAAATGCTTCTGCCAGTGTAGGCTGTTTTGTGCTCAGGACTAATAAAAAGACTCTTCTTACTTCTTCTGGTGCAACTCCCTCTACTTCCAGGTCACTGATGCCAGGGCAGTGGTAGAACTTTTCTAGGCCTTCAGGGCTGCCACGTTCAGGTTTTTCATTTCTTGGCTCTGCGGCTGTTTCTCCTTGCTTTGATGAGGATATTTCCTCTTTTCCTTTGTGAAGTAACGTGCTCTGCTGATGTGTCAGAAACAGTGGAGGAAGAGGAGGACTAGGAAGGACTTCACCACAGATAGAGAAGGATGTGTTTTTGCAGGCCATTGGCTATAACACCAGCACATGCAGGGTTAAACGTATGGCTAACGTTTCCCTGGCTTTTGAATTCTGCCACTTGGAGCAATTGGCAGGGTAGTGAATGAGCCCATGCCTTGCACGCTTCTACCCGGGTGCTCTCCTTTATTGTTCTGTGTCTGAACTTCTTGTTTGGACAGCTAGCAAGATGTTTACAAGGCAACAGCTGTTCCCCAGAGAGGCAATCCAAGTAGAATTTTACGCACCCCCTTCTGTTCATTAGTCGCCTCTTTCCCCCTGCTACTTCCCTTCTGCATGACAGTCCATCTCCTTCTGTGGTTTGTTGCTTACAACCCCAGTGACTCTCCCACCCCCCTCTTTTGTCCATTTTCCAAGGGGGATCGTACATGATGATCTAAGTTAGCTGGTGCTTAAACAGAGAGATGCTCTCGGAGAGGAGGGAGATAAGGGAGGATTTGCTACTCCCAGCTTGCCAGCAGAGTTACAATAGTAGATGTGGAAAAATACTGAGTTCACTGAAAACAGTTCTTATGTTTGGCATATCTGCAAAGCCAACACTTCCAGAGTTTTGTAGTGACACGTGAAACTCCAGGTTAAATCAGGAGCTGGCCTGCAGTTTTAAAGTAGGATGACTGAATTTGTCCAGATGCAAGGGTCTCTCCCCTGCTGTACACAGCCTCCCCACCTCCCCCTACTTTTTTTAATTTTTAAAGGGTCTGTTTCTCAAAATCCCAGCTCAGTGTGGAGCTGATCCATATTGGGGCTGAGGCTTTGTTCCTACAGTATAATGTTATGGAGTTTTCTATTTTTTCTTCACTTTCCTTTGTGGTCACCTCCAATATAGGTAACTCCATCTTCACCATGGTGAAGATAAAATGAAAAGAATTCATCTAGCGCTGCCATATATCTTCCTAACTGGTTGGTCAGCCTTGAGAAAGCAAACAGTCAGGTATGTGATAGTTCTGGATAAATGAGGCTGTATTCCATGCGTTAGGTGTAACACCAAGAGAGATATTAACCATCAGCCTCTGCCTTCCCTGTTACGGTCCTCAGGAGAGGCTGGAGTCACCAGCTTTTGTACTGGCATTGAGGACCCAAGATGAGAGGAGTTTATTTGCAATCCCAAATATGCTCTAGGCTAAGTGAGTATCAAAAGCCCCTGGGCAGGTCTACCATGCTTTGCTACTCTGATTTCTCCATGGGTGATTAATTTCTAGCTCATGTTCAAGACAGGTTTCTGTCTGGAGTGGCACAAAAGGGAATAAATAGAGAGACGAGTATACTCGTATCGATATGAAGTTGCTGTAACCAAATTCTGGCAGATACTCAAGCTGCTTAAGATAGCAATGTTACCAGCTACCTCTAAAATAGTATTCCTGTGAAATGAAGGTAAGATTAAAAAAAGAAAATTCAAAGCCCCTGACCCACTGTTATTTTGCTTTAATGCTCCTGATTGCCATGGAAGTGGGATTGAAAAGATGTCGAGTCTTTCCCAGTCCCTTGTTGGCCAATGTTTCTGAGGAAGTGCCAGTGCTTAATATGATTTGGTGCTTCACAGATCCCATCCCCCAAACTGTACAGGCTAGAAGATCATGGAGATGATACTTCAGTATGAAGGCAGAGATTATATCATGTACCAGAGAGAAGTACAGCAATGAGTGGTGAAACTAGGACAAGGACTCAAGAATTATGTAGTTTTGTTCACTAAATTATGCTCCTTCCAGCACATCCTGATGTTTATTTTGGGTGATGCAAGGGATTGGCAGATCCTATGAGGTTACATCTAGCCGTGCTATCAGAGGTGTCGAGCTGTCCTTGGCTATGTCAGCAGCCATACCTGTGGGCCAAGGATTTGGATATACGTGTGAATAACTTTTCCAAGGATGAAAGTAATGATTTGGTTGAAGAGGCTGATGTTCGCTGTGGTGCAGGAGAAGCCACGTCCCACACTTGGCGTGCACAGCTCTGCAGCTGCTGTCTTCTTTGACGTGCAAGGGAGACGTTGAATGCAGTTTCTTTCCCCTCTGAACGTGTGCAACCCCCCAAAGAGAGTAATGTGCTGGAACAGTCAGCGGATGCGCAATTGACTGCGTCGGCCACTCTGGTGGAGAAAGGCATCTGCCTATGATGAGCTTTGTCCCAGCAACACCAGTACACTTCAGAGGGAGCACGCAATTGCTTTTTTGTTTGCTTGTATTTATTATTTTTTAAAACAAGCCAGAATAGGATTGCAGAGACAGTGAAGTGACTATGTACTGTGGCTTTCCTAACATTACAGCTTTGAAATGAGTTTTGTGCTCTAAGTCCTGCTCGGTTGGGTGCTAGGAACAGGTTCCTTGTTGGTTGAAGTGGATCATGTAAGAATGTGTGGGTGTCTGCAGGTGACAAAATTACTGTTTTGTAACCACTTGTTACCTGAGCCTTGCTATGTGACCTCAGAGAGTGCAAATGTTTGTCTTCATAGTTACCTTGAAGTAGGAAGGCATGTAGTGCAGCTTAGCTGGTAAGGGGTTAGACACAAAGCTGCGGTAGCTTCATCTTCTGTGTGTAAGCCACACTGTGTCAAAGATTAAGTATTGCCTGCAGATCAGTGGCCAGTTTTACAGTCCTGTGCATCATTCCCTGTTTGTCAGTCTACTGGTGGTTAAGAGAAGAAGAAAGGCTAAATAAAATAAATGTTAGGAAAGAAGTAAGTACAACTTTGTGGTGGATTCCAGAAAAGGCATATTCTAATCCATTTAGCAAATATTCCTGCTCTGTGCAAAGGAAAGCCAGTAGGAAAATTTTGCTTACTTTATCCTAGGCCATCTTGCTATGGAAAATGTCTTCATGGCTGGGGAGTTCCCGATCCATCCAGGTTATCCCAATTATATCAAAGTTGGGGGTTTTTTTTCAGGAAAAATATTTTATTTATTTGAATTTTCAGGTTGTAGGACAGACTATTGCTTCTTCAGCTCTGGTGTGTTTGTGGAACAGCTTGCAGAGAGCGGTAAGGGTTGGATAGAGGATGTCTGCTTAGTGTGTGAAACAGGGCAAGGTACACAAAGCAAGCACTATTTTTGCTAGAAGGACTGAAAGCTGTAAAACAGTTATCTTGACAATGCTGCTTTCTCCTGAAGTAGAGTTCAAGGACTGCTCAGAGTCCAATTTAAAACAGTTGTCTGAGAATGGCTTTCCAGGGTGGCTTATATGCCAAGGCTCATAGGTACGACGGCTAAAAAGGAACATTGTGATAATCCCTTTTGACCTCCCGAATAACACAGACCATAAAATTTCATGCCGTAGTTTCTGTGTGTAGTCCAGAAGCTTGCGGTTGAATGTTACCTGGAATGGATTTCAAGGTTTGAACTTGACGAGCGTTGCAGGACAAAATAAGTTTCCCTGAATAAGCTGGGTCCAAACAGTGTTAAAGTCAGCAACACATTGTCATCTGTCCTGTGAATTTCTTAAAGTGGTTGTAATGGGGAAAACTGAGCGTTGCTGTTTAGGAATCATGTGTTTGTAGAGAAGATAGGTAATTCTCATAAATATTATTTTATTTAAATGCAAAAGGTTTTAGACTAGCTAAGATGACATCCTGGCTGAGCCATTTCTTTTAGAGTGATTTATGGCTGTTTAGACAGAATTTAGCTTTGTGTATAGTACGACTCATCAAAGTGTGTGCGCTGCTGTTGTGGACACACCCAGCTTGCAGAATTCAGGAGATATCCCACAGTCACTTATTCTGTGGCCTGTGGAACACAGTAACTAGGGCCTGGT
This sequence comes from Aptenodytes forsteri, assembly GCF_000699145.1. Lineage (NCBI taxonomy): Eukaryota > Metazoa > Chordata > Aves > Sphenisciformes > Spheniscidae > Aptenodytes > Aptenodytes forsteri. The sequence continues at coordinate 930,168 of NW_008796218.1, forward strand.
GCAAAACTAATTGTTTTTAATTACAAACTAGCACTAATTATCAGCTTCTTAACCTTTCCTGCCTTCAGCTGTTAGTAAATGTTGCAAATGAAAAGTGATTAAAATTTTGGAGAATTTGTGCAGTGCAGAATTAGGCACTGCATTTTCTTCCATGGTGACTGGGACTTTAGAGAGCATCTTGAGACCACACACAGTATTCTAGGTAGGTAGGTCTTGCTTGGGATCTGGCCCTCAGTTAATGCTATCTATGTTTCATTTCCCAAAGTTCTTGGTTTAGGAGTCAGACCAATGTCAGTGATTCAAGGCTTGGAAAACTTCCTTTCCTAAAAAACGGCTTGGGAAACTCCCTCTGTTGAATCAGTGTGGTTTGGAGGTATTTTGACTGTTGTCTGTCTGTATGTACCTGGAAAAGAAAAATTTCTCAGAGGCAGAGCATAGTTTAGTGTAGCTAAGCAAGTGAAATGAGCCGACTAGAAAAGGAATGGCTGTGGGGTGGGCAGGTGATATCCTCATAAGGGGAGGGAGAGGTCACGGAGAAGTTCTGGATCGTGTGGCACATTTCCCATGAGCCCGTGCTGAAAACATAGAGCTGGCGAAGGTCTCTTAGGTCATATAGTCTATCTCCTCCAATGAAGAGAGCCTGCTGCAGATCGAGCTGTGCCAGTGCTTGCACACATGGCAGACCCAGTGTGTGGTGTGTCACAACAGCTGTCAAAGACTGGTCGTCATACCCAGAGTGTCTAAACATCCTGTTTATCCTTGCAAGGAGGAACACTTGATTGAAAGATAAATTAAAAAAAAAAAAAACAACCCCAAAACTGGTGCTAGGAACAACATTTGCCCTTCGGCTAACAAACCTGAAAACAAAAGAAAATAAACATGGGATGAAGGCAAACAGATTTCCACACAAGGCCAGATTCTAAAAGGGATTTAGGAGCTTAGCTTGTTTTGGCATGCTTGAAAAAGAAAAAGCCGTCTGGGTGCCAGGATTCTTAGGGCTCCGTATGTGTGCGCGTGCGTCAGGGGAAGAGCATAGGGAAAGATGGGGTGTCTGTGGTGATGTGAGGGGGAATAGAGGACGTTGGAGCTGTCAGAAAGCTTTGTGCAGGGTCACCCTTGGGGCATAGCTTGCACATTTTAATTTTTTTGAAAAATTAAACATGCCGAAAAAAAAATCTCCAAGTTGGCAGCAAGATTTTTTTTTTTCCTTCCCCCTCTGTTTGTTGTTCATTTGTCGCTGCACGGGAGGTCTGTTTACTTTGCTCAAGAGAATGAGGGACCCAAGAGACACTGCTCTGCATGCAAAGCTTTTATGGAAGGGGCTAAGGGAAGAGAAGGGGAGGAACTTCCAAGCCTTTTGAAACAGAGCTGAAAAAGAGTTTGTGGGCTGTTTCTTTTGCTTCTTTGCCCAATGCATGTTGGGCCTGATGTTGCTACTGCTTATGCAGACGTAGCTGGGACATGGACTTCAAAGGTGGGTCCTGCTGTTAAGGGCTGATGAGGCAAATCTCTACAGGGTGAGCGTGAGGAGGCCTGAGAAGCCCTAAGACTTGATGTTGAAGCTCTGAGTAGCTGTCTAACACTGCAGTGCCCCCCACTCTGCCTGTGGGTTCTCTCCTGGTAGGTTGCTTTCAAACCGGAGGTGGTGCTACTGTCTCCCACCACTTCCCTGTTAACCTTTCTGAATGAACTGGCCCTGAAGTTAGGGGTGAATTCATCTGTGCTATTAAGATACTCTCATGGATGAGCCAATGCAGCCCTTCATTCCAGGGATTTAGTGTTTTAAAGGGGACTTTTCCAGAGCTGTGTGGCAGCCTGCTGCTGCTGATCTTTGTTGCTTTAGATGACTCAGTCAACTTCTGAATGCTTCAGTTTCCCCAGCTGGGCTTAATAGTTGTTGCGACCCAACTGGAGATCCAGCAGAACGAGGGGAAGTGGAGATCTGCATTACTTTTGCTTGCTGGCATCTCAGTGGATGAGGCAGCTTTGTCCAGCCGGATCTTCCTCATCTCTTACGATGCTGAAACAACTAGAAAAGGACAGTGGGGAGAAAACTAAGGGTGCTGCGCAAGGGGGGTGAATGTCTTTAGGTTAACAGATGGGCACATCCCTGCGGATACTTCTTTCATGTGCATTCTTCTGCAAGATAGAAACTGACACAGAAATATTTTCACTCGACATTGGGTTAGATTAGTGTTGTGCAATTCTTTGCCACAAAATATCAGGGCCAAGAACTTTGCTGGATGCAGACGCACTCTGGTTGTTTCTGTGGATAACCAAGATATCAAAGAGCTAATGGTAATATTAAAAGAACAAGACTTTTGGGAAGTCATCAGTGCCACATGCGTCAAGGCAGAAGCTGACTCCAGCAGATGGAGGTGGAGATAGGAAGAGACTTATTTCCTTGGGAAGTGAAATTGCCTGTGAGCTGTCTCTTGCAAGGTTTCTTTTTCTGGCCTCTGGATCTGCCTCTGTCGTGTTGCAGAATCCCAGCCAAGATGGAGCTTGGGAAAGATGGCAAGTTGGGCAGCTGTCTCAGCTACAGTACATCTAGATGTGTGTTAGACCCTGTGGGAAGGTAGAGCACCTTCTGCATTCTTCAGCTGTCAGTTGTGAACGTCTTGATTTCACCCCCAAAAGAAAGGTCATTTCTGTGGCCTGGGAATTAGGAGAGTGAACTTAACTTCCAAACTGTATTCAGCTGAGCTTGGGTCAATTCCTTACCCTCTCTTTCTGCCTTTTTTTGTGTCATAGAAATTATCTAGGGATGATCACTCTCCTCTGCCCCCACTTGTCTTTCTGGTTAACATCTAGGGGTCCTTAGTGAAAAGTGCCCCCTCCGTTGCTTCTGTGGTTGAGTATGGCACACTACACAAAATACCGATATACTGAGGTTGAAGGCTAGTTTCATAATTTGCTTTTTTTTAACCCCTCTTTTAACTATCTGGAAAAAGTAGTATGGGAGCTTTGAACACCTTAGCTGTAAAGCCATGCCGTTCAGTAACAACTCCTCAGTAAAAGAGCTGGGGTTTTTTAATTGTATTTTCTTTTCACTGCTTTTAATAGCTATAAACAACCGCTGTGTGGAGCATGTCTTGAAACTTGTGACCAGCTGGGTGAGGGGCCTTTGTATCAATTTCAAGCCTGTGGAGAAGAGAGCATAACAGGTCCCTGACTGCTCCAGCTACTTCCTGCCTGCCAAGGAATGCTGGAAAGAGAGGTCGTTATTGCACAAGTAATTAAAGGTTCATCAGCCCTACCTCTCTGATTGCTTAAGGCCATTGTAGTAAGGGACAAATACTCCTGCTTGCCCACTGTTATTTGTTTTCTGCTTGCTCTGTTTTCCTTGGCTTGAGAAGAGGAATTATGAAGACTCTTGAGTAGGATCTGGGAGTGCTGCGGTCTAATGCATTTGGCTGTGGCCTTGGGTATGTTGTGGAACACTCTGGTACCGAGAAGTGGAGTGTCTTCAGGGCCCCCTCTCTTCCTGTTTCTCCCCCAAATCCAGACACCAGAGAGATGATTCTCAAAAAGCAGGTCCAAGTTGCCCAGGACCTGGCACAGGGTGGGTGAAGAAGCCAGTAGAGCAGTGCCTCTGAATGGCTGAAGTGCCTCCTGCCCTCATGGTAGCAGATACAGGGATTTTACTACAGCTGAGCTGGACTACAAAAAAGTGAGGTTGGCTTATAACGAGAGGGTTTCCTATGGATTTTCTTAAAGGGATTCTTTTCTCTTTCTGTGGTTTGAACTCTGAAGTTCAGATTTTTATGTTTTCTCTCTTATGGTATGCAAGAAATTACTTTCTTTGTCTTTTAAATAGACACTGAGACTCACATATGGGCAGGGGCCTCTAAAAAAAAAAAAGAACCAAAAATGGTGGTTCTTGAATGGCTGAAGTGCCTCCTGCCCTCATGGTAGCAGATACAGGGATTTTACTACAGCTGAGCTGGACTACAAAAAAGTGAGGTTGGCTTATAACGAGAGGGTTTCCTATGGATTTTCTTAAAGGGATTCTTTTCTCTTTCTGTGGTTTGAACTCTGAAGTTCAGATTTTTATGTTTTCTCTCTTATGGTATGCAAGAAATTACTTTCTTTGTCTTTTAAATAGACACTGAGACTCACATATGGGCAGGGGCCTCTAAAAAAAAAAAGTACCAAATATTGTGAGTCTTTGACAGAATCACAAGAGCAGGGCAGACTGAGCCACCCACCCTTTAACCATCTGTCCCTTGAGATCTGGAGAGTCTTTTATCTCTGGGGAGCACAGCCTACAGACATGGGAAGTCATGTTGCTGTCCTCCAGTTTTTCCTCTGTGGATAAATGATCATCACCACGACCACCAAATAAATGAGCCCCCATTGTACTGACTCTCCTTGTGCTTTGAGAGCAGCGGAAGAAGCAGCTGAGAAGGAAATGAGAGCTGGCTTTCAGCCCCGTTGGTCCAGTAACATCGTGAGTGAGCCTCGCAGTATGGCTGGTACAGGGTGGGCATTTCCCTCCCTCCCCGGGGGTGTAAAGGAGGACTGAGCTTGGAACTGTGCTTGCTGCCTGTACCCTGAAAGCCTCCTTGTTGCTGAAGATGTTTTGCCCCGGAGAGGCTGGCTGCAGGGGCTTGGCTGTAGCTCAGGAACAGCTTGAAGGGCACATGTTGGGTAGGCAGATGGAGCGGGTGATGGAGATGATCTGCTGAAGAAGGGAAAGTGTGGAGTGAGAAGGGGAACGATAAAAGGGCAGCCGCGTGGGCGACCCTGTGGGAGCGGAGGAGGGCAATAACTTATCTCAAAAGGGGTGAGGGGCCAGCCGCAAAATTGCCTGGAATAAGCGGCTGAGGCAGAAAAGGGCTGGTGGAATGATTAAGTCTGGCAGACCTGAGGTTATTCTCTGTGTGCGTCTGCGGGGGAGTTGAATAACTTCTTGGTCAGTCTGCAGAGGCTGTCTAATCAACGGCCCCAGTGCTGGTTGCAGCCCAGGATGCTCCAAGGTAACACTAACCCTGCCGCAGAGTGGAGGGGCGTCTCCAGAGGTTCCAGGGGCACTGCATCTTGACACTTGAACACAGCCCCCAGTGCGGCAGCCTTACAACAGACACTGCGTAATGGCCTGTTTTGCATTTGTATTTCATTTGCCTCCCATATGGGATTAGTTTTTCCCTTTATTTTTTTTAATAGTGTTTTTCCTAGTCATAATAATGAGCATTTCCCTGCCTTCCCCCCCCTCTTCATTTTTCACAGCTGGCTTTGATTGGTTTCAGTCCTGCAGATGCTCCTTCGGACTGAGAAGAAGGGGCAAAGGTTCCCTTCCTTTTCAGTGTGAGGCAGACGGCCTTGCCGGAGGGGTGGGGGAGGCCGGCGCGCTCCCGGACTAGCTGACTCTTTGCTGTTGCCCCAGCCGGCCTCTTGTGCATCTGGTGAGGTTTGCCAAATTGCGAGATAATTTCTCTGCAGAAGGCCTGGAGAAAATCACAAGTTGTTGATTGCGTGCATGCCCCTTCATTTGCACTGTTCGAAAACAACCGTTCTTGCGAGCGAGAGGGGCAGGATCCCCAAACACCTTGTGCTCACAGGCTGTGGGTACAAAGGGCCAGAGTGCATCTGTGATCTGCAAAGAGCGTGCTGAGACCGACTCAGATTTCTGTGTCTGTGTGCCATCAGGCTTACAGCAACCACAGCCCCACGTGTGTGACTGTGCAAGGTACGCGGTCCTCTGTAAAGGGCACGATTAACCTGTGCAACCCTGTGTAGCGCACCACCAAAAGGAACTAGCAAATGCACGAGTGGAAAGCACCCTGAGTGCATGAATTGGCATGGGAGAAAAATAATTATTGGATGGACAGGCAGACTTTCCTGATTTTTAGGGCATGAGTCAAACATGAATTGCATGGCAGAAAGAAGAAACTTCCCTCAGAGGCAACCTAATCCACAATTGTCCAATGTGGGATTTCCAGCAACTTCCTTCGAAGCAGCTTGTGCTGGTCACTGTCCGAGACGGACGGTTGAGTCGACAGTCACTCGGCCGATGTGTTATGGCTATTCCTGCATTCCAGGCACCATCCAAGAGAATGAGACATAGCATTGCACAAGACCAAAAGAAAGTAAATGTTTACAGGCACAACGCATATTTCAGCTTGTTACGTGTTCCTGAGCAGTGAAAGAAATGAAACAATGATTAAAACAGGTCCCAAGTCTCAGTGTGTATCTTGGCTTGCAGCGCAGGCCTCTTGGAGCACTGCCTCTGCCTCTCTCTGATCCCAGCCTGAGCAGTACCACTGGGCCGTTGCATCCAGGTCAAGATCTTTCCAGTTACTCCAAGTACGTCGTCTTTCTGAGAACTGCAAAAGCCTTTTGGTGAGGTGGCTTTATGGCTTGCGATGGATTTGGGTGCTTGATGTTTTCCCCATGCACAGCAGCAGCCATGCAGGGATCTCCCCATCTGACTATGAGATGTTTGCCTTGGGTATTCAAAGTGTCAGTGTGGGGGAAATTATAGATGGATTTATTCCCATGCGAGGGGAGGGTGGAGAAAGTAGAAGAGCAGAAGAGGAGTGGACATTTAAATTGTTTCTTCCCTCACTTACCCATTTTTAATGGTCTAGCTTGGCTCTGCGTGCATTCAGCGAAGCAATCGGGGTGCGACAAAGCAGATGTAGTGAAGGGCTGTGTCGGCACACCTGACAGTTGCGCCAAGAAGCAAGTGTGAGTAGCTACCTCTGCTCTCCTGCCCTGAGCACAGGGTTGGTCACAGCACACCTTGGAGGCTGGGATGTCTCCCTGTGGTGAGCCAGGTGGGTGGAGGAAAGAAGAGGGCCTCTGCTCTGGCTGCTCTGCCCCCTCTTTTTCGAAGGAGAAAAGTGGAGGGCCGTGGGGGGGGAGTTGTCTTGCATGAAAGGATGAAGCAATGGAGTCTTTCTCCTTAGGACAAGGAAATAGGGAGAGAGCGGAGAGGTGACTGAAACACCCTGTCCCCAGAGATGCTCTGTGGGTGATGGTCCCTGTATATCCCTACCTCCTCCCAAGCTGTGAAGCCCTTGTAGCATTGTCTTGGCCTTCACACCAAGAGGAGAAGGTCACCCTGAAGGTTAGTCCTTGGCAAGGAGAAAGGCCTTTTTAGTAATGATCAGCCCACTATGCACATGGGCTGTGGGGACAGACCTCCACGCATGCGTTACACTGGTCTCAGACATAAACTTAATATCCACTTATGAGCAATAGCTGTAGCTGCTGACTCACTCGCATCACTTTTCTTGGTTCTCGCAGTTGAGCAGTGAGCTGGCCAGATATTATTCATTTTACTTGAAATAATAACTGAGAAGTCTACTGAAGGTATAAATGTCTAGGCTTCCTGTAAGGAACAGAGTGAAATCCAAAAAGCATACAGTAACTTGTGCAACAGACTGTCTGTGAGAGCATACCTACAGCACTGGCTAATGCCTATATATCAGGCAGGACAAACAGCCACAGCCATTGCTGAGTCTGCAAATAGGTTAGATTTGTTGTTTAGTTTGTAATATAAAGGGTACTTTTAAGAGGTGGCAGCTACATGGCCTCTTGTCTTACGTGACTGAGTTATTTAAAGTTCTTGTTGTTATGGAGAAATGCTGACTTTTCTATAAGGCAAGTTGCAACCTGCTTCTATGCAATGTTCTGTTACAGCTTTTCTCTGTCCTTGGGAAAACCAGGTTTGATTTGAGACTTGCTAGACTATTCTGAAAGCAAATGATAACATTTGAATAAAGTCGGGGAGGAAAAAATTGGCCAGTGTGCTTGTCAGTCACTAAGTTATGAAAAATTATTTTGATTTAAGAATTTGATATTTGCGTTCCTTCAGCTCAGAAACAACTTATCACCAGCTCTTCAAAGTTTTCGTGTCGTTAAATCTCCTTAATAACTTGGACAGCAGCTATTGTTGAGGAAAATAAAAAAAAAAATGAGCACCATTATAAGCACTTATTGTTGTAAAGCGTGTAGGGAGTCTAGCCGGGGAGTTAAGGTGCTAAACCTAGTCCTGTCACTGATGATAGGAAGTTGTTTTGTCCTCTCTTTTCCATTGAAGTTTCCATGGATATAGTACAGAGCAAAACAGATGGGCGTGATGACATTTCTCTAACTGAGAACTATCAAAAATCTTCCTGTAAAGATTATCTGCTTTGGTCTTATTGGGGTAGTAAAGGCTTGTGTTTGTGAAGTGGAAGAGCCAGCTTTTCAGAAGTCTGGTTTTTTACAGAATGCTTGACACAAAAGCCATAATTCTGGAATTTTGGTTCCCTTGTTAAGTCCTCATGCTTTCAAATTCTTGGAGCTAATTTTCATTGACAATAGGAACATTCCTTGAAAAAATGCTGATGTAATGAAGTACGTGCTACTTGAGATTAAAAGATTTATTTAGTGACTCCTTTTCGAAACTTTTGCGAAGTGTCTTAACATTTTTATGTTTCTCCAACTGCCAACAAAATCACATTGCACCACACAGTTTGCAACATTAGTCAGATTTTGACACTGGCTCACGCAAGAGGCAGTTTTCCCAGTCAGGAATCATAAAATGTTAAAGAAATTGCCATTATTTGAAAACTAGACACAGTTCAGTGAAGCAGATGGACTTGCTAACAGTGACTTAGGAGGTCTGTAGCACAGCTGTGTTGACACGGATTATAGACAATCAAAATTGTATATAAAGTGCATGCCATAGTTTTACTTTTAAGCATATTGCTAACATTTAATGAAGTATGTAACCTTATATGGTTTATGTATTTTTGTACTGTAGCTGCAAGTTATGCTAAGGCCTTGACTAAACCTTCCCAGAAATCTCTATTGCTATTTGTAATGTAGGCACACAGACCGAGAGTGCCAATAAGCCTTTGATTGAATCTTGATTAATGTAAATATGTTAAGCCTGTAGGTGCCATTCCAGCCTAGGGAGCTTCTTACAGCTTTTAACCATGTCTGCATCAGTTAGAGCCCCTTTGCTTCAGATAATTTCCAAAGACCAACTGGAGAATGTTTGGACTTGCTTGTGAAGGATCAGGGATAGAGACATTTCCTGAAGCCCCTGGCTGGCTTGTTTGCAACACCATCCCAATAAAAATTAAGCCCTCGGACACAAACTTAGGAAAGGAAAGAAGAAAACAGAATTCTGATATATTTCACAACCGTACTCTGTGATCCCAGGAGAAAGGTTGGGTAAGAAACGCTGTGATCTTTCTTACATGTCTGTCTGTCTTCAAAGTTTTCAGTTAGTTCTCTTTTACTAGTCAGGTCTCTTGGGTCACGTGAACAAGTTGCCTAATTGTTTCAGTGCATTGCTTTAACTAATTGGTTCCTCATCTAAGCAAGCAGAGAGGGGATGTAGGAGCACAGCGTGTAACCAAATGGAAAATGGGATGTGTGGTTGGGGGAGGGAGGCATCACGAAGTGTGGTATGTTGCAATGCGATCTAGAGGTGAGATGGATCAAAGCACCGAGTTCTCCTCCTGGCTCTGGTGCATGATAGCATCTAGTGCCTTAGTACCTGTTTTGGTGGCAAAATTTGCAGACTTTAGTTTGCCAAGGAAATGTGCTGAACATGCATAACGACTTCTGTGTGTGGAATGGGACAAGGCAACTCCAGCATGGGAACTAGCTTCTTTCAAAGTAAATCTTTGTGTGAATAACCCTCCCGATCTACATCGCTGCCAGCACTTGCTAGGAATTCTGCCACTGAGCAAACAGTAACTGCAAAGGCACGTGATGAGAAAGGAGGAATAACAAAAGGAAAACATCCAATGGCTTTTGTCCTTCCTGCTATGGTAGTGCTCTGCAGTGTCTTCTCCTTGTATATGGCTTCTTCAAAATAAAGATAGTGGACATAATTCTGCAGGTTGGACGTATATGCAAAATAAATTACTTGTATCCCCTCCCACACCTTTCTGTCTAGACTCTATATGTTACAGATAACCATAGGCTGGTACTAGTACTGCTATCAGGAGTCTGCCCTTACTTACCATGAAGGGAAAGATTTTAATCTGTCATTCCCTGATTTTACCTGTGGACAATTCCACCTCTTAATGTAGTGTCTTGTGAGGCATTAATAGCAAAGAGCTTCTTTCAACCTGCTCAAGCTTGCCCTTTCCCCAGTATAGTTCATGTCTTTCTTTGGTGAGCATCATCAGAGCTTTTCATCTCCTTCTTTTGCCTGTTGGCTGCTGTATCTGAATACCATCATGGTTCTTGGTACCTCCTTGGCTTGGGTATCTTTGCACAGCAGCAACGGAGAACAGGGGCTGATATCCTGGCTTGTGTTTCAGGCTGGCAGGCATTTGGCTCCTGCTGGAGCTCAGCTTTCAGTGGACCTCTTGTCCTCCTTGTCCAAACTCTATGTATGCAGGCACTTTCCAAAGCCACATGCTGTTCTGCAGATGTCTGATCTTTCCCACCTCCTGCCTGCTCCAGGTGTTGTTTCGGTGGCCTCTGGCTTAGCGTTGCCTGTGCCTTTCTGCCTCCTTGCCTTTCTCTATGTCATATTTTGGATTTTCTATCATGTCAGCAGTGTCTGAGACATTGTCCATCTGCCACAATGTTTGTGCTGGGCTGGCTGACTGCTAACCACTTTACCAGGGTGCTTTTCTCTGACTGTTCCAGGTGCCACTCATAGTCTGGACCCTTCTCAGAGGCTTAAGCCTCACTATTGCAAACTGGGTGGTTTAAGGCCCTGACTTCCTCTTGATTTGCATGAATGGGCATATCCTCAGGAAAGCCTTGTCTAAACCTTGTGTTTTTCCAGAAGGCTTTTTCTTTTATTATTATTTGCTCCAGTCTTCCCTTCCGTATATCTTAGTTTTGTTTCAGCCCTCCTATCGCATGTTGTTCAGTGTCACTTGGAGCCCAGGAGCCAGGGAGAGCCTACTTTGCTGCTTGACTTCTCAAGAACTCCAGAATAGGCCTGTGCAACATGAACCTCTCTATTTTTAATGGGGCTTGTCCAAGGTATGGTTTCCTATAGTCATCTGGCCTAACTGGGTCACTGTTACACCTACTGGTATAGCAGTGCTGCAAACACTTGCAGAGTGATGCCATTACTGCGTGATGACATTTCTCTGGCTGTCCAAGTATTTCCTCTGACTTGTATTTTCTGTAACATCATTTTTCTCCTGTTTTCTATGGCTTACTGTACATTTCTCTGCTTTCTTTTTCTTTTTTTCCTATTCTCCAGCTATTCTTGCAACACATGCAAAAAAAAAAGCACAACTGTCAAATATTATTGTGGGACTTGCTATGACTACCTATCCATTTTGCTGCAAACATGATAGTTCTCTTCACTTGCCTTTGCTTTGCAAAATAAAACTTTTAATCAAAGAAGAAATCTTATTAAAGGCTCACAGGATTACTTTTTTAAAAACACGCAGTGCCTTGATTTGTGGTTCCTATAAAATTGCGTGTCTTCAGCCAGAGTTAAGAGATGAGTTACTGCCTTAAGTGGCAGAAGAAATGAAAAATGGTGGAACCTTGTCTCCTTCTAACGCACGTGTTCTGGGGGTCACCAGTAATGTCATACCTGTGGCTGTGTCCCTGTGGTCCCAGCGCTTTGTGTTTAAGCAGAAATATTATTTTCTAATCTCAGTAAAACAATCCAGACAGTGCATTGTGGTATAATTACTGTACCTTTCCCTTGGCTGCAGTTGCTGGAGTTCTGGCTCTGCGCATTGGAGGACCACCTCGATTGTTTTATGCTCGCTTGGTTATGCTCTGCCGGTTGATCAGCTGCGTTATCATGGATAGCTGGCTTGTCGTGACACCTATGGAGGATGATGTATGCATATTTGTGTACTGACGCTAATGCAGGCGTGTCTTTTTTATTTTGCAGAAAGAAAAAAAAGGCACATGTATCAACAGCCTTAGACTATAGCAAAGCTGCTGCAGTTGGAAAGGTATCTGATCATACTTGGTCTAATAGCCTAGCAGAGTTTGCTCAACATGCCCCAGCTCCTCCCAAGGATTTACTGCATGGCATAGAGTAGGCCAGGCTACAGTGCTTTTGAAGCCCTCCTGTGCAGTAGCATTGTAGCCTGTACCAGGGGTCCTTAAAGAGTAGTCAGCTCTGGATCAGGTAAATTAGGATGGTAACACACAAATAAGCAGAGTGTTGATCAGCTGAAATCGTCCTGCGTGTGATCGTTCTTTGCCTTTTCTGCCCCATTCAGCATAACTTGAGAATTTGATCTGATCTCCTCTGTGGCCTATAAAATCATAATAAGAGCTTTAGTGACGCCTCTCTAATTAAAGTTGAATTGAATTTTGCACTTCAAGCATGACTTAAACATTTATTACTCGTGAAAAATTATATCATATCCTCCCCAGTTTACGCCAAGCATTCTTTGAGTACCAAATGATATTTCTGAGAGATATTTTTTGTTGTTGCTTTTGCAAGTAGGAATTAAAAAGGAATCTGCTACGCAATCCATGCATGCAGGGACAAATTTTAAAAACAGTTTGCCTTAAGCTACTAAGAAAATGCATCTCTCAGTCTCCTCTCACTGTGGTATCTGTCCACTTCCTGGATTTAATTTAAAGCTTATTGACCGTGGTGGGAAGACTCCCAGTGACTTCACTAACTTTTGGTTAGGAATTCTTTTGCACTGTCCTAGCATTCAGCTTTCCTTTGCTGAAAGTAGTGAAAAATATTGATGTGGAAGGAACTGCTCTCATTTCCTAGACGAAATTCAACTTTTGTCTTCAGTTTAGATTAAAATTGCTGTGTGAGCAGTTATACTCATTAGAAGTACCCAACAGGAGGCTGGAGAACCAGGCTGTTTGATTCAGAGATGGACAGTGATAGGGCTGGCAATGGACACAAGTTCCAAAAAGGGCAATTCCTACTAAATATTAGGAAAAAAACCCCAACCATCACTTCGAGGACTGTGGAACACATGGATAAGGGCCTACAGGTGTTGTGGGATCCTTTTCCTCGGGGATATTCAGAACTTGAATGGACAAGGTCCAGAGCAACCTGCTCTGAGTTGGCCCTGCTTCGAGCAGGAGATAGAACTAGATGATTTCCAGAGGTCCTTTGCAACTTTAAATAGTACCAATTTTTGAGGTGTAGGGGGAGAATGTGATGAGACTGAAAATAGTAATTGCTAAGTTATGCAAGGTTCAGAGATAGTTGACAAGCACGATGAATAGGATTAAATTGCTTGAGTGCTGGAAGGATGTGAGGGAGAGGAACTAGATAAGAAGTTTTTGACCTATGTTTGAAAAACCTACAGTCTAGGGGTGAAAGGTTGATAAGAAAAGTAAAGGTATTGTCTGCAGGTTTCCATTTACTATCAGAAGGTGTGTCCTACTGGAAGAACCTTTAGCAGGGCTGAAACATATAGTAGGACTCCTCAGGCTGGGAAACGGTGAGCATGGTGGCCCAAATGACCCTGGTAAAGTGATATGGGTGGCTGTTCTTATACACAGAAGAGAGAAGGTCCTTTTTTTTTCCACGAACATATCTCTCCCTGGTGAGTCTCTGGTCTGTGGTTTGACTATGGGAACAGGCAGTGGTGATGAAAGAGTAGAAGGTATGGTCTTGGCTGGAAACATAAAACCCATGAAAACTGCTCAGGGCTGTTTATCTTACAGGTGAGGCTCTTCCATGTTTCTTATTATTTATCTTCTTGGTAAGACTCATCTGTGTTTCTGTTCAGGTTTCACCTTATCAGTGGGAAAGCATGAAAGGAACTTCCCTGGCAGGGCCAAGCAGACCTGGATGCAGAAGAGAACGAGGTTATTAAAATATACATGAATTGAACATGGCTGAGAAAATGCAGGGTTAATCTGCAAGCTTTAAGGATGAGTTTCTTCCCATTATTTCTGTTATTTCATTTTATTCTCATTGTGTGCCTTTCTTGCATTTGGTCTCTCCTTTTAAAAAAAAGGAAATTTTTCTAGTGTTCTGGAAGATTCTTTTTAGTCTGCAGAATAATCTCCTCTCCTAGGCAAACAAATGTCGTCTTCAGAATAAAGCATGCATACACAAGAAAGTTCCATTGAAGGAAGGGAAAAAAGCATACTTGGCTTGGGCCCCTCTCGACATTATCTGATATACAGTATTATGTTATCCTTAGATGGTCTGTTATTGTCTTCCTCCTCCCGAGCAACATGCCAGCAACCATATGTGTGCGAGCCGCTTGCTTAAACTGTATATTGAACTCTCCGCTGGCAGACTGACAGTGTGGTCAAGTGGACAGCAGGCTTGAGCTGGGCGCAGTAACTGGCTCTGTGGCTGACCAGCTGTGTAACCTCAGGCAAGTGACTCCATGTCTCTCTTCCCTTTCCTGTCCTCTGTCTGTTTAGACTGTGATGCCTCTAGCCTGCGTGATGCAGCGCCCTGCGGAGATGCCCAAGGTAGCTTCAGCGCTTGGAGGAATGTGGTTGTGTCAGTGTGAGACCGCAGCCGAGCCAAGCAGCTCAGGAGGCTGGCTGGGCTTGGCCACAGGCCATGCTGATGTGGTTGTCCTGCTCTTCAGAATAATCTAGTCTTTCCGTATGGGCCTCCATCACGCTGGCTGGATGTCCCAGCTTGTTTCGAGTCCACTCAGGGAATCTTTGTGAGGAATTGGTGCTCCTGTGAGCTAAGCATGTGAATCCCTGGTGGCCAAGCATGTGAATCCCTGGTGGCCAGAAGGTGGTAGGTGATTCTCCTGGGCTGTCCATTTCTTGGCTCAGTCTTCCAGCCACGTGTATGTGCTAGACTTGATGCACCTGGGCTCATCTTTGCCATATCTGCATAGCAGAAAGCAACATCAGAAGGGAGTGTCAATTCCCTTTACCCTCATGATAACTATGAATCGTACCTGAACTTTCTCTGTATGCCTACTTTGAAAGCTTTGGTCAAATCCAGGGCAGTTACTTTTATAGGATACAGACAGCTACATAAAAACACTGGCTTGTATTGATGGTTAGTGGAGATCAGCACCAAAGATGGTGGAACAACAATTGGTCCTTGCCACACATTTGGTAAAATGCACGTGTTAAGTCGTGATCGGAAGAAGCATAGCTACTGACACCTAAAATCTAAAAATGATTTTGCCTCTATTTCCATGATATACATGCAAGATGATTAATAGACAAGCAGGAGTGTTTAGTGTTTTGTGTTGAGCCTGTGTCTTTATCCCTCAGAAGCCATTCTTTTTACTGGTACCAAATTGTAATGGTGGGACTTTGCAAACACTGTGTGTGCCTATAAAATGCTCGACCGGGGAATGATCTCTTTGAAGTAGATCCTCGGCTGTGCAGTGTACAGCAGAGCTTCCTCACCTTCAGCTAGCCAAGGACTCGTGTGGAGTTACATTTATGAGTGCACTTGCTTCTTTGTGGACTCCATAGACTGCCAGCGAGATACAGTCAAGCTTCTCACGCTGGTGAGGTCTTTCCTTGATGGCTGCAGCTCTGAACCTGCAAAGGTCTCATTTGTCTTTCCCAGACACTTCTGTTAGTTTCCTGCTTCAGAGCAGGCCTAAGGCACAGGCCCAGTAAGATCTCTGCTAATTAGTCAGCAATTAAAATGTACTGGATTTTATGCTAGTAAATTAACTGGAAAGACAATTTTGCATTTTTAACAAATGGCAAAAATGCCTTGGGTACTGGATCACTTTTATCAGCCTGGCTTGAATGCAGCATTTTCCAGAAAAATTAAATCATCCAGTGCCACTGTTGCATGGTTGTCTTGGTTCAGAAATAACCGCTGGCCCCTGCTTTCAGGGAAAGGTCTGAGGGTTTGTGCAAAAAAGTTATACCACTCTATTTGGGCTGCTGCTTTTAAAGCCATGTGATTTCTTGTCATGATGAAGTAACACCAGTATCTCACTGAGAGCATGGATGTGGTCCGTGCGTGCTGGAGATGCCATCTTTATACTAGAAAGACATCTACGCCAGGGTATGCAACATACAGAGATCTTTCCAGTCCAGACCAAGCACTGGTTAGGATTGACCTATACATAAACTTGCGTTTGTTAAATGGAAGTTATTGTTAAAGAACTCAGTTAAATCCCTGCGTGGTACTCTGTGGGTGAATCAGGAAGTGGCATAGGCCAAACTGACCCTGTTCAGATAGGTCTTTGCTCTGACGTAACTGAATCAAGGTAAAATTCTGCATTAAGTGCTATCTGAATTGATGGCTAGACCAGAATATGTATGACCAGGTTTGAACCTGCCTGGAAAAACAAAGTACTATATGAAGTTTCAAAGGTTTTTGATCCGTTCAGTTTTGTACCTGTGTTGTGCTTTCATCATGCTGGGACTCCAGTGCGGTTGGCTTTGCTTTGGAACAAGGGAGGTGGTTAAAAGTTTGTCTGCAATGTGTGTGTTGGGGCTGTGAGGTTTAGCGTTCCCTGTGGATGAGGGCTGCCAGACAGAGCTAAGAGCAGAGTTGGCCGGTTCAGTGAGGACAGGGACGATCTGGGCAGGGGAGGTGACCGTTCTCGGTATGCCGGGAATGCGAGGGAAGAGCCCTCTGTGGCACAACTCCATCTGCTTTTACTTATTTCTCCCTTTCATATTCCACGGGGTTTTGGTTGCTGTTTGTTGTTCTCATCGTCTGGACCTTCCTTAAGGCTTTGTAAGCACCGGAGACGCCCCTCCCTCCCATGTTTGGAGACACTTCTCGCCCTCCAGTTGAGAGCGTGGCATGCTCCATCCACTGTGACTGGGGATGGGAACCCGCAGCTCTGCCGGGGACTGGCATTTCATCCTTTTCCCAGGAGAGTGGCCATGTTGCCTCTGCTGCTTGGGGCATCTGGGGAGGGGAGATCACTCCCAAACCCACAGAGCAATGCAGCTTGGTCTTGCTGTGCCTTCTGCATGATTCCAGTCCAGCGTAACACTCTTCCACTTGTATCTCAGGATTTTCCCCCTACTCCCAAATCCGATGAGTCACTTGTGGAAGACATGGGTTCGTCATGTTTCACTATTGTTGCTTTGTTTGGGGTCCTGTTCAGGTCCCGCTGAAACCAGTGGAGGGCTTTCCATCAACGCAAGCCTTTTGACGGTGATAGGAGTTGAGTCAGGCGTTCGAGCAGCAGTGCCAGAGCCAGTCAAAGGGTAGCTGGTGGGTGCTTCTGAAAAATAAGATTATCCGCATGCTTTGGTGAAGTGAGGAGAGACCAATGAGGGGGTGGAAACATTTTTGTAATGAATACTAAAGGTCTTCCCCAGACACCAGCTCCCTCATCTGGGATGAGGAGACCATCTAGGAATGAGGAAGTTCTCATACATCGCCAGAAGCAGAGCTGAAATGAAGAGCAGCCTGTTTCCAATCAAGGTCTCACACGCACTCTGGCCCGGCTGCTCTCGCAGGATGCAGAGACTGCCTTCCATTGTAATGTATTTTGGGCGGGCTGTCAGAGGCAAAGGGTGTCAGTAGCTCCTGCTCTTTGCAAGCAGTGGCCAAAAGTTCTTGCTTACACCATGGTCTCCACTGGACCACCCTCAATCACGCGGCATAGTTTCCTAAAGCGTGTATTGATAACCTGCTGTGTGTTTCCGAGGTGGAGGTTGTCCAGTGCCCAGGCTTAGAAAGGCAGGTGAGACTTTCAGGATTCTGAAGACTCTTGTTGTGTCCTGTCTCCTGATGAGTTTCTCTTTTATGATGGACAACCCCACTTTGTTCAAAGCTCTCCTTGGTGGTGAGGTTTTCTTAAACCTTTGATTGTACCTGTTGCTTTCCTCCAGACTGTTTCCAGTCAGTGCATATCTTTTCTGAAGTTCACTGTCCTGAGACTACATGGGACGCTCTGGCTAAGGCCTTGCCATGCTGACCAGAGCAGAAGGGTTACTCCACATGGTTTACAGGCTGGACTCATGTTTGTACAACCCAGGACAATGTTTGTCCTTTGTTTGTAGCAGTGAGACGTAGCTGACTCATGTTCAGCTTGCAGTCCACCTCAACTCCCTCCATAATTTTCTGAGGAATTGTGGGCAGTTTTTCCCCATCCTTATCTCTACTGAACGAGATCCAATTTTTTTTTTCAGACATTTTCCCCACTTTGCCAAGATCAGAATTCAAACCTGTCTTCAGGCGGTCCTTCCCAGCTACATAGCAGCTGCGTATTTTACAAGCGTGCGATCTATCTCATGGCCCAGGTTCTTAGAGAAAACTTTGAAGAAAGCTGGACTCACAACAAACACAGTACAACTCTGCTGGGTTAATCCCTCCGTTTTGACAGTGACCCATTGATAGTTCGCATCCAAGTATCGTATTTCCAGTCAGTTTTGCATCTGCTATGTGAACGTTTATTTGAGACCATTTATTTGATGTCTTACGAGGATGTTATGCATCTGAAGCTTTACAAGTCAAGGCATGCAACGTCAATGGCCTCTCTGCTATCCACGCTGCCTGTCACAGAGGGAAATTAGCTTGGTTGGATGCAATTTGTTTCTGATTAAATCCATATTAGCCTAAGACTTTGCTTTGTTATCTTCTGTGCTTGCGAACAGTTTGTGGTATTTATTCATTATTTATTTATGTTTCAGGCTTTTTTCTGGGAATCTTAGCTAACCTGACTTTTCCTCCTTCTGCAATCCACAAGCTTACTTAATTTAGGGCATGAAGTTTGCTTTGTTGTCTCTATTGTGCACCTCGGCCATGCTCGATAAGAGAGGCATTGGTAATTGCTAATTGTTTTAGCCAGTTCTCTAAATCCTGTGAGTTAAAGTTCATCAGGTCCTGCTCCTTCCCCATTTTAGGCTGAGGTACTACACCTCTGCCATTGGTTTTAGCTGTGCTTCTTGTATTTGTTTAGTGATAACTGCTGCTAGAAGTCCACGCAAGTTTCAGTGTCTCACAGATGCAGCGTGGGGAGAAATTTGCATGAAAAGTAGCATAGAGATGGTGCAGTGCACCTCCTTGTCACAGTGTGGAAGTCAGGCAACAATAACAGACTCAAAAACCTCTCTTGGAGGGAAGTGTATGTAAACAGCGAGTAGCAGCCTCTTCTTCCAGGCTGGAATGCAATAAGTAAACAAGGGAAATGCAGGTTGAAGGGAGAACCCATAGCAGCCTTTTAGCTGAAGGCACTTATACATGGTAGTGACCTGGGAGGCTGTCTAGGGCTCTTACTCCAGTCCAGAGAGGGAAGTTGAGGCCTGAGAGTCCAGACTGGGGGATGGACAAACAGAGGTGACCTCAGTGTCTCTTGGAGTAAAGCTGTCCTGGCTTTTCTGAAACTTTCCCCAGGGGAAAGATTGTCCCTAGTTTTGGTCTGCTTGGGCACTTTTCTGATTGCTGCAGTGATCAGAGGTCCTATCCAGCCTGGAGGTCTTGATCGGACCCCTTGGTTAGAAGGGGTTCTTAACCACTGGGGCAGCAAAGAGCACCTCCTTTGACTTGTCTTGCTGTCTGAATTTGTCTGCAGTTCCTCACCTCCTTTGTTATCCGGGTCATGATAGCTGGAGCCAGATCTTTTATTCAACAGGGGATATTTGCAGGGTCAAAAACTGGATCTAAAAGAGATGAAGAGACATCTACAGAGCTCCAGCTCAAAAGATTGGGGGTTTGCACCACACCCACTCTTTTAGGAGCTGGAATAATATATACCCTGGCAGGCTGTAAATCAAAGTCCTGCACAGAGAAAATCCTACCGTGCACTGTCTATTTCTTTTTGTAGATGCAAGGACTTTTGGCTTCCTTCTTGCCTTCTCGCACTTTCTTACTCTTCTGTATAGTTGGTAATTTCTGGCTCTGCTCTTTCCCTCTGCTGCCGTGTCCCAAAGCCATCACTGCCTGTGCTGTGTCCAAGCAGAGAACGGCTCCAGTGGTAAGGTGTAGAGTGGCCTTTCTGGCTGAGGTCTCACAAGCCCTTCTTGTGAGTTTGAGACCCATCCCCAATCTCGATTCCAGTTTTTGGCCTGGCTCCAAAGCCCATGGGGGGGGGTGCCAGAAATGTAGTTGTTGCAAAGCTCTGAGCCAGGTAAGCCAAACAAAGAGATAACCATTTAGGAAAAAAATAAATAGAAAACAACTCAGTCCCCTGATTAATTTTGCTCTGGGAATCCCCATAGTCTTAGGTTTCTAGGCCTGGCCTTGTTTTCACTTCATCCTCCCTCTCTGAAGAGCCTTTTTGTCCTTAATTGCAACTATAAATAAATCATCATAGCCAGAAGTAGTATTTTTCCAAGTCTACAACTCTAGTGTCCAAACTCTTCAGTTTCCAGGAATTCGCTTCATCTTACCCAGAACTTGGGACAAAGAAGTGAAAACCACATTTATCCTTTATAGTGCTAGCTCCAGGATTGCGAAGTTTTCCTCCAGGTATTTCTGTCCTAGATCCAGACCTGACCTGCAAAATAGCACCCGTCTGTCTCCCTGGACCAGCTGCTCCCAAACCTTTCCCAGGCAGCCCTGCGAATGTGTTCAGGTCTCTCCGCATCTTTTCCCCATGGGCATATCCTCAGGAAGCAAACAAACATTGACCATGGGAGACAGACCACAACAAATCAACTGAGCTTAGGAAGGACCCTGCCCTTATGCTACCTGCATGTGAGCACATGGGCTTCTGGTAGATTTAGTTTCTCACCCGCTGTTAATTAAGCTGCACAGGTGATTCAAAATTTGTAAGTGAGCTCTTCACTTGCCAGTGCAGGGTGCTCTGGGCTGTTGCAGAAGTCAGCTAACCTCAAGGAGCTTGTCCCAGAGGGGACAAATGGCCCTCCCTCGGGACTGAGTCAAAAAAGGGTTTTTTGTTGGAGCTCATAGTGCAGTCTTCAGTGCATGAAGGTCAGTTAAGACATCTGAGACCTGCCCTTGCAATGCTGCTGAAGCTCTGCTCTTAGGTTAGCCTTCCCCAGCCCAGAGGAGAGTAGTGGGTATGTACTGTAGGCCAGACACAGCCCAGCTGTGCTGGGAGCTGGGGATGGGACTGAAACCCTTTTTGTGTGGTAGGTGGGTGTTTAGGTATCTCCAGGAGATGGAATAAGCGGGACTGGTACCGGTCATAAGTTTATAACATGCTTTCTTTTCTGCTGGTGAAATACGTCAACTTCATTAATACTTGGTTTGCCTGCTTGTGCAAATAAGTCTTTAAGTAAAGGGGGGAGCAAACTGGGAGTGAAAACTGCCTTGTAAGGATAGCGTATTAGTCTTTGTTTCAGCCTAATTCCCTCATTGTCACAGGAACGTGTGTGATGGTGGTGGTCATCCCTGTGGATTGTCCTCTTGTTCGTCAAAGATCATTAAACACAATTACAGGAAAAGAGATCTTTGTTTCTGAGCAACACTCAGCTTTTATATAAGTGTTCCACATTTTCTTCAAAATGCTTTACCGATTGTAGCTAATTTTAACCATTTGGTTGGCATGAATATAAGCCAGCCCTTTTCTGCCTACTGATTCCCATTTGTTTTCATGGGAATTGAGTGTCTGGATCCTTAAGTCACCTTTAAATATGCAAGCCTCAGATCGCATTTGCTTCATATGGCTTTCTCGCTGCTTACACTTGGGGTAAAAAACCTCCCATTTTGGATAGTGATGGTAGATTCCTAGGGGCCTCTGTAAGGGCTGAATTTCACATGTCTAAATGGAGAGAGGATCTGTATTAATGAAACCCATCTTCTTTCCCTGTCTTTGCTGCTGGTCTCCTGGTTGATTGTGGACAAGTAGTTTCTCTTCCACGGACCTCAGCTGGCCTGTGTGTGAAGGGGAGTGGGACTGCCTTCCTTTGCCAAGGGGCTTTCAGGCTCCCAAGGGGGAGATGTGTTGTGGGAAGGACTGGGCTTGGTGGCACAACAAAGGGAAGAAAATAGGGAGTTTCAGAGCCAGTGGCAGAGGGAGGCATGATCTGGGCAGGGACTGGATGAGCAGAGTCAGCAGCAGCTGAGGTCTAACTCAGATTTGGCCTTGCAATTTACGTAAGTCAAGGCATGGACCTGTTGCCTGTATTAATTTGTAAAGTACCTTTTCCAATCAATGGGGTTTTAGTGACGGTAGCATTGTCCAGCAAAGGTCTCTGTTTAGATGATGTGGGCTTTCTAAGCTAGTAGAGGCTATGAAAAAATAATAATGAAAAGGTATTAAAAACCTTGCAACGCAAAGAGAGGCAGGGCAGAACCGGTTGGAAAGTCAAAGTATTTCCCATGATGAATTATGAATGAAAAGAAACGTGTTCCTGTGCTTTGAAATTTCTGCAGCATTTTTTTCCCGATCAGAAATGGTAAAACCTAAAAGAAATTAAGTTAAACAGAAATAAATAAGATCTTAAGCAGCTCCTCCCTCCAGAAAATGAGCTCTTCCATCTCCCTTTTCTATGAAAATGTGTGTTTAGAAAATATACTGTTTTTCTGTTTGAAAATAAACCAAACTATCAAATATAGAAGGTTGACCAACTCTAGGAAAGTCTGGTCTTGTGCTTAAGGCACTGATTTTGGACTGAGAGACCTGGGCTTAATTTCCACTTCTGCTACAAACTTTTCCTGCGTGACCTTGGGCTAATCCTTTAATCTCGCTTTGCCTCTGTTCCTCATCTGTCAGATGAGGCTATGACTTCCCCACTTCACAGGGGTGTTATGAGAGTAAACACATCCTCCGTGCCCTATGCCTCACCTTCCAGCCTGCTCCTCTCCTGGGGCAGGGGGAAGGGAGGGGTTTGGTCTGTGCTTTGGGAGCCAACTTAGTTGGCTCCCTCCATGGCCATCAGATAGACTGATGAAGGCAAGGCTGAGTAGGACCCTCAGCAGGTCCTAAGTGTCCTTAGGGAGCGAGGAATGAGGGAAGAGAAATGCTAAGCACATGTAAACTGTGGGAAGGAGACATTTGTTGTCTTTCTGTCTTGCTTTGTTTTTATCCTAAGACTTCCGTGTGCTTTTTTCTGCCCCTCAACCCAGTGTTCATGAAGCATCCGTAGCTCTCTAACGGCACAAGAACTGACCCCGTGTAGGGCTGGCTGCTTCCTGAATTAGTCTCCATTTGCAGCAATTACCTTCTTTCCTTTCTAGCCAAATGCTTCTCTGAGACTGAGGCCCAGTTAATTTTTTTTTGTCAGCTCTGGTTGCGCTGGGCAGCCCTCCCTTCCATACGGGAAATATAGAGATGCCATTCAGGCACCTCTAATCCTGCTTTCACTGCTGCACTCGTTAAAACATTCCTTTATTTATTTTAATTTTATTCTCTCCTCCCCACCACCTTTTCTAAACAACCACTTCTATTATGCTTTTAATTGCCTTTAGATTTCCCTTGTGTAACTTCTCCAGTGTCCGCATAGCCGTAGGCAGAGCGCACAGCACTGGGAGCCTTGCACATGGTCTGTGGGCTCGCTATTGACTCAGTGGCGTGCTGTGAATGAGTCAAAGATCCGTGGGGATTGCTGGGGGTGGACAAAAGGGCGGGAGGATTGAAAGTAGGGGCGGAGGGGGGATGAGAGGGAAAAGCCAGTGAGACAAACATGCTCTGCTCTCCCTGCATGTCGGTAGAGCATCTTCCCTTGACGCAAGGAGGAGAACAACTTGATCTGGGGACCGAGAAGCTGGGCTGCCCTGCCAGGGTTGGGGGGCAGTGATGTCTGCATCATGGCTCTGTGAGCACGAGCTGTAATATGGCATTATAGAGGCATGACTTCATCTGTTTCCATAAGATTGCTTTCTCCCTCTCCCTTTCTTTGGCTGGTAATTGAGAAACGCATGAGCTCACCTCCTAGGAGCGGGAAATGAGAACCGCAAGAGGAAACGAGCTGGAAAGTATACATGAGGCCGGAAAAAAAATATAGATTAGGTGGGGGGGAAGTCAGAGATGGTATGGAGAAGAAAAGAGATTCCTCTTGTGCAGGGTCATCGCAATACAGGGCTTGCAGCACCTTCCTCTGCACTGCAGACGAGGGCAGGGCTGGGGCAGCCCCGCTGACATCTGTGTGACCATGCTTCAACCTTGAAGGCATTCCCTGGGCACGAAGGGCCCAGAGCCAGGGTGAAAGGATGGTGTAACATGTAACATGATGGTTGTATCTCATCTGCAGTTTCTTGATGAAAACACAACCCATCTCTTCCAAGTGGTGCAGCTTATGGAACCTGCTGGTGAGGAGGGGTGTAGCCCAAGTGTAAATGGGAGCAGGGGATAAACCCACCCATGTGGTAGGGCTTTAAAGGTCTTGGGGGAGAAAGGGAAGGCAGAAGGAGTGGTGTTTTAGGTGGAGTTAATTCCCCTGAGTGAGGTCTTTCCTGGGCTGGCAGATCTCATGGTGAGGGCTGCAAGTTGCTGGTGGTGGAAGAGATGCTCGGTCAGGTCATGCTCTCTGCCCTTGGCTCTTGCTCACAGGCACGTAAGCAGCATTTATTGCCACCCCTCCATCTCTTTGTTTCTTGTCTGTGTCTTTACCTAAAGCAACCTTTAGGATTAGGAGAAAGAAAATGCCTCTGGAGATAGGCTATTCTCAGTTGGGCTTCCACCTGGTTTCTTGTGGCTTTCTTGGCTTTTGAAATGGAGATGTGTGACAGAGGAGGTGGTTTTCAGATTGGTGAGGAGACCCTTGTTCCTGCAGTGCCTTAAGTTTCTTCCCTGGCACCCACTTTTCTTTCTTTCACCATGTGTCCTCTGTTTGTTTTTACTCCATGCCTTAAGGATGTCTCACATCATTCCCAGCTGCTGCTTTTGAGGTGCAGTTTAGGAAAAGACCAGCTGTCCCCTCAGATAGGGTTAGCTTTTGAACCTGAAGGCCTTATTCTTTAGCTGGTGGGCACTGATATAATGTCACCAAAATGAATTATTTACCCTGTCTCAGGAAGGGGCCCCCAATTTGTTAGTTGACACCCAAACACAAATTATTGCAACCAAGACACAACAGAAGAAAAAGAGGGATGTGAAATGAATGATGCTAATTATCTCCAGAAAGCTGGGCTGTTGGGAGTCCTACAGGCAGCCAAGTGCAGCTGAGGTATGGATAAAGCTAATGAACTAACTGAAGGATCCATGGAGAGTTTGCAGCACGTCCTGTTGACACAGAGGGCTGCTGCGATTCACCCAGGGCAGTTTGAGGGGCTTGGAGCTTTGCAAATTAGCTCTCCGTTCTTGATCTGCATGACCTTGATTTCAAAGTGTAAATGAAGACAGGTCAGGGATTAGGACCAGCTGTCCTTGGCATGTGTATCCATCTCTTTTGACCTGTTCCATCTCTGTATGGTGATTCAGGGTGGTTTTTTTTTTCATAGAATCATAGAATCATAGAATCATAGAATCATAGAATCATAGAATCATAGAATCATAGAATCATAGAATCATTGAGGTTGGAAAAGACCTCTAAGATCATCGAGTCCAACCGTCAACCCAACACCACCATGCCCACTAAACCATGTCCCTAAGCGCCTCATCTACACGTCTTTTAAATACCTCCGGGGATGGGGACTCCACCACTTCCCTGGGCAGCCTGTTCCAATGTTTCACCACTCTTTCAGTAAAGAAATTTTTCCTTACATCCAATCTAAACCTCCCCTGCCGTTGAAGTGTTTTAAAGGGGACTTCTAGCTGAAGGGAAGTCTGTGCAATGTGTTAGGGCTTAGAAGGTCTGTGCTGGCACAAGTGGGTCCCCCATATACGTTATATGCTATTTATGTTTCCATTGGATTTTTTTTTCCCTTCTCTTCACCTTTTTTTTTTTTTCACAGTTTTTCCTAAGTGAAACACTAATGCAGTAATGTTCAAACCCACAATGTTTGAATGGCCTCTAAATTAGGCAAAACAAGCTTGCCCAACCCTAGTTGAACAGACTGGACTCATTTTCTAATTCATACACACTCTGTTCATTTTGCCCCAATAAATACATTTCTGTCCTAGACTAGGAGCACTGGGGGACCTTGGAAAGTTTGACGTTAGCAGAAGAGGGGCAGGTGATCAGGGGAGAAAAGGAGAGACTGGATTGGTATCCATGATGCATCTAGGTGCCTAATAGGAAAGGCCATATATCCCAAACAGGTGTTGCATTCAAAGAAGCCCATGTTGGAGATTCAGTAAGAACCAAGTTCCTTGGATGTCACTCTTGTTTTTCAAGGGCTTGTCTTTCACTGGAGAAACCCAGAAGATACTGAAACTACGGCTAATGAGCAGCAGAGCAATCTGGTGGGGTTTCTGAGAACTCATTGAAAATGGGCTGGGTTTTGACCCAATTTTAGGTCTCAGAGCACAGGTCTAGTTTGCATTGGACATGGTTGCTTTTATTCTTAATGCAGAGTATCTAAACACCAGCAAGCTTGTTCCCTGCAGTGCGCATCACTCTTCCTGTAAGGACTGAATGGTTTTTGTTAAGTGGGGTTTCTTGGGGCTCTGAAAAGGATGGAAGTATATGGACTGCTGTTACTTATTTCTCCTCCTAAATGCGAGCACAGTTGTAATAAGTTTTGTAGCTGTGGCTTGCAGCCATGGCTGATCTTAGAAGAGGCTCACATCCCTGACAAAGCTGGGCATCCCTGTCCCTGTGTGTATACCTAAACTGACCTATGGATGCCACTAGAGCGTCTTGCATTTGCCGTTCTGCTTCATGCAGGTTGCTTGGAGTTTGCGAAGGTCTGTGTCCCAGACCTTGCAGTCCTCTTTCCTGCTGTTAACTTGGGAGCGGGCCATGAAAAAGACAAATGATTCTGGCAGTGGGAGATCCCTCCTGACTGACATCTATCCCAGGGAGATAGCAGACTACGCATCTGGTGCATTACAGAAGTGCTGTGAGTTCACGTACGCACTGAGTGACCTGACTGCGTAGCATATTCAGTTCCCTTACAGAGCCATGGAGGGGCTGTGGTATGCACCAGTTTTCTGCCATGGGGAGAAATTATATGCTTCACCTAACCCAAAGGGTTCAGCCCTGATCACAAGTGGTTTTTAGGGCTCAGATGCATTAATTCTAGATATCCAGTCCTCCAAGAAGGAAACTAAAGGGCTCTGTCTCCCTTGACTTGGACAGTTAACACCAGTCAGTTGTTGCTGTGCAGCTTTTTATCCAGTGGTGGCTTGTTTGTGGGACTCTTGCTGGAGACAGTAGATTGGCATGTCCTCAATGCCGGTCAGGAAAAGTAGTTTCACTGTGGAGCTGTGTTTTCTGGTGGCCTCCTGAGGAAGCAAACACAGCTTTAGAGTAGGGTACGGGTCTGTGATGTAGTCACTACTTGGTGGTACCAGGTCTAGACTGATGATGAACCTATTTGCCTCTGTCTGGGCTCATAGTGAAACCCAACCTTTTCCATGAAGCACAACAAATGATAGCATGGCCTAAAATAAATATTTATTTCTGCCTTCCATGCCCGTTCACCCTGCCTTTCTACCTTCAGGCTGTAGGGTATGAATCAGAACCTGTTTGCCTGGCATTTTAAGTCTTTGCTTTTCTGACCGATGTCTCAATACTTTTGAGTATTTTTAAAGCTTTTGCCCTGCTTTCCTCTTCTTCCCTGCCCGGCACGTCTCCTTTTTTTTGTCAGGCCCTTTGCCTGGAAAAAGAAGGCTGTGCCTTCTCCCTTACACACCTGCCCTCATCTGCGTTGACCACTCTGGTATTTTAATTTCTTTTTCATTGGCCCATCGCATGCATGTTGATCGGCTTCACAGCTGAGGTCAAGGAATTTCCATGTCGTACTTGGAGAGAGGGTTTCCCCTTCACAGCCTCTGCCTCAACCAGGCACTGGTTCATGTAGAAATAGCTTGGCCACTCTTGGAAATAGGTCTGTGTGAAATAATATTGTCTTTTTGAGGTCAGGAAAAAAAAAAAGTCCTTTTATACAGTCATGCATACACTCTTAAAAAGAATTCCACAAAGCTTGGTCTGTTCCCCCCTCTCACACTCTCCTCCCGCCCTACCTTTTTCCTAAAACACTGGAGAATTCAGCCTTGGAGTCTGACGGCACTGAGCATACAGCATGTACTGTGCCTTTTGAAATGCTGGCTGCACATGAAAGTCTTGCTTAACACTGGACTCTGTTGCTTTATTATGTTGTGCGCACGGTATGTTGGTGGTGGGGTTCCCCACTGGCAGACCCGTGGTGGGGAAGAAGGGCAGGTGGGATGAGGAGTAGGAGGTGTGGAGGAGAGCAGCTTGGGCAATGGACGATACGTGCTGTGGGTCACTGCGCTGGGGCTTCTGCTTCCCAGGCTGGGAGGGGAAGCTGGGAGCGGGCAGCTTGATGCCAAAGGTTGTGCGAGTAGCTGTGGGGTTGTTTGGGGGGTTTGCAATGTTGTTGTTGATTTTTCTTCTGGTTATGATGCTCTGTGCTTCTTGGGAGAAGGGTAGGTGGAGGTGAACACATGGGAGGAGAAGGAGGAAAAAGTGTCCCACTGTCCCAGGACCATAGGGCAAGTTCTTACCCATCTGCTGTTTCCAAGGGGAAAGATTGACAAGAACCACCCCTTTGGGAGTGGATGGTCTCATTCAAGGACCAGGACTGCTGGTGCATGTGCTCATAAATCCACTGCCATACATCTGTATGATGGTTTGCCTGGTGACACATTTCCGGTTCAGGCCCGTGGTGGTGTTCCTAGGTGGGCATCCACACCACTAGGCATGCACAGTGGAGCAAAAAAGCCCACTGCCATAAGCGGAGGAAAGCTCTGCCGTGGACATCCCACAGGCACATTGACGGACAGAGGAGCAGGAGGCCTTGTGCTCCGCAATACATGTGGTTGGGGCTAAGTGCTGCATAGTGTCATGCTTTAATGCTTCCCATGTGTTCACAGTATCATGCTGACTGCTCTTGGGGACAACATGGGGGAAATCCCTGAACATGAAGCAAAAATTGCTCTGTTTCAGTGTCCATAAGGGTGTTTCTGCTGTCCTTGCCCATACACTCATTCTTGAAAAGGGGGTCAGAGCCATGCGCACCTCGGGCTGACCCTTACAGCAAACACAAAGCCCGTTCTCTGAAAAGTTTTGTTGGCCTCTGTAGTTAGGTAACTGCTAGGATTGCACACAGTGATGTGCAAGCTTTGCCCTAACAGAGGTATCTGCTGAGTTGCAGGCACCTGATGCTGCTCTGTGCTGTCATGGGTCCCTGTGTGGTGGAGGGAAACCCTGCTCTGTACCCGTCAGATGCACTCAAAGACCGTGAGGCTCTTGGCTGGTGGAGCTGGAGGCTTTGTGGGTAACCTAGAAAAAATGGTTTCTCCTGCATGCCACTCAAAATGCATACTGCTGCTGCTGCTGGCTAGCCCTTCTTGCTGGCCAAGAGTTGAAACCTGTCTCTCTATGTCAGCCTAAATCAAACAGTAGACTGAAAATATGCAACGCTGCCTGAAATTTCCCCATCTGCAGGATGTTCAGATGTTGCCTGTTTATTTTGGAGGTTTGAACGGTTAACCGGGATGTGAAGGGGATGCGGCACCAGCGGATGGACTGGGGTGCTGGTGTTTGGAGCATGGCACGGCAGTGAATGGAGCAGCTCTGTCATGGCTTGGCTGGTATGTCCACAGCCCAGCCAGCTGTGGTTGTAAACATTCACCTGTGGCCAGCATTTGCCATCTCTCCTTTTATCCAGAGGACTGGGGTACATGCTCTGACGCAGCCCAGCAGAATCTGAATTTCCCATCTCTCATGTGGAGAGTGAAGGAGGAAAGCCCACAAAACACCTCTCTTACCTTTTTCCAGATTGTTATGAGTATTTTATCTCCCATTTTCCTCTTCCAGGCGCCTTTTTCTCCTTCAACCTCTCCCTACAGTCCTGCCAGTATCAGGTTCCTCCCTGGCTTTCTTCATTGCCTTTGGTTACTCTATGTCTCTTCCTATCCCCAGGAGTTCAGTGCCTGCCCAGGCACGTGAGCCAGCAGGCACGTATGTATCATATACATTTCGTTCATTCTCGTGAGATGGCAGATCCCTCTCTGGGTACTGGCTTAACTCTCAGCCTGGCACCTTGCGGCAGCAAGTTCCACGTGTTAACTGGGCAATCTGCAAAACGTTGGTGAGCTTTCTTTTTCCTGTTGTAATAATATTTTTGGAGTGTTTTAGGTGGCCACTATTTCTTCAGTATAAGAAAGGGCAAATGGGAAAAACCTTCACTCTCTCACTCATTGTTTTATACACTTCTAGCACAAGCTATTTTGAACCATTTGGACCTTAATCTCTCCTCCTGGCGACCTTGGAAACCTTTCTGTGCCTCTAACGATTTTTTGGCATCCTTCTCTGGCCTCTGTTCCTGCTATCCCCGCTCTGAAATGGGGTGAGCAGACTTCATCTCACTTCTCAAAGTGTGAATGTGTCATTGATTTATGTGGTGGCATTTATAACATTTTTGGTATTGTTCTTTATCCTATTCAACCTAACATTTTTTGGTTGGTTTTTTTTTTTTTTTTTTGATGGCCTCTGTGGGTGGGGCA
>NW_008796218.1:960483-980321 GCF_000699145.1 Aptenodytes forsteri
GTTTTTTTTTTTTTTTTTTGATGGCCTCTGTGCATGGAGCAGATGTTTTCGTTGAGCTGTCCACAGTGACGCCTAGATCTTTTTCCTGAGTGGTTACAGTTAATTTAAAACCCATCAGTGTATTACCTCAGCAATCCCTTGATGTCACTGGTTAGAAGATCCCAGCTGGCTGCTGCTCTTAATTCTATTGCCTGTCTGTTTCCTATTATTTTTTATTATGCTTACATTTACTCGCATGCTGTGCCAGTTTTTAAAGCGAGGTGGGCACAGTCATTTACAAGTGGCTAACACAGGCTCTCAAATTCTTCTGTTCATGTACATAAATGTAATGCTTGTGCTTAGGTACATTCACAGAATATAAGCACTTTTCCCATAACAGATACTACTGAGTAATGCCGGTACAAGAAAACAAACAAATGTGGCATATGTTTGCACATGCCCATCTTTGAAAGCTAACCTCGCTCGCTGCAGAGAAATGTGGATTCCTGCATGAAAGAGCAGCTTGTATAGCGTGCCCTTCTGGATCGTGCCAACGGGCAACCTGTGCTGGGCAGCCCTCAATATTTGGCGCTATGCTCTTTCACGTAAAATTGTGTGGCTTCAATGAACTAATGGGGAAGGGGAGGAATCCTGGATGCACGGCAGGGTTGAAAACCGTAGGCACAGGCTTAGGCAACATAACGGTGCCCTTTGAGATCTCGCGTATGTGTGGTTTCATTGTTTATCTGTTGCATGGTTTTAAGACCTTTAAAATATTGCATGATACTTTCCGGCATGTGAAATAACCTAAATAATGCACGGAGTCCTACGGTGCTAAAAGCAGCACACCGAGGGGGTGCCATGGTCTCCGGTGAAGTCACGTAGCCCAGAATAGGGCATGCAGGGACATGGCATGGGGTTTGCATTAGAAAGTTCCATTCTTCATCCTGGAAGCCAGTGGAAATTTCACTCTTGACTCCCAGAAGAGCAGTAGTAAACCAGTGTTAATGAGAGATACTGGGAGACTGCAGGAAGGAGCCAAATGCTGTAACTCTGCTTAATGATTGGAAACTTTGTGAAGTCTCCTCTTACTTTGAACGGCTTTGCAAACAACATTTGGCAACAGCCATTTTATCTCCTGTTTTGGAAGCCATGTGCCTCAGCTACTCTGCCACCAGGAAGATGGGATGGTTTAAACAGGAAAACAGAAAGACAGCTGCAGTATGTCCAATTTCCTACTGTGAGGAAGATGAAACCAGTCTAGTTTTGCTGAACTATGACTCAGTTCAGTCCAGAGATTCCAACACCATGCAGTAAATGTTATAAGCTCCTTTGAGGGAGGAAAAAAACCCCTCCGATTCAAAGGCACGGGGAGGAAGTGCCCAGCAAGAGACAGAGATTAAATTGCCAGTAATGATGGATGAGGAAAGCCCAGTAGGGTACTGCTGAGCAGGACCTGAGAGCAAAAGAGATGAATGGCCCTCAGTGGCCAGGCTCTGCTGAAGTCTGTGTGATGTGGGTAAGAACAAAAGCGAGCCACACTCGGCTCCACGTTGCGGGGAGGGGATGATGACGCGCTGTTGCCTCACTCTGCAGAGCTCCTGGCTGGGTGATGGATGGTGTTCTTGAAGGACGAAGCCACAGTCGATTCTTCGGTTCCTGAAAGCAAAACTCAGCTGGTCCCTTCCTGCGAAGGACAGGCAGCTTGTCTGGCTGCATCAGTGCAGCTCGTGCCAAAAATGATTGCGAGCAGCGTGCTATGCCCATTAACCTCGATGGAGAATCTCTCCCATTAATCTTAAGGTAGAGCAAGCGTAACACATCTGATAGGCCAGCGTGCAGTAGAGGTGAGCTGACTGAGTGCATACATGTAACCACAAAGAAATGTCATATTAGAGCTGTGCGTTGCAGCTGAGGTTTTGAATGTGATGGGGCTAAGCGGTCCAGGAATAGAAACAGATGCAAAGGTTTTTTGCAAGCACTTCAGTCTTTGATGTGCTCCAGCACGTTGCTGGTGATCACAGCAAGCTTTGCTGATTCATAATAGCAACCCAGAAGAGCGGGAAATGCTTCTCAATGCACTTAATGCTGGTAAACCTGACAAGCAGGTCTATGGTGGATGCAGTGAGGACATACAGAAGCCTATTACCTGAGCCAGGTCTTGGATGCCAAAAAGCTGGAAATGGAAGCGAGGGAATACCTCCTGCTACAAAGGGTATAGGATTACAAGGAGAGGGTAAAAAAGGTCAAGGTATTCTGAAGTGTTACTGGTGTGGCAAGAGTGTCACTGAAGAGCCATGTTACAGAGGTTGAAATATCCTGGTCTTCTGCAATGAAGGAACAAGAGTGACTGTGCCTAGCGGGTGAAAGAGGGAGGAAGCCTGACTATGGCAGCAAACAGGTGGACCAGAGCACAGGAATGGTCAGAAGAAATCCTCTTGCTCTTCTTTACAATCACATTTCTCACTTTTTCAGTGCCCAAGGAAAACTAGGCTGAGGCTGCAGTGGCCTGAGCCAGCCAGGCTGTCCATCAGCAGGGATAGGGGAGGAACAGATATGCAATAACGCCAACTGTATATGGGAAGATAAAAGGCAGTGCAGAAACTTGGAGGCAGTGCTG
Source organism: Aptenodytes forsteri (assembly GCF_000699145.1). Classification (NCBI taxonomy): domain Eukaryota; kingdom Metazoa; phylum Chordata; class Aves; order Sphenisciformes; family Spheniscidae; genus Aptenodytes; species Aptenodytes forsteri. The sequence goes on from NW_008796218.1 coordinate 963,083, forward strand.
GCTTGTAACTGCACTGGAGGGAATAAATTGGCTTCCTTGCTGAAAAAAGGCCTATAGCAGACCAAGTAAACCTATGCAAGAGATGTCAAACCAGCCCTGGCAATGATGAGGCTGAACTATGTGGACTCAAAAAGCAGCTGAAACTCTCACGCAGGCCTAGAGTGTGGGGTGGGAAGCATTCTGCTCACTTCCAGTGTGAAGCCTCTGTTGTTACTGGAATAAATCAATAGTCCTTTATCAGCTTCCTTTTCCCATAGACATAACTGATTTTGCTGGGGCAGTTCTTTCGCAGATATTACTCTACCGCAGCACGGTTTCCAGTTCCCTCTATTAAAACATGGGCTCATTTCTCTGTGAATCAGCTCTTTACTAACTTCTTTGCAAACTGCAACAGAGCAGAATATTCCTAGCACAGAGCCAGACTCCTCACACAGTTTTCTGGTTGATGACCAAATTCAGAGGCTATTCCTTTCCTCAGCAACTGATCTCTATGACACTGCAGTACTTATTGCTGTTTTCTTGCTGGGGAAGTGCTTGCCGGTCCACTCTGGGATGGCAGCAGCCATTTTCAGCCTGCCTCAGAAAGGTAACATAATAAAGAGCTTGCTGCGCTGCTCACTGACGCAATTTGCCTTTTTAGGATTTCTTTATGAGCCCAAATCCACAGGAACCTCTCTTACTTCCACACCTTTGTCTGCCTACTTGGTAGGAGCCCTCAACCCCAGAACTCTGTGTGTGTGCTTAGCAAATGAGGACTTACAGATGCGATACCACAGGGAACAATGTGAACCAGGAATGTACTAAAGCCAGAGGCATTGTAACCTAGAGCTGTGCTGAACAATGTGGAAGAAATGCTGTCAAATCTGTGTCTGTGTGAGCTATTATATCCCCAGCTAGCCCCCTTCCAAAAGTTTGCTCAGCATGCTGACTTTCCAGGAGCTTTCTTAGTGCTTGGAACAAGTTGCCTATCTCCTGCCAGAATCGAGAGAGGAACACGACTGGCTGACGAATACCATATGTTCCAGGCTGGCCAAAGGAAACCTAATTGTATTTTGTTTAGCTTGTCTACTTAACTGGGTTTCTGTAATAGGACTGCGTTGGTTGGTCTTTTTTTCCTTTTCTTTTTTTTTTTCCTTCATATAAATGGGGCCAATCCCTTCTACACGGGAACTGTCCTGGGACAGTTCTGTGTTTTGCCCTGGAAATGCAGAGCACAGCCTTCTGCCACTTCCCTAATGGAATAGATCAGGGGAGAGCCGAGTAAAGGGAAAGGCAGTTGCCAACAGGAGTGATCAGAAATTGCAGGGCTAAAATCTCATTCTAGGCAGGGAACATCCAGTTCTGAGAATGCAACAAGAACGTTTATGCTGACCAAAAGATTGCCCCCCCTCCTTTTTTTACTTCTTGTTAGTGCATCGGAACAGGAGAAGTGTGTGTTTGTGACCTGGGAGTGGGAGCACAGAACTGTGGATGTCAGATATCTAAATGTAGATTTGCTTTGTTTAAAGTGGCTTAAAATTAGAGCTGCCTCAGGCTGCGGAAACTAAAGGCTGATCTCTGCTCTGAGATCACCGGGCCAGAGTAGTGCCCCTAAAGGGCACAGATCGGAGTTTGCAGAAGTTGAGGTTGGACTGATGCTGAGCAAGGTTCAGTTCCTAGAGACACTGAGCCCTGGATGGAGCTAGAAGAGGACTTGTTCCCTCCTGTCTCCTCTGTTCCACTGCACTGCATCACTTGGAGTTGGTCACTTCTCCCTGATGTGGTTTGTTGCTTCTAACCACCCTAAATGCTTAGGAGGCGGCACAATCTTACATCGTGTGATTGTGCAGCGTCTAGTCCAACCTTCACTTGAGGAGGTGGAGGGGAGATCACTGGGCATTGTCATGTTGCATATAACAGCTTTGGCTCACCTAAGACACGAGCTAGCTGGAAACCTCGCACCCAGTCTTCTCCTTCAGGTTGTTGGAGCATGTATACATGTTCTCCCCAGTTTCCTGGACAGCCTCAGCAGTGGTGTTAACAGGGGTGTGCAATGAGCTTTGCATCGGCTAGGAGAGAGTCGTAAGAGGTAAGTGTACACTGTCTTGGCAGGCGAGAAGAAAAGGGTGGGGTTCTTCAATTCTAGCTGAGCAGAAGAGGGGAAATGGAGCTAAAAAGCAACTGCCACTTTAAATAGATCTCTTACCTCCCCATCTCTTATTTATCTCATGCCTTCCTGTTTACAGCGTCATTTCCTGCAGCTCCCATTCTGCTCATTTAGAGGTCAGGTCAACCCAAGGTCTGCCCCATTTCTGAGCACCAAATCAGTGCAAATGTCTCCATCTGATGCCACCCAGGAGATACGGGCTATTGGCCACTTCCCTCTCCATTAGCTGTATGCTGTCATGCCACAGCAAAGCGATGGGACGTCCCAGGTTTAATGGAAGACAGAAGTTGGCACAGCTCTTGACTTGTCCCTCTGAACAAGTCCCCTGCCCTGCTGTGTCCTTTCACTTCTGACACACTTGTTTATCCACGGGCTGCCTGCACCCTGTTGTTCTGCCATGTGCTTTGCTGCCCACACAAGCACACTCAGCTACGTGCTCAGCGACCCATCTATCTAGATATTCATACACACTGAATCACCCTTCGATGTACACTCATAGCCACGCTCACAGATGGACTCTGATCCTCGTGAGCCAGACTGAAGTTCTCTTTCAATCTGCCACCCCTGTGTCCTCAAGACAGGGATGCTCTTCCCTCCCAGAGGAAACATAGACCTTTGTAGTGTGGTTGCTCAACCACCCGTTTACTCTCAGGGCCATGGGGAAAAGATGTGATGCCTCCAGCCATGTGGAGATAAAGGGTGAATGTTGACACCTCATTTCTCCAGCCTACCCATGCTCTGAGATCTGCTCTTGAAGGGTGCCAGTATGCTTAATTCAGGTGCCCCCTTTTGGTGGGGTGAAAGACCATCTCATTGTCATTTCATGGCTTGAATTCCCAGCACCCTTCCTTGGCCTGCCCCCCCAGGCTATCATCCTAATGTTTGTGATGACCACCATGAGAAATTTTGAGGCCAAGCCCTTGCTCGAGGCTATCTGTCCCACACACATGCCTAGGCCAACGTACGGTCCCGCTGATGCTACGACGTGCCCATGTTGGATAAGACACTCCCTGATCAGAAACATCTTCAAAACAAAACAGCCCATTGCGAGAACATCCCCCGTGACCGCCCTGTTCAGTGCACAGCGTGTTAGCTCCCTTCCCCCACCCTCCGATTCCTCTACCCACGTTGGACCATTTAAGAATTAATGAAGGCCAGATGCATGTTCTGCAAATGTAGGATCACTGCATTTTGGACTAGATGTTGGCTTGATGCCTCCTTGTCCTTTGAATCCTCAGTACAGCTAATAACAACCAGAGGCAGCCCTCCTCGGTCTGAGGTAGAGCCCACCTCAGCGGTGACGTCTCTGCAACCGCAAAGGATTTCTTAGGGACCTGGAGGGGGACCAGCTTTCGGCTGTGGAGCCCCAGGATCTGGTTTCATCTCTCACCAGTGTTGGAGGGATGAACTCGGCGTGACTGAGCTGTCCAACAGGGAGGTGGCGAGCTAGGCCAGTGCTGGATTTCTAAGGGGGAAGGAAGGAATTCGGTGTATTTTGGTGTGTGTAAAAATAAGGGATGGATCGTACTAGCGGGAGCTGTCCATGTGTTGAGATAACAGAGCAGATGTGCTGCATGACTATTGTGGCCTCATACTACAAGGTCTCTCGTGAACTGCTAACCCTCCAGGCAAGGATTGGTCAAGGCAAGATGGAGCATTGTTTTTCAGACTCGGATCTGACCTGCTAAAATGCCATTGCCACAGCAGCTGTGCTTCCTTGCTGCACAAGCAGAGCTTCTTTTCTTGTGAAGTGTCTCTTAGCTGTCTCTGCTGGTCAATGGATCCAGGAGGTTGTTATAGGGCTGTGCTTTGGCCATCTTCATGCAAACCCATGGCGTATGCTGGGGGTCATCTAGCTTGATGTGGACATCTCTGTGCAAGTGTGTGTGTGAGGGTGTTAGAAAGAGGGGGACTTCTACAGGTTGCAAAACTGATTTTGTTGCTCCTTGGAGTGAGAGAGCCTGTAAACCAAATTTTTAGGCCTAAAACTCATTCTGATTTTTTTGTGGAACAACACAAGTTTTTGCACACAACTGTTTTACCCAGAGTGTTGCCCCTTGGCGGGAGGCTGGAGGTTGGTGGGCATAGATAACCCGCAGCGAGGTGTGGTGCTGCATGACTTTACTCATCACAACTCTGCCATCATCATTCAGAAATGGTTGGGCCATGACCTTGTTACATGTTAATGACCCTAATTTGAGTTTGCAGTGATTTATGGAAAGGCCTTGTGGCTGCTTGTAGCAGTTCATGTTGGATATTTCCATCACCCATCAGTCTGTGGCATTCTGGGACTTGCACAGTTCCCTAATAGTGGGTGGGATTTCTGCAGAAAAAACCTTCATCCCCAAACAAGCCCAAACTTCTCAGATATTCAGCACAGAACCTTCTCTCTTTTTCCCTTCTCTCCCCATCCCCTTCAAACATACCTGTGGGTAGAGGTAGTGTTATTGGAGCAGCTTATTTGACTGCTATAATATTTTCCGCTCAGATCCATTGACTTCTATTTCATGTTTTTGTTGGATCAACAACTTTTGAGAGCAGTTAAAGCTGCTTGCATTTGAATCGTTGGAGACAGTGTGTCACCCTGCTATCTTTTCTTGGTTTCACCTCTAGAAGGCAGCGATGATACGTCTATATACAGTCACTCAACTGAAATGTGTGTCTCTATGTCCCCCTTAGTGGGGGTCCCTTACCTGTGAGCCTCTATATACAGCCAAATGTGCCCCAAAGTAACATAGCACGATCTTAGAGTGTGTTGAGGGCAAATGTATAAGGGAGGTAGGAATCACCATTTTTCTAAGTCCTTTTCTATTCTAAGAGAGAAGAATTTTTGCTGCTCCGATGATAGAAACAAAGGAAGGTCTTTGTTCTAAATGTGGGTTGTTGATTTTTTTTTCTCCTTATCTATGATGGTCTGGCAAAAAAATAAGCAGCAAAAATTGAAAAGAACTCCTGTGCAGGGCTGAGAGCCCTGACACTTCCTGCTAAACCCATCGTCTTGTTTTGAGCCCCCAAAGGTGGAACTGGGGCTGCTGTTCCTCCCTCTCAGGGTCTCTTCATTTCCGAGGAGTCTGCCCTCCAGTCCCCTGACCCTATATCCGTCATCTGTTAGCTTAGGAGAGAGCGACCTAGGAGCACACAAGGGCTGACTGAGCAGTAGCAAACTAACAGAAGGGATAAATGTAGGACTCTTGATGCGGCTTTTCTCATTAAGACCATTACTTGGGTTTTTTTCCTCTGTAGAACCACTGGTTTTCATGAAACTTCCAGGAGTAAAGAATTCTAGAAGCAATTGACAGATAGATAGGATTACACCCTCTGCTGTATGGTAAGAAATTGTTTTGTTTGCCCAGAAATAGAGTCCTTATAGGAAGAGAAAAATAGCTACAGAAGCTGAGGTGAGAAAAAGAAAATAGAACTAGATGCAGCGAGGTGGGAATTATCATTTCATGCTTCTGAACGTTGCCATCTCTTGTTGAATATCATCGTGAAGCTTGTGATGTTTGTAGATTTTGAGACTTGTGGTCTTTATTTGAGCTCCTGGAATCAAGAGGCTGAATGAAATTCTCAGCTTTCTATTTATTTTTATTTTTTTAAACTAGCATTTCCAGCTCTCTTGATCCTGGAAGAAAACAACTTCACTTGAAAATATGAAGCCTCAAGGGTCCAAATGAGAAAACAGATGAAAAATACTCCAAATACTTTTGGGTTGGTTAAGTCTTATTATTTTGAAGCCTATATCATTCTGTTCTAGGGCCACACACAACATTTTTGAAAGCTGAAAGCTGGCAACACTCACGCTTTTTACCCAAAGGATTTTACAAAGTGCGTGAATGTTAGTGGCTAATTTGGGGGGGGGGGGGGGGGGGGGTAGGATTACACCCTCTGCTGTATGGTAAGAAATTGTTTTGTTTGCCCAGAAATAGAGTCCTTATAGGAAGAGAAAAATAGCTACAGAAGCTGAGGTGAGAAAAAGAAAATAGAACTAGATGCAGCGAGGTGGGAATTATCATTTCATGCTTCTGAACGTTGCCATCTCTTGTTGAATATCATCGTGAAGCTTGTGATGTTTGTAGATTTTGAGACTTGTGGTCTTTATTTGAGCTCCTGGAATCAAGAGGCTGAATGAAATTCTCAGCTTTCTATTTATTTTTATTTTTTTAAACTAGCATTTCCAGCTCTCTTGATCCTGGAAGAAAACAACTTCACTTGAAAATATGAAGCCTCAAGGGTCCAAATGAGAAAACAGATGAAAAATACTCCAAATACTTTTGGGTTGGTTAAGTCTTATTATTTTGAAGCCTATATCATTCTGTTCTAGGGCCACACACAACATTTTTGAAAGCTGAAAGCTGGCAACACTCACGCTTTTTACCCAAAGGATTTTACAAAGTGCGTGAATGTTAGTGGCTATTGTGAATGTGGGTGTGTGTGGGTGATATTGCAAGTGGTGTCTTGCAGGCCTGTGGACTCCTTCTGCACGGGGGCACGCAGTCCCTGCCTTGCAGAGTTCATGAACTAGTCATGGTAGGCAAGGGTGTCTAAAGCGCTCTTTTCCCCTCTCCTGTTTTCAGTTATCTGTCTATAAGGAGGCAATAAGTGAATCACCCCTGAAGCCGAGAAGAGAGGTAGGAATGTAAATCCAATTTGCCACAGTTATTTATATGACCCACGGACAAAGCAGTGCTGTGGTTGTGGGAGAAGTGGGGATGCACTTAACAAGATGATGGTGCCTCGTTGTGTCCTGGGATGGGACGTGCGGATAAACGTTGCACGAGAACAGCTCCTGCAAATGGAGAAAAAACAGGGGCTATGCAGCACCAATCACAGACACTCCTCCTCACCACGGTGGTTGCTGTTGTTGTTTCTGCTTTTAAAACAATATGCAAGGAACCATCCAATATCCTAGGGCTTTTGTTTATCTAGATTTTTACAAGGAAAAAAAAGTTAGAGGAGAAAAAGAAATGAGAGGGGAAACACAAGCATTCCTTCCAACCAGAAAGTCATGAGTTTTGATTCAGTCTAATTTCATGAGTGATATTTTTATAACCTCTGTGAAGTCTCCTTGCTTTCTTGGTGTGTCTCCATTGTTTATGTGAGAGTGGCCAGGTAGCCAAGGCAAAGTAACGTTACAAGAAAAATTCCCTTGGCCTTGGAATATGCTGCACTCTCTTTTTGGCTTCATAAACAAGCCTGTTTTCCTGGTTTCAGACCTCTCTTAGGTTCTTTTGTTGTCTCTTCCTCTAAACCAGGGTTACTCATATTCTGCCCAGCCCTGGGCCATGTTGGCAGCTTCATAGCATCCCTTAAATATGCACAAAATAGTACATAATGGGGTCAGATCTCCAGTAAATAAAATCACCGCTGCTCTCTCTGGTCCAATTCTGTTTGCAGTGACAAAACATAGCCCATGTGGGCCCCTCTGCTGGCTGGCAGGGGCAGCCCCTGCCCAGCCGTGGTTTTCCCCAGCATGTGCACATGGACTCTTTGTGTGGGTAGGGCCAGACTGTCTGGGAGGCTGCAGGGTGGAGGGGAGGTGTGAGGTGGGTGAAAGCCAAACTCTGTACTCTATGGTGGTATATCTTTCTGAGCAGCACGAATGTAGTCAAAAGGTGGGAGTCCAGCTTCTGCTCTACTCATCCTGAGCGTGCATTGCTTGCTCAGTTGAGTAAGCCTCAGAGATTACTCCTGTACTAGCAAATAGCCCAGCTGTCAGCTGCATGCTGTTGCCTCTTTTGGAGATCTGCTTTTGCTTCTTTAAAGATTGAGGTTTCCTAAGACAGTTGTTTGTACTCAGAGTCAGTACTTGGAGATCCAGAACTAGTCAGGCCTGAGCAATGGCACAGCAGGGGCCTAGAGAAGGCACAGAGAGAAGCAAGGAGGTGAAGAAGCAGCAGCTTGGGCTCATGGATAGACCTGATGGAATAAGGTGGACAGAGCTGTTGAGTTGTCACGTATTCTGAGCAGAGGAAATAAGCTTGGTTTGCTTTGACTGGTCTTGATTGCTAGTGTTTTTTGTGGTGTGTGCTGATAGCAAGAACGGTGCTGGCAGTGGCTGTGAGTTCGTTCTAGCTCTTTGGCATTGGTTTTTACCTTCTCAGGGGTACAGGTGACTTTGTGGTGTGGGGGTTCAGCTGGCTGGAGCTGCATTTAGTCACCACAGGGTAGTGTTACTCTGTGGATGTGCCAGGGAGTTCTGGGGACCTGGTATGGGGGGTGATAGGAGGTGGAAGGAAGATATTCATCCCTGCAGATAGCCAGCATTTATCCCACAGACTGGCTGCTGCTAGCATGACAGTGGAGATGTTTGTCGGTGATTGGCTGATACTGAAGTTCAGACAAGGTGGGCAAAATCTTATCCTTTGTAGAGAAGGTCCCTGTGACCATTTTGAGCTCTTCTTATTTGAGATGAGCAGTATCCTGGTTCACATGGTAGCAAGATTAGTCTTTTCTACAGGGACTGCCATCAGGAGGTGGGGGAAAAGAACATCTGCTTCAGGATTTCTGGGTTGTTATAAGTCTATGTCCCGTCTGCCCATCTGCTCAGGAACGTGGAAGTTTTTGTGGCAGGACAGGTCCATGGTGTGCCTCTTCTGTGAAGAGTAGTGTTGCTCTCTAGGAAGGGGATGCCCAATTCACTGGTCAGTTATGTGGTATTAGAAAGGAAGATGCCTCTTTAGCTTCAGCTGGCAGTCAAAGTACTCTGTAGTCTAATGCAACTGGTACACCCTGCTCAGTCTTACATGAGCATATGCACTTCTCAGTCTGGTTGCACGCTGGCCTCCCTGCAATTATCACAGGTGATGGCTGGGCTTCATGTAACTCTCCTTGTGCTCCTGTTAATCTCGAGTACTAGTCCTTTTGGACTCATTTTATGCTATATTGACTCAGCCAAAATCCTGAAGCAGTAATTTCCACAGGTTTGTCAGGCCAGGTCTTGAGGCTCACACCTGTTTCTTGAATGCTCTTCCAAATTTGTGCTGTTAGCCCCTTGGGTATGCTGCCTCTCTCTAGGGTGATAGAGTGCAGCCTGGGTTTTTGGTGCTAGGACCCACCTGCAGTATGATTATGTCCCCTCTCTTCTTCTCCATCTACCTTTGCCTTTGCAGACTGCAAGGCTTTTGAAGAAGGCTTCAAAAACTGGCCTTGATTTTGGTTGTTCAGTTAGTAATATGCCAGTACTAATTGCAGATGCTTGTTGCTCTTGAGATATTGCCTGTTACCTTGTTAAAAAAGATCTTGCTCAGAGATCCATCACTCCTGGTTTAGTCCCCTCCTCAAGTATTTGAGCACCATGGTTACTTCAGCGGTGTGCTGCTTCGACCTCCCTGTTGCTGTAACTGTCGTGCTGCTGAGAGATTTGGAGAGTCCAAAGGTAAAATGGACTGGTTTTGTGCATGAGTCTGCATGGTTGCTTTGATAGCGCTACCTGGTTTCTTTGGTAGCACTACGGTGCACCAACTCCACAGCAAGCCTCTCTGCCCCTTCCATCCCTTGTGAGAAATGAAGTTGAGGTCTCAGCTGGTGAGTGATTAGCACTGGTCTCTTGCAAGGAGGCTGTCAGCTCCAGTATAACACTTGTAAGCTCTCCCCACATCTACCGATGTCACTCTGTGTTTTTATGATGGGCTGTCATCCATACATTGCATGTTTGGAACAAGTGGTACTAACTCTCCTCTTGGGTGGTGGTTTGGATGATGTGGAAATAAGTGGATGTTCTCCAAGTGTAATTTTGTCAGGGGACTGCCTGAGGAATGACCGGAGCTTTTAGCAGAGGCACGGGGAGCAGTGAAGGGTGGGCTCAGGAAAGAGAGAAAGACAAAGAAGAGAGGAGAAAATAGATTGGTAAAACTTCAAAGATGGCACTTGGGTTCCTAGGCTTGGACGTGAGATGAGGGCTTGTGTGAAGGAAGGCAAAGACCCACTCAGGGAGAAGGAGGCTGTTCACCTGGGAGAGGGAGTGCTCACCTTGAGGAGTCCACGAATAGAAAGACTCAAGACAGGCCATGGTGGGAAGAGACAGAAAGATGGTATGAGTCAGGGGCAAGGAGAGCCAAATTCAGCACTGCTTTTAAGCAGAGGAAACTCCACTGACATCTTATAGCTTCAGGCAAGTACCAGCAAAAACATCTGGGCTGGATCTTGAGCAGTATAAATCTGCTTGGGGGCTATTGACTTCAGCAGTGCTACACTGATTTATCCATGTGAAAGGTTCAGCCCTCTGCTTGCTTTCCTGCCTTCAGTCCTGCCAGCTTTTGGGGTCCCGGGGAGCTCTCCGGCTGAATTTGTGGGGGTCAACGCAGAGGGTTTCCTGGTAAGTGAGAAAAACACTGTCCTTCCATCCCGCTTCATCTGCCTGGGATTTCCGACCGAAAGGCACTGACTAATTCCATCTGGCAGGCTGACCACGCTTCAAAGACTGCAAATCCTGAGACTTTTAACTTACAAACAAAACCATGCATTAAAAAAAAAAGAGAGAGAGGGGGAAAAGAAAAAGACAGCTCTCCCCAGGGACAGTCACTGCGAAATCCAAAACAAGGTCTCAGCGCCTGCCCTGGTGCTCTGGCTGACGCCAGTGTTTTTTCTGTCCCTTTTAAAACTGAGCTGGAGTGTTCCCGACTCCTCCGTTCGACACCTCCGGCTCCCTTATTCCCCTCGGTGAGTGGGGTGGGGGGGAGGAGGCTGGAAGGAAAAGGCCAGAGCAGAGGAGGAAAGAAATGCCTGGTATTGATCCACCAAGGCTGGCTAGACTGCAAGAAATTCCGGTTCGTGAAAAATGTTGCGGTTTAGAGCATTTGTTTTTGTTCCACGGTGGGATGAAACCAAGACTTTCTGGAAGGAGGGGGGAGAGGGAGGGAGAAGAAGAAGAAAAATGACCCTTTTTTTTTTTTGGGTGGTTGTTGTTGAGGAGGGACAGCCTCCCTGCGGTACGGATACCCACACTGCAGGGCTGGGGAGTCAGTCCTCTCCCGACAGCCTCTTATGTGCAGCCTGTGCTCCTCTAGTAGGGTAGGGCAGGGACTGGGATGAAGTCCCCATGGGAATGAGGGGACACGTCCTTCTGCCTCCAGCTCATCATGCGCTTTTGATGGAACAGAACCAAGGAGTGATCTTCAGGACAGTGACCTGCCCCTGTGACACTCATGATGGAGCTTGGTAGCAAAACTCAGTGAGTGCCCACCCTTTCTGACAGTTCTGCCCTTGCTGGGTTTTTGTCCACTCAACTGGGCAAGTTTCCCCAACGTGGGTGTGAGGAGCCAGCTGCACAGCTTCTGGGAGGTGAAGAGGGTCCCTGGACTTCAGCAATGTGAAGTAGGGAGGCCCTGACCAAGAGCTGATACAGAGGGGAGTTTGGAGTGATTACCAAAAAAAAAAAAAGAGACTTAAAGACGTTCCTCTTCCCTTTTAAAATGAGTGTGTTGGCTTTTCCCACAGCCCCCTGGTCTTGGGTAATGGCAATCCCTTGCAGGGAAGTGTAGGAGGAGCTGAAAACCAGAGCAGAGCTGGGACTGGAAGGCTTGAAGATGTCAAATAGTAGGACATAGACATAGCACACAGTTCTTGTGCCTTCCAGGCAACTCCTACAGCATGGTGAAGGGAGATCTGGGCTTAACTTAAGGTGAGCAGACAGTGTCTTTGAGCAAGGTAGTGGTGATCTAGCCCTTTTGCACCTCTCCCAAGGACAGAGAGAAAATTGGCCAGCAGAGCTGGGAAGGGGATGGGGCAGTGCTGCCCTGGAGGGTGCTGTGAAGCCTGCGATCCAGAGGCATCCTCTTGCTGTGCCTGCACGGGGTCAGTCAGCTCCCAAATCCCACATGTGTGCTTGCATGTGCTTCCCAGGAACAGACTGCGAGAGCTTGCCCCACTGTCTGAAGAATCGCCATGGCATCCTGGTGTCTGATTCCCACCCTATCCCCACACCCCCAAAAAAACCATCCCAAGCTGTGTCACCGGTTGACAAGATGGGGATGGCAAGTCATCTTGTGCTTGCAGCTGGCAGCCCTTGGGAGCTGCCTTGTCTGTTTTCCAGGAGGTAAAAACCCTTTTCTGGATGTCAGCAAGCAAACTATGCAGGGGAAAAGAGAGAGAGGAAAAATAAAAAAGTGTCTGCTGTGAGTCAGAGAGCTCCTCTGGGGGGCCGTGGGATTGCGGGGAGGGGAGGTGAGGCAGAGGAGCATGGCTGCTATAGGCAGACCTATGTACCACCAAGCCACAGGCATGAGTTCTTGGAGCTCACAGGCCCAGGAGCACAATGGGACCTTCATCAGTTCTTTCCAAGGCAGGAGGGCTTGCAATAAAACCTGAAGCATCTGGTATTTTGATTGTCAAAGGCCACATCTTCCAAGGTGAATGCTTTGGAGTGGCCACAGAGGGTAGAGCCACGGTTGCTGGGTGAAGGCTGCTAACAGAACAGGTTTATTCCTCCAAAAAGGATTTCTTGGCAATGGCAATCCAAAGCTTTTTTACTAGTTGTGAGCCTGCCTTGTTGGTGGGTCCCCCCCTTCCTGGCACCTACTGCTTTCACCCAACATAGCTCTCAGGACCTTCAGCCACACACCTGTTGCCCTTACTCTGTTATTGTGAAGCAAAAGTGTCTCAAACCTGCCGTGAGCCAGCATCTAAGGATTTCCCAGCCTCTTTAGCTTCCCCTGTAATGGTATTCGGTGTCCCTTCTTATAGAGGAGGGCTTCCTACTGAATGGGGCCAATTATGGTTGACGCTGTTGGGGTAAGAAAGCTGGGAGCCAAGTCTTGGCTGCCAGAGCTGCTCGTAGGCAGCTGTTCTTGAAGATCAGGGCTGTCTCAGCTTGGTGAGGCGTGTGTAAAGCTTTCTGGTGTTGTCTGGTGGCATCCAGAAGTGCCCAGCATGTTGCAGGCTTCCCAGGTTGTATATAGCTTATTCTCTTCTGTTTCCTACTGGTAACAAGAGATGGATACCCAGTGAAGACATGGATGGGACTCACCACCATGGCTGGGTGTTTTACTGGGGTATCCCTGGTGCCATCTCCATGTGCAGAATGGTACCGAAGTGGGCTCTTTCTCGCTCTTTCTCTTTTTTGCATTGACTCTAATAGTAGGTTTCCCATGGCTTCACCTGGCTAGTACCACTTTGCTGATGGGCCAAAGTGCTGCAAAGTAATGCCGAGTATCTGGTAAACCCATCACAACCAAAGCACCTGAGGTTAAGGCTGGAATTCTTCTCCCAGTGAAGCTGAAGGCAGAGGTGAGCCTGCAATGCTGCGTTTCATTACTTATTGTCCTGACTTAGCTCAGAAGGGAGTAGGGGGAATGTTGTTTCCTTGGTCTTACTTTTAGCTTCATACAAGAAACAAAGCTCGATCTTTTCCCCATGCCGAAGTACGTAGATGTGCTGTGCACCTCTGCAGGCTGCGTTGGAAGGAGTTGCTGTGATCTGTTTTAAACACTTGACAGCCCCCTCATTAATTGTCGGAAAGCCTGCCCGGTAATGCGGTGGAGTCTGGAGCCTGCAGAATGTTACTGTGAGTGATATGTATCTGTATATCCTATAGCGCTGGAAGAACTGTTGAATCCTGTGAAGCTCTTGGCTTTGGAAAGTCACTTTTCAGGCACATTCTTCCTTGTAACTGAATTCCAAGTTTGTTAGCAACTCTCCCTCCCCCTTATCTTTCCCCCCCTCAAAAGGGAAAATTGCTTAAAGGAAGATACAACCGTCTTCATGCCATGTTCTCCCCTCTGAAGAGAAAGGGAGGTGACATACTGTGCATTGAAGAACAATTCCAAATCAAGGCAAGGGAGAGTTGCCTCCTTGTATCCTGCTTGAGGTGTAGATGGGACTAGTACCGCTTGGGAAGTTGTTCAACATTTCCTATCATAAGACCCTGTATTCAGTTGCTTATGACTTTGCCAATCTGTAACTGTTCTCACTGGCATTTTTGGTGCCACACATGTGACTCAGGCTGGATTTTTCGTGGGATGGTGTCATCTGAAATGGTTCAACCATTTCCAATAACGAAATGAGGAGAAAAAACAAATTTTTTTCTTCTGTGTTTGAGAAAAGAGAAAAAGCAAGATTTTTTTTTTGTGTGTGTGTGTGTCATTTCACTGAGGCACTTTCCTGATTTTCTCCTCCTGAATAAGAGGCTGAGATGTCACTGAGGAACCACAGGGAGCTGGAGCTCATCTCATTTTTAATGCTGGCTGTTTGTTAGGCAGTCATTCCAGGTAATTTGTCTGAGCTGAGCTTCCTCCATCCTCTCTGGAAAAAGATGGGGGTGTTCAATCAGCCCATCTGAAAGTAGGTACCTAATAGAAGTGAAATAAATTGCACCCTGGAGGTTAATGACAGAGATAGTTTAGAAAAATTGTTTAAAGTAGACTCATTTTTAGACAGATGAGTTCAACCCTCTGAGGTTGAGGAAGAGCCTGCTGTTGTTCCTGTGAAAAGCTGATTGTTTTCAGCTGTGTTATATGTTTTGGAGAAAAGAAAAACAAAAAGTTATCTCAGTTTGCTCATGGTGGTAAGAGTCTGGTAAATGCTTTGATGAGTCCACTCAAATAGTGCATCGTTGTGGCACTTATCCCAAAAGCAAGAAGGTGTATTTCATCCATGAACCTTCCTAATGACTCTCATGGTACCACGATGCTAGGGAGGAGGTGAAGAAGCTGTCTGTCTCTCCTGTGATCTTGGTGGCTTCAGTTCTGCTGGTGTCTAGGAGGCAGGGAGGAGGTATGCTATCAGACTTCAAATGCAGAGGGAATGCTGGGAGCTGAACGTGGTGGAGAAGGCAGCAAAGGGAGCAGATAGACACAAGAAGTCTGCACGAGAAGACAAAGTGAGGGCTGGCAGGAGGTCTGGGACTTGGAATGCTACTGAAAGCCAGCAGGGAAGAGGAGACAGATACCAGGAAAGGAACTGGAAGGATGGGAAGACAAAGTGAGGCTGAGAGATGGGGAGAGCGCACGTGAGAAAGGAAAGCAACTGAGGCTGTTGATGGGGCAAGGAACGTCAGGGTGGTAAGCAGAGGTTCAAAATTCAAGAAAGACCAAGTCCAAGAGGACAAGAATCTCAGTTGTGGAGGCAGCAGCACAGAAAGAGGCAGAACAAGGACAGGCTGTGGGAGACAGGCAGAAAAATCCAGGCTTGGATGGGGACCAGGGAAGAATGATCTGGGATGTCCTGTGGAAAAATCTGGCTGTGTCACAACGACCATGTTCAGGGGAACCAGCTACTGCTGCGTGAATAACCTGGATTTTGGCATTTACAGGGCTTCTAGCTCCTGGCATATAACATCCTTTGTGGGTATAATACTGTGTAGACTGAATGTATTTTTTCATCTGGATTTTTCTCTCTGCTCTATTTCTTGTGCTAACCTTTCCTTGGTGTTTTTCTCTACTGCTTTTTCCAGCCTTTCATGTGCAAACTTTGGGCCCAAGAAGGTTTATGCTGAACTGTCAAACATATGCTGTTCAAGTGGTTTGAAATACTGAGTGAAGTGTGTTCATCTTTCACTAGCTGGCGTAAAGATACATAAGAAAATGGTTTCCAGGAAAAATACCCTTGAAAGTCTGAGGAAGAGCCTGTCATCTGTTTACTAGGACATAGTCATTCCCTTCCGGCTGTCAGCCCCTGTATTGGGTATCCGCATTATGCCTGGATCTTCGTCTAAATGATAATCCAGCAAACAGTTAAAAACAAGGGGGCTTCATCAGCAGAAGATCTGGCCCTGATCTTCCAGCTCAATGAGACCAAGAGCAGTCTGTTACAAGGTCCGAGGTACAGCTTGACTTTAAACACCTGCTTAAGTGCTTTTGTACTTTCAGTTGCTGGGAAAAAGTTGCTGGGATTCCTGGGTGGCAATCTGTAATTCACGCCCTCGCAAGGGGTCAGCAGAAATGGGCATCGTGCTTCTCCTGGCCTTAGAGTCTACAACTTGATCTTGGTCTCTGGCAGTGCATTTCAAACCCCGGACGATATTGCGTGTACTTCTTGGACAATCTTGCCTTTTTACGCACTTGCTGTTCCATGACCCTCTGGCAGAATCGCCTGCCCCCATTATTCACACTGACACAGTTCGTAATGTGCAGAGCCAACCTGTGGCATCCAGCCTGCAAATTTCCCTAAGGCTGCAAAAGAAAATAGAAAAATATATTCAAGCATAAGCACATGCGCGCAAACACGCTTTTCATGTGTTTTCACGTACTGTATGTGCATGCGTATATTTATGCATGCTTGTCTGCACACACATATGCATTTTTTGAATACTTGTTCTGTGTCCTACTGGATGAAAACCCAAGAATGGAAAATGTGTTGATAAACATAATGGAGCTTTTCAGAGCATTTTATTTGAAGCTGCAGCTTGCAGCTGCTTTCCAGTGTTAGGATAGGATAGGGAGAGAAAAAGGGAAGAAGGAAGGGAAGGGAAGGGAGGGGAAGGGAAAACAGAGAGTGAGAGGCAAGGGGGAAGGGAAGGAAAGGGGAAAGGAAAGGGGAAAAGGAACAGAGTGGAGAGAAAAGAGCAGGAGAGGGAGGAGGAGAGGAGAGAAAAAAGTTCCAGTGTTGATAGGATAGGGAGAGAAAAAAGGAAGAAGGAAGGGAAGGGAAGGGAGGGGAAGGGAAAACAGAGAGTGAGAGGCAAGGGGGAAGGGAAGGAAAGGGGAAAGGAAAGGGGAAAAGGAACAGAGAGGAGAGAAAAGAGCAGGAGAGGGAGGAGGAGAGGAGAGAAAAAAGGGAGGAAAAGAGGGGAAAAGAAAAGAAAAGGAAAAGAAAAGTGCAGATAGCAATGCTGCCAGAGTTTGTATACCTTAAAATCTGAGAGGTCCAAAAGTTCTTGACCTACATTCCCCATTTCAGAAGCGTAGTACAATAACACACTGTGGTTTGTTTAACACATGGCAACTTGACTTGAATCTTATGTTTTGGAGAAAGATTTCGCAATGGTGCTGAGGAGAGAAAGCAAAAAGATTTAGCTGTTCCCCTTTACTATCTCCCTCCCTCTGCCTTTTGGCATGCTTGGAATCAAACCCACTCACTTCTGAAATATTGTAACATTGCTGTTTGGATGGAGCTAGGCTTGAATTAAAACTTAAAAAAAAAAAAAAAAAAAAAACCCAA